>NC_071291.1:65761458-66082228 GCF_943737925.1 Anopheles nili | reverse complement strand
CGCGCACACGATCGCGTCCTCGCCGAGGACGGGAAAGCTCGGGAAACAATCGCTTGTGTCGCGCGCAAACGCTTTGAAACAAAACCTCTCCTGCGACCAAAAAAAAAATCGTCGTAAGAAAAATAGACACTCAATTCGCAAAAGCTTTACACACACCGCCGAGGGAAGCTTCTGGTGAAGCTTTGCGCTCGCGTTTGCAATGGCTGCGATGGTGCGACAGCGGCGAACGACAATAAAACCCGCCACGGTACGCAGGAAATTCGAGGAGAAATCAAACGTCGACGGCAGCCGCGCATTATTCCGGCAGGCTATGGGCGCGAAATTTATGGGTCGCGATTTCGGCCCCGACCTTCGCGGGTCGCTCACTTTTCACTCCGGCCAATTATCACCGATGACAGGTTTGTGTGGCTCCGGTGGGCATTCGCGTGGTGATTTAGCTGCGGGAGGAATTTTAGATTCGACTTTAGCGGGGTTTTTTGGCGGGTCCTTCTTCTGTGTGTTTCACAATCGAGGCAAGAATGCCAACCAAACGCTTAGGTCATTCTAGCGGAGCGGTGGTGCGCTCCGGAAAATAGGTTAGCTCGTTGGTGCTTTAAAACGCTTAATATATTGCCGACATTTAGCGGCGACTCGGATGGCTTCATTTCACTTTGCACTTTCCTCGCGGATGGGCGCATTTTTTGGTGCTGCTTTAAATATGTGCAAAGCACTCTCGAAACCGGCGAGCGCTCTTCAAGATCGCCTCACGATCGAACCACGATCGGCCGTTGATAATGCACTTTCGAGCGTGTTTCGCGGGTGAATCGCGGCCTCATTAGAAGCATAACTAAAGCCGCTTGTTGTGACAAACGAACGCCATAAGACGCGCGAGTTATGTAAACCAGTGACAGGTGGGTCGGATTCCGGCCATCGGAGGCTCCAAATCGCGAAATTAGACGGGTCAGCCAGCGAGAGCGCGATTCGGGTTTCATCTTCAAACCAGCTTCGATCAATCGAACCGTCCTGTCGGTCCGACCACGGACGATCGACGTCGAAAGCTCCACCTGGCGCGAGATGGTGATCGAGGGACGATAAATTATTCAACACAAACACACCGCGGAAAACGACCGGCGGTCCTTCAGGTTGCATCGGTGCCGTAATCCCATTGTCGTAAAGTGGCTAGAGGCTGTTTTAATTCAATTTAAAGGCTAATAACATCGCCGGCGTTGAAGGGGCCCGCGCTTCTGCCCGAAGAGGGAGTCTCGGGTGTTTATGAGGGATTAGTGGTCATTATTCAACTCGCACGTGCTTTTTTTGTCCTATCTTTCTAGTTCTTTTGTAGTGGTAGCTCAGAAAAAAAATGTCTTGTGATTTTTTGTGGTCATCTAGAAAGGGATTTCTTGACAATTTTGAAGGCTTTTAATGATTTCAACAGTGGATTAAAATTGCGTCGAAAAATTCCTAACAAATTCATACGCCATTCGCAAAATCTACCTCGCGCACTTTAATACGTGCATACATTTCCTTTTACGCTTTAGTCCACCTCGTCAAAGCTGCCCCACAAAGGCGAGTTTATTTCAGATTAAGCGCCATGTGCGTATATTAAATTACGGTTGCAATTAGTCGCAAGCGAACCCGATTCCCTGCCCAGCCACTAATGAGCTACAGATGTATGAACCACAAAACGACCTGACGTGTCCCCTCGAGAGCCCCAAGAAGGAACCGAAACCGTCCCAGATAAATGGCCCGGTGTTGGTTCGTGCTGTCCCCTTTCAAGGAACGGTGTGTGCTTTATTTTACGGACATTTTTTTTTCTTCTCTCTCTTGTCTTGCGTCTCAAGGCTATCGTGTGTGGCTCAATTATTCGGTGATCCTCTCATTAAAGCTAAATGAGCCAGTGATGTGTTGTACTGAGCTATAAATCTCAACGAAGGCTCCTACTAAGGGTGGGTGGATATAAGCCCGTTTGATACGAGTTATAATATACTTAAAGAAATCTTTACTCTGAAAGTAATTTTTCTTCAATAATTAACACCCATGATGTCAGCCGGAAAGCCGTTATCTGTAGCATTCTATTAAGCTCGTGTTTACAAACGATTTCATAACGAGGCTCCGATTAACATTTCACAAAACACATGCCTCCAAACCATTAGCCAGTGTCGGGCTTTTATGATTTTATTCTTTTGCTTTTCTCCCGATTAACGTGAAACGTGAGCCCTCGGCGGGTCTCAGAATTTGCTTCGTTTGCATCGCATCCCATCTCGCACCCAAAAGCTTTTCCATCAAATTCTCCCAATTTGCATACCCGCGCACCCGAAGCGCCAATGAAGTAGTATCCGATTTCTGACATTCCCAAAACATTACCACTCCCGTTTTAAGCGCAACCGCGTCACCCTGCGGCCCTGCGGAACCGCTCTATTACGCCACGGCTTTTTTTTGTTGGGTGAGAGAGAGAGAGAGAAAACACAAAGCTGCCAGAAAAGATCCGCTTAATCCATCCCGTGATATCTTCATCCTTCCACCGGGCCCCATCCTTCCCACCTTGGGAGCATCGGAACGTTCGGAAAAGGCGAACCAAAAAAGAAGGAAGCCTCCCAAGCGATATATTATGCGCGAGCGTATCGGCGATCGGTGAAGCTGTTGCGATCTTCGAAGGATGTGTGAATAATGGTCGAGTTAGCATGCGGACGTGGGCACAAAAAAAATCCGCCAGCAAAATGAACCGATGCTCAAATTTCAACCGAAAGCCTAACCACCGACCAATATATCATGTCGCAAAGAGAAAAAAAAAGCTCCAGAAACAGGAAGCTCTCTCGGGTGAGCTCCGTGGGGCTTAGAATGTGGTTGGGATCGAGCCAAAAAAAGACCAAACCCGATCCTTTGTGATGTGGATTATATTAATCGCCCACCTTTGGACGCGTTCGCCAAATGTGTAACAGAACGCACCCCTCGGGAGCGAGAGAAAAAGGTTGGCAGTAAATCTCGGGTCGCCAACAAACCGATCGTTCCGGTCCCATAGGGGTGGTCTTACCCTGCAAGGTCTTCAGCACGTCACGCGAGACCTTGCGCACGGTATCGCACGCGGGAGGTTTATGCGCTCTCGGGGGTTGTTTTTTTTTGTTTGTTTGCACATGCACGCCTGTGTGCGCCTCTCAGGTTGTTATCTGGAGCTGGAAGTAGTTGGGTTCTGAAAACCGATACACCGTTCCACCGAACCCCGGGGTGTGTCCGTACGATCGCGTCCATAATAATGTCATCGAGTCGGTCACGGTGGCACGGATTTCTAGAGGTGGACACAAAAAACAAGGCAACTCTCGCAACACAGGACCTCGAGGAACCCTCTCGCGTATCGAAAGCGGAACGATAAACACTCGCACGCGGCAAATGCGGTTTCGCAGTGCATAAATTATCCCGAAAACGGTGTTGTGAATGAAATGCTGTCCCAGCTGAGCTTCGAGCGAACGATCCTCTTCGCTATCTGCTTGCGAGGCGCCGTTCACCATCGCGCAAAGGGGGCTACAAATTGGAGCTCAGATTGAGGAACAAACACAAACACACACACGCACGTGGAGAACGCGATCTGGATCGAGATCGGCTCAACAACACCAGTCAGGCGCCTCAAGGAAGGCAGTGATCGCAACCGATCGCGACACGCTAACCTATCGCAAGGTCAGCCGATTGTAGTAAAAAGGAGAAAAAAAAAAGGACAGGCGTAAAATAAGAGCAAGGCACTGAGACACCAACCAAACCCGAACCGAAAGCAACTCCAGCCACTCGATAAAACTCGATTACACTTGACCGTGCCGACACTCCCGCGGTTCGCGTGGACTTGTGAGCGACCCATTCCGTATGCAAATCCCGGCGACTAGACCAACCGAATGTCAAGTGATTTGTTTGACATTCTAGGCCTATCTCTCTCTCTCTCTCTCTCTCTCTCTCTCTCTCTCTCTCTCTCTCTGGACCGAGCTCTCCGTCGTCGGTGTTGGAAGGCCACAACACTCTGCTGGGCAAAAAGGGCTTCACAACACCTCGGGCTTATCGAAACCCGCTGCTGCTAGTGCCACCCACCCTGGAGGCCGATCGATAATCCACCGAACGTATCACGGGATAGTAATTAAAATCAATCGATTACCGGTGTATTGTAGTTTGGTGCCCTTCTTGCCCCCGGCGAGAACCGAACTCCCAACCAGGTTACGCTATTAATTATCATAAACCTATCGCGCGCGCAACATATCGAGCAGCTGCTTTTGCCGGTTGAGCTGCGGGTCCTGCGGGGTATTAACTCGTTACGGGTTGCTTTGTTTGACTTTCGCTGTGTGCTTCGCGCTAGGACCTGCTGGATCTGCTGGCACCGGGAGCAGGTTGACTTCCAGAAAACACCTCCAGAACCACTCGCCGGTGGAAAAAATTTAAAAAAAAAAACAGAGCCGTCTGCAGAGGCGATCTCGACGCGTCTCGACGCGCCACTTGAGGTCTCGCGTCGGTCGGGGTTTCGGACTGTGAACCGACCATAAAGAACAAGATTAATGGTGCGCTGAGCGGTCGCGGAGATTTATAGCAGCGACAAGTGAAACCAGCTGTCAAACACATACGCCGATCGCAATCGCCACCGTCGCAAAACCGTTGCAGTTCCTGATCTTGATCGGTTTTTCTCGGCACCCTTCGCTGGGACCTTTCGGATCGCTGCCTCCACATATCGTGCCCACCCATTGGTGGCTTCTGTTGCAGGTTCAGCCTCAGGTGAATAGGGAGAGCTCGCGTAAAATCAACCACCGGGTCAGGCCAGGCAGATTAGCGGCAAGCGATACGAGCGGTCCGGATCGCTTAGATCTTTACTCACTCGGCCACGTTGGTGCGAAATCGGCGGTGGCAGAATTAATGCCGCTCCCCCAAGGCTGCGGCGCTTTCGATCGGTACGATCGGGATCGGTGTGTGCTGGCGTACGAGCACGAACGGTTCTTCCGTAGATCTAGGATCCTGCCAGACCGTGGGGGTTCAGTTTGCCAATCCGTTCCGTCACGGTCGAATGCCGCGAATGCCGTGGGCCGCACAACTTCCTTGTTGGGCTCGGTGAGGAGATCAATCAACCGGTTGGAGTGATCTTACACTAGCGCTGATTTTTGGAGCGTGTGGAATTGTCTTTCGTTTGGGGCAAAATTTATGCTTCAACAATGGTTGCTTTTGTCGCGAGTAAAGTGACCTACCCAGGTTGGAATTCTGGGCACACTTTGGACTTTTGGGAAGTAAACGTACCTACGAAAACCCAAACACCTTGTAGAGCAGAAGAATAGCGGCAAGAAATTCTGAAAAGCACGCACGCAGTTCTACAAAGTCTGCACAAATCTCAGGCACCTCGCCTAGCCTAATAATGAATATTCCAAGTGCTCTAATTAGATACAAGCGCCCGCAAGCGATCACACGAAAACAAGACCCCGCAAGTAACAAGAGTACTTGCGGCACCCTAGAACTACTCCCCGCTGCGAGACCTAGCCCTCCATCAGTCACGGCTCGAACCACTTCAATGCCATGGCCTTCCTGCGCCGGTCGACGGGATCGCGTACAGTAATTGGTCCCGGGGCGGGTGCATTACTCACCCCCCCGGAAAGGATATCGCACACACGCGAAACCACATTATCGTTTATGACAGACAGGTTTGCCGTCTCTGGACAACATCCACATCCCGAGATCTTCGTCCTCGCAAGTGAGAGCGCGCGCGCGCGCGCGTGATTAACCGTTTGCCGCGCCGTATGATGGATTGGGCCAGCTAAATGGTCGCCTCCAGGTGGCGACCGGTGAACCTGTGCCCTCCCTTCGAGCGTCCAGCTTCAGTTCCACCCTTTCTCTTCAAAGTACTGTAGTACACCGCGCCCTAGAGCGCCCCCGTTTGAGGCAAGTGCGCGCACTGACCGGTCGGCATAATTTACGGCAATGACAGAGGGTTGCCTCATTAGGTGCGCTGGGTTCGTTTTGCGATTCCTGTACGACTGGCACGGACTTGTGGCGGCCGCCCAAGTTGGACCTCAACCGGAGTCGTCGAGCAGTTCCTTGAGTTACCGTGGCTAAGTAGCACGTAATTTACGGACCCAACAATTTAGCGGCGTACAATGTTCCGCCGGTGGGTTTTCTTTTCTCTCTCTCTCTCTCTCTTCTCTCGTACCACGCCTAAGGCTTGGTGTTTTCTGCCGACGGACGGACCCCCTGTTAAATTGAGAATAAATGCTGAACCTAATGCCGAACGGTGGAAGCGGTTAAGATTGATTGAGCTCAAGGTGTCGTTCGTCGTTCTCCAAGCAGGCGTAATTTGTATGAGCCATTTCGAACACTTGCGCTGACTGGCAACAATCACATCGGTGCACTCTCCGGTTGAACGGTTTTTAATTATGGAATCTAGGAAGCCAGGCGTCGAAGCTTCCGCAGGACATTTGTTCTAGCTGATACATTCTAACAGAAATCGTAATGCTGCATTTCTTTAGATGTTCGTTTAACGAGGAAGAATTTTAAGCGAATAAGAATCAATTAAAGCTTGAAGAAACCATGAGCTCTTTACGGTTGAATTGGTTTAATGATGCGATTAAATGGTGCATTAAAATAACATTTATCAAACGCTTTACTAACATTTGTTTTAGTAGCTTTTAAACAAAAGAAAAAAATAGAATAGAATAAATGTGTCACTCTAAAAACAACGAAAGTTTAGACAAAAAAACAGTATCTCAAGAGGATTAAAAACAAAGATATAATACATATTTCACTGAAGATGATTTAAGACAGCTACTGCAGCGGGTACGGTTTCGTAAGACAAGGGTACGCTCACTGAAGGTTAACATTTTCATGTACCTTCGCAGAGACATCCCGCCTGTGTGGGAACGTGCTACCGTGAGCAGTAACTCATCTCGATCACTGTTCAGTGCCTAAAGCCAGAAAACACCAGCCTCGACAGCTGTCCGAATCGCCCTTCGGTTGAGTTCACCTCGAGCGTCCCTTTCAACTGCACCAAGCCAAATGTCTGCCAATTTTGTCATCCAACAGCTATTGTGAGCACCTTTCGCGGTGTATTATTGTTACGTGCGTGCATCTTCACAGCTTCCCTTCGAACCGTTTCGCGCTCGAAACGTCCACTCCCAAGCTGGTGAAGAAGCTTCCCTAGCCACGTCACGGATATCGAACTCGATCGGTCGCATTGGCCCCAAACCACAGCACAATGGAGCTTTCTTCTTTGCGCTCAAGAGCCCACCCATTTCGGGTGGAGCGGAAAATAATGCTAAGAAAGAGAAAAACACACACACACACACACACCTAACAGACCTCTGGCGGTTGGGTGGTCCATCGCCACTCGACGATGCTCTCGAAGGCACGTGAAGCATCCGTACCGAATCCGCGAAGCTGCAGAAAACCCGTAGTAAAAGTCGCAGCTAATGACGCGGACCCGCTTAAGGTCGCAAGCGTTTTCTTATGCGGCGCTTGGTGCTTTTTTTTTTGGTTAACGTTGTTGTTGTTGTTGCGTGTGGCTCGTTCCTTGCCTTGGGCGACGCATCTGCTCGTGAGGCCTGTCGCCTACAGGTGGGCCGAGCAAATTTACTAACTTCGACGAGCTGGTAAAATGGGTTCTCTAAAAGTGACATTAACTCCGACGCTGTCGCAGCAATGATTCACGATGGGTAGGTTTTTTATAATACCCATGAAAAAAGCTAAAAGCTTCATGCAAAAAAAAACCCCAATTGCACAATCGAAGGCTTCCTGGGGGACACTTACTATAAGGTGCATTTTTGAGAAGGTTCAAGGATAAGTTGCAATATTTTAGCATGCCTGAAGATCATTCATTTTTGCTCTTTTTGGAATGCTTTAAGTGTGAAAAATGGCCTCCACTTATATTATGCACATCTTCCTCGAAAAATGTAGCTCTTTATTTTATTTTCTCCACCAAAGAAACGTCCATCCTTTTTCACTTCCAAACGCTTCACGCCACACATTTTCTGCACTTTCCCACCAAACGAATAAAAAAAGAAAGCCCACATCGAGCCTCCATCGAAAGCTCACCCGGGCCGGATAATGCCGATCGACCGTGCCCTTCGACCTTTCAGAAAGAGAGAGAGAGAGAAAGAAAGATGGCCCAGGATGCCCGCCCGCTTAGCCACATTGGCCTCCCGACCGATCGCTAATGAATCGCGCGCATCGGAAAAAACCCATCCAAAGCGCGGATCCCTTTCTAAAAACCCTTCCCCCCCGAGCGAAGCCATGTTGCCTTCATTATCTCTCGCCTTCCACCACCTCGCCAGCGGCGACGCCTCAGTGTGCAGTCGGTGCAATTGCACATGCACATCCGCACCATCGTAGTGCCTTCGCCGCCCGCAGTCAGCCTCAAAAGCGCTCGATCACGCGTCGTCTCGCGCACCGAATCCCGTGCCGCGATTGCATCGAAAAGTGCATCAGCCTGCATTCCACCCCACGGGGTGAGGGGGAGCAGAAGGTCGGGGGACATGGGGGATCCGCGCCTAAACAAACAAAACGCCACGCCAACCCGAGCGGGTTCGATTTTGGAACCATCGCCCGGCTTTTGCGGGCGTCTTCTAATGAAGCGTTGCTGAGCCCGAATCGTGCCAAAGGAAACCGAGCCTGTGATGCAGCACGGAAGAGCAAGAGAGATGATAGGAAAAAGCATAAAAAAAAAAAAAAAGATCGATCGTGGCAGAAGCGACCCAGCGCGGCGGGTTCCGTAAGAAGCGATCGCAGCGATGCCAAGGGTGGAGAATGCGCTGCCACGAGCTCATAAATGAGCTGGTAAATAATTCTCCCACGCTCGCCCAACACGATATTTCAATTCCTCGCCCGCGCCTGCGAGTCCCGTCGGTTGGGGTGGGCAGGAAAGGCAGGGAGGTAGAGAGGGAGGAAAACCCCTACCCGGCCCCCAGGAGTTGCACCGTCGTGCCATCCTTTTTCGCCCGTTATTATGAACCTTGCTGCTATTATTGTTATTAGCGACCGCCGCTTGTGTTCTGCTTTATTATTATTGTTATTATTTTTTATGTAATAGATGCTAAAACGCGATTGAAGTTCAAACCCCGGCGCTCCAGCCCCCCCCCCCCCCCCGAAGAGACGTCATTGAAGAAGATTGGGAGTGAGAATCCGCCCGGAACCCAACCCGGATCCATCGAAACCGGTGTGGCCGGGCAGATTTTCGAAAGGGCAGACCTGCCCGAGACCCAGATCAACGCCATCCTCGCCGTTGCTCAAGGTTTTGCTGCCATCGGAGGATGCGCTGCCATGGCGGCCCGGGAGCACAACCGTGCGGGACGTTTCGATCGGTCGTCGTTTTTTGTGCCGACGATCGACGCCCTTCGCGCGTGGAGAAGGATCGCTGCAAAAAAACGACGTTCCACCCTCCACGAGGCCGTGGAAAACTAGCGCGCACTTCGAAGGGCTCGCGAGTCTCCCGTTTTAGGGGGAACCCGTTTTTTTTCGTTCGTTCGTTCGTTCGTCTCCAGCACGCGATGATGTCCGTGTGAACTAATGCGTCCTCGCCGAAATGTGCCTTTAAGCAGCGGGAGAGTCCCACAAGGGACTCCTAACGGTGGTGCCCCACACGTGCGGGCAGCCAAAGCTAGTTGGTTGCCTTTTGAGTGTGTGTGGGGTTGATCTTTTTCGCGCTCCGATCGATCGGTTCGAGCACGCCAAGCTCAGCTGGTCGCTTGGATGTCGTTCGCGGTAAGCCAGCTCACCTCGCGCAACCCCAGTCGAGTGGCAGTCGACGAGACGAGATTTCGTGGCACCCGAGCTGGGGGAAAAAAGCGCTCGATAATTGGGTTGTTCCCACGCACTGCAAAACACGCGGGTGCCGTGACGAGGCGACGAGCCAAATCCCCGGCCTGTCAACCCTCGGGGGTGTGTCTGGGAGCTTTGGAATCGCATCGGGGCATCCGTGGAGTTGTTTGCGCGGGAGTCTCATAAATTTGCACCACATAATGTTGGTGCTCGCAGGGAGCGAATAGTGCTTACAATAAATCGAAACATGCGCACGCGCACGTCCACATGCGGGATAATAAAAATTACACCAACGTCCGAGCCACCACCACCCAAAAACCTGGCAGACTCATTCGGCGCACAATTAACTGAACAACGCTCTCGATCTCTTCTCTTCCCTTTCGCAGGCAGAGGGCCCACCAGTCCAGCTAGAGCCCGTCGACCTCAGCGTTCGCTCCCCGCCGAAAGGTAAGTGTCACGCTTCTTGCACGCACGCTTTTTTTTCCACCCCCGTCGCTTTCCGGTTGGTTTGGTCACGTTTTCCCGGACCGCGGGTTGTGATTTGTTCGCTCGAAATGTTGGGAAAGCTATTTCTAAGCCACTTTTGCGTCACTCGTGGCTGAGTCGGGGTGATAGGGGGGAAGGGTAAGGAAGGGGGAGGGGAGGGGTGGGGGGGTGTGGGGGTTCTGGAAGGGCAGCGGCATGCAACGCGTAGTGAAAATGCATCGTTACGCAGAGGGCATTAGTACTGCAACGCAAGCATCCTGTAGCTTGACGAGCTCCAAATTCGACTCTCGCTATGAGCGTACTGAAAATAAAACATTTGTGCCCAAAATTGCATTAAATATCGAATGAATGCATCTATGGGTACTGTAAATAAAACCCCTTCGATGAGTGCAAAAAATCCCGGTTCTCGCGTTGCGGCAGCAAAAAGAAATGGGCCAACTGCTCGGCAGTGCCCGAGTTATATGGAAGCGTTCTGAACAATGTAATTTTAATCCGAAGCTAAGCTAACTTGTATTAATTACAGTTTCAACTAATTTCGTACGTCGGTAGAGTCTCGTGTCACAGATGACATCAATCGTGCGTACGGCCCGTCGCCGTGCAGCGAGAGATCACCGATGACACAGAAGAAAGTCCACCATTAGAGTTGTGACGCATGCCACTGGACAGATCTGCAAACTAAACTGTTTTTGGCGATCAATGTTCAGTTATCGTGCCATCACATACGAAGACACACACCTCCGATGTACGAATGGAAGCCGCGTTGTATATATACAACCTCCGACGGAACGTTGTTCCAGCGATGTATAAGCATTGCAATGCGCATGCGTAAAAACGAGCTCTTTGTTAACGCTCGTGTTCTATTTTTAGCCCATTGTCAGTCGACATGCGTAGAACCCTACAACAGTCGACACGAAGCTAGCCGAAGGTGTCCTACCCTTTCCGAAGGGGTGGTTTCGTTGGATGCATCATTTCCACGGATGCTGTGTTGCTTTGAGCATCTGTACCAACGGGTGACGTAGCGTTTTGAGCATGATTTTAAGCGACAATTTTTCATTTCAACCACCAATGGTGGCGTGAAATGATTAATGAGCTAAATTGTACGAGCACGCATTGTCTGGGGAAAGGAATTTTTTATAATTATATCATGTTTGATCTATTTATTATAAACAGTATTTAAATTCAGTGATAATATCGTTAGATACGTTCAAACGAAATTGGTGGCATTTAAATGAATCCGCACGACAGAGGAAAACTAATTACAGTGAGAACCACAGCGCTCGTTATTTAAATTCGACGTGATAAAGGTATACACCTGAAGTAAATAAATCAGCCACCTTGTTAATGAAATTGACACCTAAACATCACAGAACCGCTGCCCAATTTAGCTCCCAACCCAAACGCAAACATGAATAGTTAAGACTTCAGTGGGAAAGCGCGCCTGCCAGCCTTAATTACGCTATCACACCGAACCGAGAACTCAATCAACGGGCGATGGGTGGTGAAAAATTGAAACATTACACCCCACACACTTTGCATTTTCGATTCAATTCCAACGAGATGCCCAATTTTGCACCTCAACACCAGGCGCAACGAGCCACTCACCGGCGATGGTCAAATTAGATAACGACCGCGATGAAAACCCGCCCGGGAAACTTTTCCCCGGGCTTAGCGAAGCCCCCAGAGCTCTGAGACAGTGGGGGGAGGCCATATTTTCCAACCCACAAACCGCGCGTGCTCATACCAACCGATCTTATCAGCGATAAGCGATCGCCACACAACCGAGCACCTTTGCGCAGCCGCTAACTCCATTCCCAACTGGCCAACCGGACCGTCACAAAGTCGTCGCGCGCGATGCAACTATCTGGTGATGATTGGCCGCACATTTATTCCGTGCCTTGTATTCTTTTTTTTCTCCACCCCTTTCGCATTCGCGCATCAACAAGCCTCCCCATTCGGAGGCATCAGATCGCTTATCGGCGTGCCGCGATCGGTCAAACACACCGGTTGCGGAGAAATGCGCGACCCTACGCTGGCGATCCGGCGAGCGATAGTTAATGCGCGCTTTAAGGCGAATAATTGATGCGCGAGATGCTGTCAGTGATACTGGAGTGGGACCCGGACGATACGCATCATCCGCACGGGGCTCATTGGCGATGCACCGACACCGACGGTTGGTACTGGTGTCGTGAAAGGCAGCACCACTAACTGTCCTGTGATTTTTTGATGTTTTTTTTTTTCGCTCTTTCTTGTGGTTAGTTGTTGGCTGCTTCGCTTGCAAGTGAATTGAGACAACCATCTAATCATCGGATCAGACTCTGCCGCTTTCGACGCACTGCCGATGGAGTGCTGAAGTGATCGTTAAATCGAGAACAGGCAATTTCCAAGCCGTTGAATGCTAACTCAGCACACATCCTTCATACAGCGACTGCTTGGGGGCGATGTTTAACGCACCAGTGAAAGGATCCTTCGACATTTTCGGACGACAATTCGGTGTAGGTGTGTGTGTGTGTGTGTGTTTGGTAAAAACACAACGCGGTGTAATTTTGCACTTTTATTCAGCAGAAGTAGGCGCGTGTACTACCGTAACCCGTACTTACTTTGCGTTGTCGACAATCCAATCGTAGTAGGCTGAAATGCGCGTGAACACCTGCGTGTGTTCGATGCCATCATAGCCACATTTTCCATGGCTAAAAAGCCCCACCAAAATGTCCACCTCATCATCGTCCTCATTCTCGGGGAACTGGTTCCAGAATGCCGGATTGCCCGTCATGTAGCACTTGCTACTGTATCTGAACACCGCTTCCGGTTGCGCCTGCTTCATGCACAACTGCCCCGGTGCCAGCGGTTCACTCATCTGGTCCGCGCATTCGCTCCGATAGAGAGGCGAAACCTCCGAAAACTCTATTTCATCTTCACCCGCTGAAAGAGAGTCAACAGGTCGGCACAAAAGGCAAGCTTATTGGGAATCCTTCGGCTACTTACATTTAACCAGGACCACCTGACGGACGGGACTGTGAGTTTGATTCCGATAAAGGCACCCTGGATAGTGGAACGGATTCGCTTTTATAGGACTCGTCAGTTGGATCAGAGCGATGTTGTTTATGCCGGTCATCTTGTCGTAGTCCTCGTGGACGCGCACTTGCCGTACAGTCTTTAGCACATAATCCGAAGATCTTGAGGCTCCCATCGCTCCTATCCGTATTACGCCCGGTTTGTGTGGGTAGGACTCGACACAACGCGCACTCGTCACGACGGTGTTCAGTGTGATAAGAAAACCCATGCAAGCGAACACTATTTCCCCGCCGTTCACGTTCCATCCTACGTCGGCCTGTTGGAGAGATATCGTGCTCCAAAGTTCTCAGTCTGCAAGATGATCAGCGTAATCTCACCACACTTACTATGGTCGGCAGGTTGGTGTATCGGAGTATATCCTTCGTTCGTTGCTTCCGAATCGCCCGGTACCCTTCGTCACAGTTTTCGAGCTCCGTACGGACGGGATTTGGGCTGGTGTTCTTCGCGATGTCTCCCCAAGAACAGCAAACGATCGTACCTTCGGAACACACAGTCACCCGTTGACCCTGACGTAGCCGTTCGTTCGTGCTTGTGCACTGTTCCTGTGGCACGCAAATACCCAACGATCCTTCTCCATTGTTACACTCGTCACTGCGCTTCAGATCCGGGTTGATGATGATCAGTGAGCTAGACTGCAACTTCTGGCTGTCTGTGTTGTTGAAGATCACCGATCGCAGCCAGTCAACGTGAGGAGCGAGCCGTATTGCAACACTCGGTACTCCGTTGCCGCAGGTGCGACCTGATACGGTTAACGCGTACAGGTACTTGAAATACACCCCAGCTCGGAAGATGTGTCGCTGGACCGGTCCACCACGCAAATCACGGCAAAGTTCCGGAACCGCCCACTGATCGCTTCGAAGGCAGATGTGTTGCTCATCAGTGAAATTCTGACGTGAAATGTGTTCGCCCAGTAGTCCCAAATGATCGCTGCAGTTGCCCAAGGAGTACGTATTCATTGCAGACATTACCATGGCTGGACCAGAATCTTCAACTGAAGCTCAGAGTTAGAAAGAATTCAGGTATACTGACACGCGCACACCCAGACTTACTCTCATCATCGTCCACTACTTCCGAGAAGGTGTTTAAACCACTTAATCCGTAACCAACTAGGTTCATTCTCGGATCGGGTAAGCTGTCCTGCAGCCACATGCAGGCCGGAAACACGGTATATGCATAAAGACCCGGGTTGGTTGCTTTGTTCACCTTTAACACCGCTAGATTGTTCTTCTGAGAGCCCGACACGTAACCGGGATGCACGTGAACCGATGCAACGGGATAAGTCGGATCGTTGCCGTGCTTCGTGCGATGTACCACGTTGGTTGGCTGGAAGCTGCTTGAAACCAGCAAAAATGTCTTACTGCTCACATCCTAGCAGAGAGTATGCAGTAAGTCACACCAAACACTCACCCATCGACGCATTCCGCCAACGTCAGCACTGTCCGCTGATCGATAAACGTTCCCACGCAAGGATCTTTCCTATCGGGCTCCGACTTCTGAGGTTGTTCTATCTGCACGATGTAGTTGAAATGCTCTTTATCTCTAGCTTCCACCTGTACACCGTACACGGGAAGCTCGCCGGTAACCTCTTCGATCAGCTCGTCCACTCGGGGTCGCAAATTCGCGTAGCGAAGTGCACAAACGGCTGGGAAGAAGTCCTGCGGTTTGATCGTTGTACTGCGCTCCTGCATCGCCTGTAGCATCCACTCACGGTAGGGTGCGACCCTGGTGTAGACCCGCGTTGCATTGCACCCGCCGGAGGACACTGGGAAGGATAGAAAACCCACCAAAAACGGGCTCCTCCTGAAGTTATGCAATAGACGAACTTGCAGTGGATCACCTTGTTTCGCGTCCTGGTGAAGAACAGATTATGAGGTCATCGGTAAACCAACCGACCAGGATCGTGAGCTTTTACCAAACATTCCGTTTTGCTAGAACTGGTCGCTGTCGTACACAGCTGTTCCTCTGGCAGACCTGATTCGTTGAGGGCAAATGAGAAACAATCGTCCTTGCGCTTCACCGCCATCTTCTCAGTCGCCATCACCGATGCCTTTCGTCCGCGGCTTGCTTGGATGGAAAAAGAAATATAATTATCCCGTGGGTATTAACGTGACATTACACAGCCGCCGTGCCGATCTAGACGTCATGCAGAGCGTTTGTTTCATACCTCTTGTGTTCACCAAAGATTCCAGCAATGGGAATGGTATTTCCTGAGAAAGCCACAAACACGTCGGTGCCGCTGTCGCATTGATGCTAGTGGATAAAAAAAAATGACCACCATCCGAACGATCCCTCAATGTTTCACGGAAGAAATCAGTACACTTACTCGACTCTGGATTCTAGTTGAAGGAGAGCGATATCATGCAGCCCGACGTTGGGATTGAAATTGGGGTGCCTTATGATTTCCTTAATTTTCCGCTCTCGCTCGGACAAGCTGTTGGCGTTGGTCGTTACTGGGAAGTTGTTTCCATCACCCAGCCGGACGACATCGGGAGCAGCATTGCTATGTTTAAGGATCTAAGCTACTTCATATGCATTTAACGGATAACATTCACTTACCCTTCGCCCATGGTACAATGCGCGGAGGTTAGTACAAAGGTGTTCCATATCAGTACACCCTTGCAGTTCCAGTGCGTTGTACCTCCCGATTTGGTCCATCCGATCGCAACAACGTGGCTGAATTCACGAGGTTCATCGTAGGTTGATAATGGATTAGTAACCGTCGTATCCTTACCAAACCGGTAATACCGAATGTGACAATCTGCATGTGAGTGAAGCGGTTATAAAGCTCAGTAAAGGGTTCTTGGAACTTTTGGTAGCTTACCATCAAACGCATCCCGTTCATTGGGCATAAACGGGTTCTCCTTGGCAAGGCCAACATCGACAGGGAACAGTGTACTTAGCTCTGGAATGCGATTCGTCACAGATGAGAGAATGTCTTGGGATTTCCTTCCTACTGATGGCTTTCTTACCGCCACGGCTGACGGCTAGAACCGCCAACAACACCAGCAACACCGACCGTGACGCCATCCTACCGGCGCTGACAAACGTAGACTGAGGAATTCTGTGAATCGACGAGGTTCTAACGCCCTGTAGCGATCATTTGCAAAACTCACCACCACCGGCAAGATCTCTCGTTCCCTCGCAATCTCAAAAACAAACCCCAGGCAAATGGGAAGCGACAACGAAACCCGCCCGGAATTCCCACTCCATCAACGTAATCCACCGCTGGAACTGGTTTATTTTTATTTCCGTCTCTCGCCACGCCGGGTGTTTAATCATCTTGATCTTACGGTTGCGTTTTTAATCGCACGACCGCGAATCCACCACGCAACATTTGCATCGCCAACTCGCCCCGCGTGCTGTGAGTTTAGTTTTATTTCAGCTCAGGGGAGTTCCTTGTCACGATTCCAAGCCGGTGTGGTCGATATATTGAGACTTGAGGAGATTCCATGCAACGGGCCAGCTTAGAACCATTTGTGGCATTATCGTTTGCGAGTGAATTTCATCTCTTTTAATTCCACGAATCAAGTGTCATCTTCAAACGTGCTGTTGTGTGAGAAGCATTGGTTTTCAATGTCAGTGAGATGCAATAAACAACCGTGCAATAAAGCTCCCTTCTAATATAGCCTCAAGGCAGTGGATTTCCTTGGATGGTGCGTTGAAGCAGGTTCGTTTCCGAGAGAGAAGAAACTCACACACATTCGAGTTGATTTGGATAAGTTTCGGCAACTAATGGAGGAATGGTTTTTTTTTGTAATATTTTTAGCATCATTCCTCTGCTTGTTTACATTCGTCCTTCTGCCTTCTGGAGCAGAACCCAAAACCATCCATGGCTAATCAGTTTGTTGATGGGAAGTCAGAGGACACACTGTGTAAGCGAGCAATCGTACAGCTAATTTCTTTACAATACAAGCTAATCCCGTGGAGAAGAAAAAGCGGATGATAAGCCTGCTAATCTGGTGTTATAAAAAAGCCACCGTTTGCTTGCAAGCCGGCAAATCAAACCACCCGTTATCGGCATAGGGCGATCCTCACGGATCATTGCTTCTTCGAGCTACACATCGTGCGCTTTTCAGCTTTTTCATTCCCCCTGTTCATCTCGTTCCGGATTCCGGAGCGCGACCACCAGTGCGACTGCCCGCTAATCTAATCCACACGCAACCACAACCGGCTAAGCGCAAAAGGCACCAGAAACGGTCCACCCAGCGCGTTTCCTAAACCCATGCGCACATGCCCACGTGCGTGCTTGCGCGTCGATGCGTGCCTGCGTGCACTTAACGCAAGTGGCATTATTCGTGTGGTCATGGTAGCGGTAAATCGAAATGACAAGTAGGCCGCGAGTATGGCATCCTTTGGTCGGGGCAGATCGCCCGACGATCCCGTCCGCACCTAAGATCAATCACGGTTTTTTTTTCGCCCCACTCCGAAGCTGGCAGACGCCACCGTGTCGGCGTGGTTGGGCAGGTGAAAGGAAAAGGCAACATAGATGCGCACAAACCCACCAGGCTGGAGGACTTGCGCCGGCTCGGTATGCGAATGAATGCGACAATTTGTCGCAACATTATGATACCGGAGACCGGCGACGCCACACACGCGCACAGGGTGGTGGTTCCTTTGGCGCTCTTTGCCGCGATCGCGGTTGGAAGGGAACGCAGAAGAGGGGAATAAAATGGAAGCAGCAAAAAATATGAATTACCCGGTGTACGCGGTTTCGCTTGAGCAATGCACGCACGAGAGCGCACTTTGACAACCTTCTAATGGCGCCCGATTCCGTTCGGACTCTGGCGGTTGATTGATCTCCATTCGCTGCACGTCACGAGCATGTTCCACACGCGGGGGCCTTTTCTTTATTGTTCCGCACGAAAAAAAAAAGCTCTCACAAAAACACGCACCAACGAAATGGTGCTCTGCGCATCTGCGAAAAAAAAAACCACACGCTCCAGGAGGGCGGAACTCGTGGACGTTCTGAAACTCCGCATTCTGAAAACCAACCACAACGCTCCCTGAGGAAATAGCTCGCATCCCAGCATCTTGAAGCGAACTGCTTCTGATAAAAAAAAAGATGCCTTCGCTCATGTCCTAAATCGATCGCATCCTGCCGCTGCGCAGCTCGATGCGATCACGCTGACATTGGCGATTCACGACACGCCAATCGGTTCGGCTTCTTCGAGGCCAGTTCCACAGGGAGCCAGCCTGCAGAATGGAGACCTCCCCTCCGACCCCAAAAAGGGTGGCGGAGATGGCACCGGTCGATAAAGAGCGCTCATTTCACGTCTGCACGAGCAACTTTATTTGACAGGTCGCGTCCGGTGCGATCGGAATCGAGATCGGTACATGCATTGCATCGTAATTTCGCAATCGATCGATCGATCGGCGGCGGCGGCGGCGCTTTTCCGTGCTGACGAGAAGACGAGAAAATTGCTCGTCCCCACACACACGCACACGCACACGCACTTATCTTTCTTTGTTTGCGGTGAAGTGATAAGATCGCAGGTCGGTTTTTTTTGCTACCTTCTAACGGCCGATTAGAGCCGAGTAATGTCGGTTACAGAACGATTTTCTGAGCTCTGTCAGTTAGCTACTTAAAAACCAATGTTGAAACGTGCAGGTACAGCAGCAACTGATTAATAACCGCCTGTCGTTTGGTTCACATTCACCGAACGGAGTCAAAGCTCCGCTGTGAGCTTTCGATCGGCGTTCAGGTCCGTTAAGCTTTGATTAGATTAGTGCGACGATTTCCACGAGTCGAAACCGGGTGATGGCGGATTTTTGCATCTATCCGAAGCGAACGGGGAATCCCCACAGCATCAGAAGCGTGAAAAACGAGTCAAACTTGATCTGCTGATTATGATTAATACATCTGCACACCCATAGCATATAGCACCCGCTTATTCCGGACGCTGAGAAACCTCCGCGGATGCAGTAAAAATGCATGCTAATTAGATCGCAAGCGTTTCGGTATCTCGGGAGCCCGTTTCGCTTGGGAAAGACCACCGTCGTCAACCCTTACCAAAGCGCAATCGCACTTCATTGTTGCCACCTTCAACCGTTGCGTTGAGAGATTAATTTCTTCCAGCGCTACCAAACGAACCCAGCGCACCTACACCTGCTCGGTGCGCGCGCGTAATGCATCATAATCGACATGGTTGGGGAAAGGTTCGCGAGCCCTTAACGAGCAGCAACGACGTAATTTTCAAATTAACAAATCACCTCCAGGACCTGCTGGTGGTGCATTTCGGTCCACGGGTTGCTGATTGAACCAATTAAGCCTCCCCGAACGAATGCACTCGCGGGTGCTTGGCAAATCGCAACCCGTCAAAAGTGCGCTGGAAAAGTTCACCTTCACTCCACACAAACGGTAGCAGATGCAGTAGATTAGCGAACACCTAGAGCGCTCGGGACGCGAAAGATTCATCAACGTACGAACGGGCGGACAGTTCCACCGATACTCACGGTTCAAGTCACACGCTAATTGGTATTTGATGTCCAATCCGGTTGGAAGGGGCTCGCCTTGCAGGCTTTACTACACGAGTAGTCTTCCTCCGAAAAAAATGAACAAAATGAACAAGAAAGAAAAATTGAAAAAGAAACCAGTACTCACACCTAACCGCGAAAAAGCTCACTAGTTAACACCTTTCGCTACTCGAGGCTGGCCACTGGCCGCTAGGCTCGAGCCACCTAAAAGGGGAGTTTTCCACGGACAACCCTGTCCGTGCTGTCGGGCTGGTCCGTCCGTCTATAGTACTGTGCCCAGCACTACCACCGCCATCGTGACAAACATAACTAATTAAAGTCATCCCTCGTTATCGTGTGCGACAAATCGACATCGTGGAACGGGCCGGGAGCTGAGGAAAAGCTTCTCTTGGCCACCATCACCACCACACGTGTCACCGATTCGCACGAAACTCGGCGCGCCACTTATCCTGCGATCATTTTGTCTGCCCCAGCTGGTCAGCTTGGGCCGCAACCGGACGGAGACGAGACTCGTTCGCGCGAGGCGATGGAGTCATTTGTCGCATAAATTAATTTTTGCACCCATTACCACCCGGCAAAGGGGGGGGGGGCACTCGAAGAGGCGCGAAAGCATTTTTCCAACCGGCTCCGGGGGCGCGGACATGCACTTTGGAGTGAAAAATAAACATCAAAAACCGGCCCTTCGCTCGGTCCAGGAGGGACCGGATGAGGGCCGATGGGTGGGAGCGTTTTTAACACCCGTCCGTGATCCGCGGGTGGAAAAAGTATTCCGGTAAGTGTGAGAAAATTAATAACTGGTCAAAGATATTTGTAGCGCTTGGTCGGAGCTGTTGTTTCGCTCGAGTGGTGTGTGTGTGTGTGTGTTTTTATTTACATCCACTTGCGCAGGGAACGGATGCTGGCTTCGGTTGTCACGTGCGGACGGGAAATGGTCACCTAAAGTGCGGTGTTAAGGGTGGTATTTATGCTGCAGAGGGGTGCCTTGAGTTGAGAAGGACCGGAAATGCAGCGTGGGGATTTGTTTAATTTGTGTTTATTATGATTTTAAGTGAAGACATTAACAAACATAATGTGTCGCGAGGTTGGTGAGAGACCAAATTGATACAATTTTCCTGTGGAAGGATGTGATAAGGATGCGCAGTTCTTGATGTGTGTCTCCTGATTTTCTTTCTTGAAGATACATTGATACATAGAGATCGTTCAATTACTGCTTGTGGAGAAGAGTTTGGATGTGAAGTGAAGAAGAAGCTTTTGACTATTTATGGGTACCTTTAGTTATTTATTTATTTATTCCTTCTCTTACCTTTTGTACAGTTTTTTATAAAGATAAGAATAGAGGTTTGAGAAGCATTATAGATCAATTCGTTCAACGAAAACCTCGCACAACTTGTGAATCTGCTTTGTATCTCAGATAAGCATTTAAAACACCATTCTAATAGATACTATTGAAATTTTTTCGATACACACCCAACCTCTAGTGTTGACAAGCGTATTTAAATTGCTTCATCACATGATCGCTTGCAATTCTTTGCAAAAGTCCACAAAACGTCACGGACAATTTCCCTAATGGCATCAACGTGTGTGTGTGTGTATCTCATCATCGTAATGAACCGTTCTCCACGCCAAAGTGGCATATCATTTATCGAGTGTTATACACCACCCTAAACATGGCACTCATTACAAAGTGTAAAGCAACACCCGCGTCCACCGCAGCTGCCATTAATTACCGACTGCATTAATCCATTTTATCGCACGGTCGCGAACAAACCGACAGAAACTAATCAACAACTAACGCGCAGGGTGTCCCAATTCGTCACCTAAAACCCAGCCAACCCCGAGAAAAGGACGGCCCTTTCCCAAGCGATCAGGTGCCGGGACGATGCGAAAATTATCTCCCGGCTCTCGTTCGCTCCATCGCTGCGGAAGAAATGCCACTTGATGTTTATATGACAAACGACCGATCAAGGCAAACGCGACTGAGACCCTTTGGAAAGGGGGTGGACGGGGAAGGGAAGGGGGAGGGGGGGGGGTTGCACACACACACACACAGACATTCCGAAAACCCCGGGGAAACGCGAGTGGAGAAGGAAAAAAAAAAGAAAGGACAGACTCCGCCGCCGGTACAAAACTAGAAAGTGCACTGGGCCTCCGGTGCATCGGTGCATCGGTGCATCGGGTTGGGAGACCCAGGACGGACGCGTCTCTCGTGTGCGGAGCAATTATGCACCCGGTTAAATAATGCCCGCTGCAGCCGGCGGCGGACTCGATGCTGACGTTTGATGGACTGCTGCCCGCCCGTCGCCGCCGCTGCCACTGATGTCTGAGTTAATCTTTCTTTCTCTATCGGGAATTGGAACGGTCGCTGTGTGCACCTGCGCTCCCCTGAGCCCTTGAAGCCCGGGCGGACCTGATTAGGTTCGGTGCTGCCTTCTGGTGAGCTGGCCGCGATGGTGTTGGCGCAATCCGCGTGGTGCCTACGCAAGAAAACGGCACCGTCCTTTGAATGCGGCCGCGGAAAAAGGCATGCACGCGGCAAGCCACAATCCTGGCGCGTCCCCGTCCGTCGTCACGACATCGACGCGCCTCCGCTGACTGATCGGGGCTGACGGATTGCTGAAATGTTTTGCGTACCAGCGTGCCGACCCGGCCGTCACCGGAAATGGGCTCGCGGTTGCAGGAGCTCCGTGCAGCAAGTGGCCTGGCTGTAATTGACTCATTTGTGGGGAGCGCTCGTTCGGTTATTTCTTTTCGTACCGGCGCGTATCCGGGGCGGATACGGGCGGGATTCACGGGTTTACGTTTGGGGCTCGATTACGGTTCGGTTGGCTCGTTGAAATTGAGATTAGCGTCGGAAATATGGGGCACTTTGTGCGGTGGGAAATGGGCTGAACGGGCCAATTTTGTACGCACGAATAATGGCTGATTGATAGTTAGATGCAAGGATTGTCAAGTGCCTTCGTGGCGCAATCGGTTAGCGCGTTCGGCTGTTAACCGAAAGGTTGGTGGTTCGAGTCCACCCGGGGGCGGGAAAAACTTTTTTTGCCAGCGGGAAATCTGAAAATAACTCAAAGGCAACTTTTAGAGATTTTCATTTATAAAACATCACAAATTATACAACATTTAAAAAATTTAAACTAAATAAATCAATGCTACGTAATCTGTAATATAAATAAATTTGAAAAAGGAGATGTATAATGTACTAAACTTGTAAGTTAGTTAATTGTACAATAGTTATAAGATAATTTACCTATTTAATATACCTTGTATTACAAATTTACAATACAATTTCAATTACATTAGTTATGCACCATTACTTGATGTACCAGTATGTTAAACACGTTAGCTAAAACAAGTACATTGCTTTACACTATTTTGGCTTATAAGTTTCGTTAAAATATGTCCCTTCTCTTTCAAAACAACACTTGGTTGTTTACACCAATTTACACGCTACATAACTGAGCGCAAATAATCTCACTTTCACTGCCGCTAAAGTGTCCCCTTGCGATAAACTCAGCGCGTTAATCAGCAAAGGGTTAAAAATAATACATTTGATAGGCGTTTGGGCCCTCGAAAAGCAAATACCAGCCCGCGTGCGTCAACGGATGGTTTCGGTTGCCGTGCAAAACAACTTTTCTGATTATCATCCAATCACTTGGCAATCTAATTTAGATGAATTCAAGCACACACACTCTCACACGTGCCGGTGCAAGTACCACGCTCCGTTCCGAAAGGAAGGCCAAGTGGCGAATGTAACGCGGTCCAAAACCAAAACCCCGTGGTGGACAAATCCCTCCAAAGTGGCGCGCTACCAAATCCCCGTCGTCGCTAATGATCATCAGCCCCGGAGCAACATTGTAGCGAGCGAGTTTCCACGGACACTTGGCTTCAGGTTTTTTTTTTTGGTCTGATTCTTCCAACCCATACGGTGCAATTGCAACACGAAGCGTGAGTGAGAGGCGCAAAAGAAGCTTTCGCTCAGCTGCGGTCTCGAGTGAGGGTGGTTTTGAGCATAGTTTTTGAGGAGACAAACCACCCCCCCCTAAACCGACCAAAAAGCGCCCATTCTCACCCACCTGGACCAACGGTTGACACATGCGACACATACCCACCCACACACTCCCATCGCTTGTTCGAAAATAGCGAGCAAATGCGCGCTCCGATCGTCCCACAAACCAAGAGGAGGGCCACCGTTTTGCAATTGATTGATTTGATTTGATTGAATTTCATTTATAACTCAATCACGAATTCGTTATGTAGCGTTCCCTTTTTCGTACCGTGCCGTGGTGTGGTGCCTGGGACGCTTGGGAGCAACCGATTTGGGGTGGTTTTTTTTTTTGCTACCATTTTGATGGGGTTATCTCGGGCCACAAAGGTTTTGGGACGCAAAGGTTGCACATTTCAGATGATTAGCGGGCGAGCTTACATTTGTTCGCGTTTTGTCGTTTGTGTTCGAAATTGAATTATTGCCTCGCTTCTGGGGTTTCGTGGCATGTTTGAGTTGAGTTCAGACGTTTTGTTTGTCGATTGTATTGGGAAAAACAATTAAAAACCGAATGAAATGATTCAAAAATGATTATATGACATTTAATCACGACAGAAGCTATTATACTAATGAGCTTATTTGAAATGTTTTCATGTTCTTTCGAAACACCTCTAGAAGTGTTCAAAACGCCATAACATTCTTTTTCCAGGCTTCTTATTTCATAATATGATTATACCTTCAAAACAACATAAACAAGCAATAAAATACAGGCGTTTCAATAAGTTAGAACACACCGACCTGGCTCAAATAAGCTTGATTTTGGAAGTGAAAACAAAACAGTAAAAAATACTCCTACGAACGAAGGCTCGTCTTCCATTCCACAGAAGCCCACACATGGCCACGGACCTTAAAACTCTCAACCACCAGCCAAAAGGGCCAGGAAACGCTCAAAGCTCACCTCGGAGCAACTTCATCCCTCGGCACACAAACATACACACACACCTGCGGTCACACGATGCACCGATGCAGTTCCTTGCACGCGGGGAAGGAAAAACAATGTTCCTCCCCCCTCCCCCCCCCCTCGTGTCACCACCAGAGGGGACAAAATTTTCCCGAACCAGCCCCCGCGGGTCTGGCCCATTGTCTTGTCTCGTGGGGCCCTCGCAGGGCACGCCGGAGGTCTCCGGTTTCGTTGAGAGCGCTTTAAAAGCTCCCAGGGCGCAGGATCGCGGGCGCAGGCTTCAAACCGCCGTTTAGGTCATGTACTGTGTGTAATGCAACGCTCACGACACAGCGCGCGATGGGAAAAGCCACCCCACGATGCGATCGATCGGGGTGAACCGCACATTAGGGGGCGCATTAGGAAGGAGCACCAGCAGCAGCAGCAGCAACGGCAGCATTTGAATGTGATCACGAACAAGCGCGCCAACATAATAATGCAACAACACTGGCCGCCCTTCGCCCGAGGGTCGGTCGAGGTTTCGAAAAAGCGAAAACTGATACCTCTTCGCGCGCGAGGAGCGACCGAGTCACCGGGGCCGGGTGCGTGTTCGGTGCCGTTTTGACGAAATGGCGATGGGAATTCGAAAGGATGCCGATTCCAAGGGGGGGGGGGGGAGGGCCCTTCGATTTGATGGGCCGGTGCATCGGGTGCCTTTTGGTTTCCCTTCGAAACAATGTTTGATTTGTTCCGTCGTTCGCCCGATCCGGTGGCCGTGATGCAACCGCGACCTAATTGTGTGTGCGGCTTTTTCGGAGCATTCAGTGGGCTGTGTGTTTTTTTTTTGTGTCGCTTTGTCTCTCGGTTTGTTTATTATTTGCTGCAAGCTGACGAAAAGGTGCCACACGTTCTAGGCTCTAGTTTTTCCCGGGAGGGCCTTTGCAGGATCCGCCGCGAAGGGTGGCGTAATGAGCAAATCAATGTCAGCGGCTCGCGGACGTTTTCTAGACACTTTGCAGCGTGTTCGGAATGTCGGCGTTCTGTCGGGTTGGTCGGGCTCTAATTGACGCGAAAGTGACAAAACGTGCGGCGGTGAGGGCGGTTACACGTTGTTGAGGTATTATTGCGAAAATGTGTTGAAAGGAAGCAACTCCTTGAATGCTGGCGAATGTGCAGAGGACGAAATAGAATGTTTGGTTTTTGCCATTTAATTTATATTGCGCAAGATTTAGGCCCTAGAGCGTAACCCTAAAAATATTGAGGAATAAAAATAATTAAACATATATAATTCGTTTGCGTTACATAAAATGAAATTACGATGAATATTATTTAAAACAATTAAATAATATTTAGCTTCAATTTCGAAGGAATACGTCCATCAAATTTTTCGTTGTAATATTTTGATGCAATTATTAAAATGTTTAAAAGATTACACCATCTCTTTATTGCTCAAATCTATTCATGTTTCTGACTTCTTCCATAGTAAGTTAAATGCAAAGGTTGCCAATTTTTACTAACTTTTTAAATTGTTAATTCTTTATGAATTTATTAAGCCTAATCTATTGGATGTGTTCTAACCTATCTAATTGATATAACTTATGAGCATCACATTACGATGTACAGTAATTTCCTGACAGCTTATTTTATTTGATCGCTGCTGCATGAAAAATTTCGTTCGTTAATGAAACCCGAAGCGCGAACAATGTTCATTTACATTCTCGAAGCCTCCACCGCACCAATCCTTCAACCCCAACAGCGTGTTCTGTCTGCCGGGACCGTTGTTCAACGATCCCGAGCTTGCGAAACGAATCCACCGGACATCTCGCAGTTGCGCAAAAATCTGCACCACACAACCCACCGGACTCGCGGTGGCCAGGCGTACATAAAAATCAAATTCCTCCCGCATGATCGCGATGATCGCGCGCTCATAAAGGTGAAAAATGCAACCCCTTCGGCAGCCCGGTCTGTAAGGACCCCCCAGAAACGGCTCGATCCCGATCCAGCTCACAACGCCGGGTGTACAATTAATTACACCAAGCCGCCGGCCACTGTTAACAAGCGGCCCATATATCGTACCGGCCATCTCGCTGGGGCCAACAATTCGTTCTTACGTGCCACACTCGCGACCACAACGCTCCTAAATCCGATCGATTGTGATCGACGCTAGCGAGCGAGTCGCGAGCAAATGACGTTGGCGGATTGTTGTCTCAAATTCGCTGATGATCCGTCGCCACGGCCACTTGAAGGAGTCAAACGATCCGCACGGAATGTGCCCCCTGAAGTCGCACCTACACCGGCCATCCATCCCCACCGGCAGGTGAAATAATAAAGGCGAATAAAATTTAAATTACATTTATGACCATGCTTCGTGGTAGAATAATCTTTTTTTATTGGCCAGTTTGCTCTCCCCAGTCTCCCGTGTGCGCTCGTTTAAAACAGCTGCACTTGTTGTACTTTGAACGTGCCTATAGCTGCCGACCGGCGTACATGAACACCTTGAGATGAGGCCAGGCCGAAGTCGACAGAAGTGCAAACTCGAAGACACTACGCGCGCGCCAAGGACGGATCTGGACCCCTGCGGGTTTTGAACTAGATTTAGACGCAAAACCCCCTGAGTGCTGAGGTTGCTGAGAGGACCTCAACCAGAGACAGTGCCCTGCCGTCAAGTAGGACCCACAACACAGGCAGGCCATTATTTCGCGCTGCCTGTCCCTTCGACGGCGATGGCGCAATGAACGCTGGGGGACTTTTTTTTCCTCGTTTTTTTTTTCGTTTTGGGGGAACCCATCGAGCCAGGGATCGTTTCCTTTCTATTTGCAATTAATTTATGATACCCACCCGCTCGCCTCGTGACCCATTATGCTCGCATCGGTTGTAGCAGCATAGCACCAACCTTGGCTGGGTGAACGTTACGTTCAACCTCCTGGGTTGAATTTTCCCGTCTTTTTCCCGACACCCGACGGTTGCAGTTTCGCGGACGTCCACACTTAGCGTACGGGCGCGTGCATCTTCCTTCCCGTGCGCGACAAACGCAACCCCACGATGTTGGGTGGCAATTAAATGTTTTCATTATGGTCGTAAAATAAACCAACCCTCCCACGGCCGGGAAAGGTGGCCGTGCGGTGCTGGCGCTGTGCGAAATGGTACTTCACGCCCGGTGCATACTTCAACCGGGCGAATGGTGCACTTCAGGAAGATGCACGCCGCGGCATATGCGTTTACGTTTGGCTGGCGAAAAAAGGGAAAGAAAAAAGGGAAAGGATGTGTGCGCATGAAAATTTTTGGAATGGGGAAAGGCGTGCTTTCGTGCTTTGCATGATCGTTTTCATTTTTTTTTTTCACGCAGCTGGAAATGGAGAAGAAAGGCAGTGCGCTTTTGCGCTGCACTTAGTATTACGTGGGAAATATAAAACTGCGTCTGGGTTGATTACTTTCGAGGCACAACATTTTAACTGTTTATTTTGACATCGTGAATCGGCTTTATGGTGCGAATATTTACTGTACGTAAAAATCATTACCAAAGCATGGGAACTTTTGCTGCGCGTGGAAAATATGATCTATTTTTTAAAAGCAAATTCCAAAGGCTCTCTAACGCGGGTAATATATGTGTAAATTAATATCAACCAGCATACGTTGTTTCCACCTCATTAACCGAAGATGATCACCCGCCAAATGGGCGCATAAAAAAGCTCTTTCTTTCACGCACCTAGGTGTTTAATTTAGTTTCCCGCCAACACCAAGCCAAGCGCGTTAATTGTTTAATAAAATCACTTAAACAGGAAAGGCAAAAAAGCAGATAAAAAAAAAACAAAACCACACGGATGTGGGATCGTAAAAAAAAAGCCACAACCCCACAGCAAGTCGCGTTGTGCTTGTGATGGCTGGCTCGAACAAGAACGCCACGGTCACGTCCGCTGGAGCCGCGAGAACCGACGCGAATCGTCCTAATCCGGTCCCACGCGAATGCCGCGAAGGGTCCACAAACGCGACCCGCCAGAGTGCAGAATCGATCGCGTTCCGGCTTTACGATCGCGGCCCCGATTGATGGCGGATTTAGCTGCGTCCAGTTTTATTGGCTCACGCGCGCACACCCGACGAAGGCCCAGGCGAAGGCGCGTGAGGCGAGAAACATGCATCATTAACATGTGCATTTTATGGACAAATTATGGTGCATTCTGCCCGAGGCATGGACACCGTGGATGGGTGGCAAAATTAAACGCTTTTTCAAATCAGCCTTGCACTTCGAACGATATTTTATTGCTCGCTTGCACCAGAACGGGCACACAATTCATCGCCCGTACGCCGATAGGTGATGCGATTGCAATTTAGATAAACCGTAACTGGTGTTCGGGGGGTGGGGGAGGAAGAATGGGCAGGTGTCGTAGGCCACTAAATGCAAAAGTTCTATTTCCACCTTCCCTTTAGACGGAACTGGACGGCGAAGAGTTATCGTAGCCGGACGGGCACACGCCGCGTAATGCGAGGATTATTGCTTCGCACAAACCCGTCAAGGAAATTAGCCGTCGCAGGTCCGACGAGCCAATTATTTCGAGCGATCCGATAAACCCAGTGGAAGGCCTGGTAGGAGCTACGATCGGCTTGAGATTCGAATTTACATTAGCGTGTAATGACACATAACGCTCGTTTAACAGCGTACTTTATGCGATCGTTTGTAAGGTTGCTACGAGCAGGTGTGTGCTTGCATTTTGAATTAATTTTCCCACACACACACACGTATGGATGCGACTTTCGCAGCTTTTTTTTGCCGTACGGTTTTTAATTGTCTGATCAACAAAAATGAGAAATTCCCCAGGTTTTCCACCCACAGGTGCGCCCCACGGACAGGCGTACAATTCAATCCGAGGGAGCTCACTCAATTACTCAAATCCCCAAGCAGCAGCAACAGCAGCACCTCGGGGCCTTCCACTGGACGGGATTAAGATTGATCGATTGAACCATTGATTTCCACATCGGCTACCTTTCAGACGGCTCGTCTACGGGTAGGCACTACGCTTATCAATGTGTTTCCCACGGTTGCGAGACTCAGCCAGTCACGGATTACGAATCGGTGCAGGTTCAGGAGCTCATTTTGCTCATGAATTTTCCAATTCTCCGAGCAGCTTTAGTTTCCATCACCGCTTGTTTTCGAGCAACAACATGCAACCGATGTACGAAAGCTCCCGGATAAGGAACCTCAGCTGCTGCTTTTAAAATTCGATCGATCGCTGTTTCCGGTCGATCCCGAAGCGTGTCTCTCGGGAGTTTACGCGAGGTTAAGAATCGAGGTTAGGTTGTTCGATACAACTGTCAAATCGAACCCAGGCGTAGGAGGCGCAAGGGGTGACTCAACCCTCGGGTTTTGAGATTGAAATGTCCGTCCCGAACCACACAGGTCGCACGGATAAACAAGGTGAACCAGCTACCGAAACACTCACGGTGGCGTTGAGCTCCAAATATGGCCGTTTCGTTTGCAATGGCGAATGGCGGTATTGGGCTGTACGCCGATACCGATCGAACTCCACAGAGAAGTGGATCAAACTTCACTTGACCCGGCAATTGTGCCCGGGTGCGACGGTTCGTTCGGTTTCGTTTGTGCTGCTGAGAGAGGCCAACATGGCAGGCCCGGTGACAATTGGAGGGTTCGTCTGGTGCTTGACACCTTACGCCTTACGCGGTACTTTGCAGGGATGGAAAGAGGTCAAAAGTGAGCGAGATCTTCTAATAGCGGGTCGGCTGGCTGGTGTGGTGCTCGATCAATAGTCATATTACGCAAAACTGAACAATCTCGCACCACACCGTATGGCACGTGTCAGCTGACGGAGAATGCTTTGAGGTGGTCTTCTGCATTAAATACATTGGATGGAAGCTCAAAACAACTCACTCAACGATCATTCGAATGCTGGTTGATCCATCTTTTGTGTCTAATACTATACGAATGATCACATCTTCAATCAACTACTGGTCCTTATCTCATCGACAGGTACGGCTACAATATCTGTTATTTCGAAAAAGCTTATCTAGAAGTTTGTAGCTGATCACTCAATGATCAATATCCAACGTTGGTGATCTTCCTGATCGTGTACCTTGTGTCTAAAACAGGTGAATTGCTCATATCTTCAGCAACCTTATAGACCTTAATGCAACGTTATTTACAGACTATATTTACGGCTTTGTTATCATCCAGAAGTTTGTACCAAATAACTTAAAGGAAAATACGTTATCCTCAACCACTTAGAGGACCTCTTACCGGCCTCAGGCACATCGACATTGGGATTAAAAATGCATCGTACACAACATCTGCAACCTCGGAAGTGTTGTACCCATAACTCGCTTACTAATGACACCCGTAAACAACCGTTCGCAAAACCACCTGTTCAGGATACTGATCGCGATTTAATTGCAACATCTAGCGCGGATAATTTAGAATCATAAGCGACAAATCAATTTTCCAATTTATAGCTCCCTCACCGTACCAGGCCAACCTAACCGCACCGGTAGCCCTATAATTGCTTAATATCGTTGCGGACATGTACGTACGATATCTCAATTTATTAGCAACAGCCGCGGAAAGTGATCCGCTTCAACAAACGATAATTGCAGATTAAATCATTTCCATGTGCGCTTACACCGGAGAGGATGTTTGCACGGCTCAGTTAGCGCTCGGTTAGCATCTGTCGGAAATGTTCAGCATTAAACGGGCTGCCCGCGCCGATCCTCGAGTGATCCTCGGCGCACATCAGCGGTTCGGAACCCGCCAAATGGGATTTTGTTCCATTTATTGGTTTTAACCGGCGGCTCGTGCGAATCGTGCGTTTTGCCCTGCGGACCAGTTCTCGAGGGCCGCCCAGCGCCGGCCAAGTTTAGGAGGGCCGCCAATGGGGTGAACACGAAGCAAAGGCGGAAAAAAAAACCGTATCATTTTACATTTTAATTAATTCATTACGCTGACTAATGAGAGTGGCATTGCTCATGTTCGCAAACACAGCCCCATTTCCGAAGAGGAGGCCCACGAGAAGGTGTGTTCTTGTGCTCGTAGCCGTTTTGCTTCCCATTCGATCGTCGGAAAGAGGGCCTACTCCAAAGGGTTTGCTCCATTCGACACTTTTACGACACACACGCCCGTGGGATCGTGGCTTGCAAATCAGCCAAAGCCAGAGAAAGTGCACAGGCAGGATTGTCCACTGGTCCACGGGTCGCGTTCGATGCGTCAACTGGTTTGCACGCAGGGATGAAGCGATCGCACCCCATGCGTTGGCTGACTCACCTGCCAGCGTGGATCCAAGCCAGCAACCCAGAGGACGCCGCCGGGAAACCACGCTTCCACGCTTCAAAGGGGTTGGCCAAAAAGGGAATGGATATCGTTTTCAGCAATAACAAATGTGTGGCCATAAATCTTTCACCACCCCGAAGGACCTCGCCACGCGGACCTGCGCCTTTTACTTTTTTATTCCATTCTGTTTATTCCGTTCCGGTTATAGCATTTTGTTTTTCGTCTGTTTGCATTCGCGAGCACGACGCACGGTCCAACGCAGAGATTCGCAAAGAGTTTGGGGTCGCGCGGCCAGCATTAATTTGTGGCCCAGCGATAAGCCTGCGCGAGCTAAGGCTCAATTATGTCAACGGTCCGCGTGCGGGGGCCGCACGCGTAATTGAACCGCGTGGTGCGCTTGCGCAAGGACCTGCGCGGAAATCTGGCGCGCGTAAGATTGATGGCGCACCGGTCGCTATCTTGTCGCGCTAATTGTCTCGCGTATCATCGCGGATCGGTTAAGGGGTAGCTTCCAATCCGCGACCGGACGGGATGGCATTTGAAACGCAACGTAAATCTACACCTCCGACAGATCGGTCGCTTCTACGGAGTCTGGTGATCTTGAGCGTTTATTTTTACGTTTTTAAGCAACAGCCGCACTTCCTCGTGGTATGGTTTTTTTTGTGTTTTGCGTACATTTGCCTGCCGTCGGTTAACGTGTACTTTCAGGTTCCCCCGAACGAGGGAGCGAAAAATCAGTAAAATAAAACGCCACCACTCGGTGGGGGTCATTAATTAGTCCACTTCATGGGCACTTTTTTTTTATCTTCATGCTGCTGCCTCACAATCTGCGCAATCCTCGCAAACGATGGTGCAAACGCCTTGCAATTAAGAATATTTAAAGTCCATCCGCAACGACCGTCGAGTAATTAGTGGCAGTTACTAGTTGTTGGGGTGGTGAAAGAGAGAAAAAAACAGGTGCTTGGGTCTTTTTTCTTTACTCGCAAACGTTCTATCGTCGGGTTTCGCAGGCCGCCTGCGTGAAGGACAATTTGGTGTATGAAGGGTGTGTATGTGTGATTGAAAGTAAAGTCAAACGAACGCCTGACAAGCACTAAAAGCGATTAGGGGCAGGAGCGTGAGAGCGCGAGATATAAATACGCATTTGATTTTAAATGAACGTACACCGATCTTCGTTGCAAAAACTGTGTGATACCATGCGTTCAATAGTCGCCTAATAAACCACAAAACACTAAAGCAGCATGGGTATTAAAAGGCAATATACATTTATGTTCCTTTTCCTCACTATCGGCAATAAAACATGCGTCTATCGCCGAGCTCAAACCCCTCGAATCTAGTCCACGGCAGCGCACCGCGTGGAAAGGGAGGAAAATGCCCGCGAAAAAAGGCACACCGGCAGACGGATAATTACAGACCACGATCACGGGGTGCTTAACGCCATTGCATCGCACCGATTACTGTCGTGCTTTCTTTTTTATTGTTTTACCACCCAACCCCAACTGCGGTCGATCAAAGCTCCAGCGGCAAGCCTTTTCGCCGCACCAAACCTTCGGACCCATGTCGCAAGGGATGATATTGAGCGCTTTACACAATACTCGCTCGTTGCGCTCAAAAAAAAAATGCACCACCTGGTCGGGTCTTACAGACACCTGTCCAGTTTGCGTGAGGATCAACCAAAAAGGCCACCATCTCGTGATCATCTGCCCGTTCCGAGAAGGGGGGCCCAAATCTCGTTGGGTTGAATGTAATTCGCTGCCCATTACCAGCATCTCCTCGCTTATCATCGCGCTAAGGACAGGCGATGTACACGCGATAGACCAAATTTGCTGACTTCATGCATTATTCCACCCCAGCTGGGAGGTACACGCATGTACGCGACCTTCGCAACTGCGCACGTTTGCGTTGGCAGGCGCGCAACTTTGCCACGGTGCTCCCGTGGTGCTCCCCGGAACGCCCGATCGCCGGGCTCAAAAACAAGCAATCATTTTACATGGTCCCACCTTTTTTTTTCCTCGCTTTTTTTTTTCACTGGTGGCACACCATTTGCCGCCCCATCGCGGACGGTCTTTTGGGAGGCGGGCCTGGTCGGGGTCTTAGCATAAAATTACAGACCCAAGCCGACGATGGAATGGTGCGCCACCAGCTAGAGCAAAAGAGAGAGTGAGAGAGTGAGAGAGTTTAGGAAGACTGTTTTCCCGGTACGGACGCCGCCTGTAATTTTCAGCCGCCTGTGCTTGCGCCATACGCGCATCCAAATACGCAAGTGTCAAAACGTCGTTCAATTCACCGCGCTTTGCTGTTTCGTTTTCGTTTCTTTTTTGGTGCGTTTGCGCACACTCAAAGAGGAAAGCTCACTTTGCCTTTTTACTGCGACTCCGTACAGAACGCGCATTCGCGTCCGGGGCCGGATGAGCCGCCGATAATCCCAACCCGACCGATTTGCACACATTTTTGCGCACACGCAAAGCAAACCCGAAGGTGGGCCCGTTGGGTGGGGAAAAAAAGGAGCCTCCTGCCCTGCTGAAGGGGCCACAAATTGACCGATTTCAATTAGGCTCCGAATGTGCGAACTAACCTTCGGCGAGCCTTCGAACCGTGGGTTGGAAAGTAAAGTCCTCCTGTCGGTTGGCGGGGGTGGTAACCGTAGCCTGGGGCTGGGAGGGTAGCGAAGAAAAAGCAAAAAAAAAGCCTCGCTAGACGACCGGTCGGTTGAAACAGGTGTGTAATTTATTACCGCCACCAAATTTGGAGGATGTTTTATGGGTGGTTTTGCGGGATTTTTTTTTCTCGCTGCTCGATCTTGCGGTCGCTGGTTCGCCGGAGGTGCGTTATGTGTGAGAATTTTTTTTTGTCAATGCAAAGCTTGCCGATAGTGGGAGAGCTTTCAGAACGGACTGTTTGGGAAGGGCTTTTTATGTGATTTAAAGTATAGACCTTCCATCATCCTAGTTTGCCTGGAATGCCAATGTTTTTGGGATGAGTTTGTTGGTTTCGATTCGCTCTTTGAATCTACTAAACCATTTGATAGGTTTGATTAAAATATAGCTTTGTATATACCAATATAAGCTGTTTCAAGTTTCTGGAGTCAAAGCTCAATCCTTAAGTTGTGGTATGAGCTTTCATAAATTTCAACTCTCATTGACTATTTGACTAACGACACTCTTATGGTGAAAAACTGAGTTAAAACTATTTTTCATTTCAATTTTAAAACCAACTCACTTCGCTTCAATACAACCGTAGCTATACTTCCCGATGATGCACTTTTTATGCATTGGTATTTCACCCACGAAAAAAAAGCTCACCCATCCTTCAAAACCACCCTCGAATTCCTGCCTCTCAACTCGTATAATTAGCTTCTGCTCCACCTGACGGGGCTGTTAAATGTGACCATTTTTTTTCGGCCATCAGAAAAAAAACCCTTCGCCTGCACCGGCGCCCAAGAACCTGTTCGCTAGCCCTACCGTTAGCGCGGAAAATGGGCCCAACTTTCGAAATCAAACGCTGATCAATCATTCGATCGCGACCAATCGAACGCGTGGGCGTTGCTAGGGGTTACCCAAAGGGGTCTAATTTAGTGTGTGTGTGTGTGTGTGTGTGAGGGGGTGTGCGTTTGGAGGTATTTTTTTCTTCCTTCGTTCGCTACCTCCCACTCACCGAAACGAGTCACGAAAGTGAGATCTGCCCCATCGACGGGCACTTGTTGCCGACGAAAAGTACATGCGTCGGGTGCAAATTACACCCCTGCCGGATTTTGGGGGCCACTTTTCGGTGATTTCGCCGCGTTGGCGATGGAGCGAGGTTGCGGATAAACCGTCTAATATGGGAATGGGATGTGCAATTTTGGCCACGATCGATCTGCCTTTTGGAAAGGGTGCGATCAGGATTAGCGCAATGAGCTTTTGCCTGACCGGGGGAAAAAAAACCATCCCACGTTGTTGGTTTTTTTCAAAGCTTACTTAAACTCAATCAGGTTCCCGTTCAGCGCAAGTAAAGAGGCATGTTAAACAATTATTTATACTAGACAGCCCTCCCAACGGCACCGGTTCAAGCGTAAAAGCAAAGCCCACCGAGCCACGTCTCACTAAACACGCGCACATATTGCTCCCGCCGGTAACGAGCATTCAAATCGGTAAATGCCGTCCCCAGCATAAATATCTGCCCGCGCTGATAACACACCTCGCAGCGCTCCATCGGCGTGAGTCGTTAGCCAGCCAGCAAGCCGTTTTCCACCGACCATGCCCGAACGTCCCGGAGAAAACATTGAAATAATGCATGCATTACAAATGCGACGACGTCCGCCACCGCCGCCGCCGGGAAATGGGACGGAAAACGGGGCGGTCGTTTTTCACCGCTCGGTAGAGCGAAGATAAAGGTGATAAAACGTTACAACGCCTTCCAGCGTGGCAACGGATTCGCCGGCTAAAGTCAACCATCGTGACCTGTCGCGCCCATCGTCAACCTTTTTTTTTTTCTTTTCGCGTGCGCGGTGCTTTTTGCCGTCTGAAGAGCCCGAACGGGGACGGCACAAACCAGGCACAAACACCGAAAGGCATCTTCCATCCCGGGGGCAGGAATGGCTTAAGATCTGGCCGGTGAGATCGACGGCAGTGTCACGACGACAGCGACAAGCGAAAAAGGGGGAGGCGAAAAACAAATCCAACCCATCCCACGGTGCGCAGGAAAAACCTCGGGGAAATGGCTAACGGGGGAGAGCACGAATCGCGCCATGTGACTGGAGGTGTTCGATTTTAGTTTATTGTTTGTATTCCGTGTGGTTTGGCTTGTCGTCAGTCATGTTTTCGGTGCTGGCGTGAGGGAAAAGCCGTGTGGGAAAACGGGATCGATCGGTTTTGGGATCGAAATCGCGAAGCGTCGGCTGTTGAGGGCATGAAATGTCAATAATTTAAGCGATTGAAAATTGGAAACATATCGAAAGGGGAGCAAACACGGCACACACAATGTTGTGTTGGATTCTTCGATGAGGAAGCTTTTGGTGAGCTTATGCTGAGCTTTTGCTAAAATATGCTTTTTTTAATCTCCCGAATATGAAATGGATTAGTTTTTAAAGGACTAAAAATGGTGTTTAAAAACAAATCACGTGTATAAAATTGGAAAATACCGTATTGGTCAACCAATTCACATTTAATATACAATTAATTCTTATTAAATCATCCAAAAAACACACTCATTTGAACAAATCTAGCTACAGTTTCAAATGCACCGTAATTCGCCTCGCTTTCTCCGGCTCATGGGAGAATTTTCCACCCGGCCAGTTTAATCGTATGCGGGAACGATTTTTCAAACCCACCCTGCCACGGCACACATTTCAATCGAATTTACATAATATTATTGTCCACCCTCCAGTACCGCAAGCGATTTGAATAATGAAATCGTACTTCCACCACACGCGGAAAAAGGGCCCCTAGCGGATCAGCGAACGCCTATCGACGCCACCCGATCAAGCCTTTTTCCTTCCCCCCCGGGAGTTCTCGACGCGGGAAAGCGCGTCGTGAAAGATCGCCTGCCGGCGGATATCGCAGGTGGACGAAAACGTTGGAAAAAAAAACCCTCCCTGAAACCGGGATCGGTTGAATCGGTTGACGTTTCGTGGCCTGAAGATTCCGCTCGGGCACGATCCGATCGTTGATTTTCCCCGGCGCATTAGAAGGGACTCTAGATGGGGGTAGCGAAAGCAACAACAAAAACAAACCTCCCTACTTTTCTCCGTGCGATCGGTTGCGAGCAGGCGAAAGAAAAAGTGGAAGATTTACAACTCGCGCCGACATGAGGACCGACCGGTGAGGAGCTCTCTGTTGCCAACTCTTGCCACCAAAGACAAATAATCCATTCGCTCAGGCAAATTCCGGGCCACGAGGAGACGAGAAACAATGATGGAAACGAAGCGTAACTGTCACTGGAGGTGCCTGCGCGGCTTCCGTCCTTTACCCTTTGCACGGCCCTTGCGTTTGTCCCTTCCGGAGTGTGGGTCTCCTGCTCGAGATGGAGGTTTTTCCCAACTCTCGGCAACGGCGGCCCCGGATGATGCGGCCGGTGACACGAATATTTTATGCGCTACCGATTGTTGCCGACTGATATTGGACATTTGTTTTATTTCAACTATCTGCCGTTTTTTCTTTCCTCTTCTGCTTTTTCTTCTTCTTTTTGCCGCCAAATCGCCCTTTCGCTCCTTCGATCCACGGTTTCACGTGCCAATGCCGAATGCCGCACCTGCAAGGCACGCAGGGAGTCTCGTAATCCCCACGGATGCCCTCCCCCCCCCCACATCAACCCACCCCCCTTTCTAGTCCTTCCGTGTGCGGGGGGAAATCTCAGCCTAGGCGGGCTCGATCGTGCTTTGCTTGACCACACCGGTCCCAGGACCGGTGACGATCTGCCTCGTTCGGTTTGAGATTGCGCTGTGGCGATTGTAGAATTTCTTCAATTATCTCGCCACGGTCATTCGTTAGCTGCGTGTGTGTGTGTGAGAGAGAAAAGGGGGAAGCTTTACAAGCATGCCATTTTCCGTGCGGAGGACAATTTTATGGTCTAGCGACGACAGGAATTACATTTCCGGATCTATCGCTCGCTGCAGGCCGGGAAGCGAAGCCGATTAGATCGTATCCTCGTGCGCCCTCGAGACCCTCGGGTAGGGTCTCTAACGAGTGGAGACGTTGGAGAGAGAGACAACAACAACAAAAAACCATCTGCACCACTAATGGTGATCTCCGGTAGGGGATCTTTAGTGCGAATTCGAAGTGCACCATTTGCCAGACGGCGAGTGCACGTTTGGAGGATCGAACGGCCCAGCGGGAGCGAACCATTTTACGCAATAATGCGTGCACGGATACAAATTTATGAATCCGCCCAGGGACCAACTGCTAAACTGGGGCATTTTTGCCAGGGCCACACGCTTTCGACACGACATCCCAGTGCCATCGAGGGGGGGGCTCGCTGTGGCGGTACATTTAGCAGACTTCCCTTCGGTAGCGTAAGAAATCAAAGCCCAGAAAACGCTGTCAGAAAACTCCGACAAAGTGCGCTCTCGCGCTCGCGTAAATGCTGCCCGTTTCGCGAAACATTTCCCGGGCTCGATCGATCGGATAAATCGAGCTCTTGATGATCGCAACGAGAACAATTTTATTACCACTCATGCGCCGTGACATGGCTCGTACGTGGTCTAAGTAGGCTCGTAAAAATGTACGCCTGCTTTGCTCGGTCTCGGCGTCATTAGCTCGGGCCGGTTGAGGATTTCCCTTTTTTCCAGCCTCGTGGCATTTGTGCGGAGTACATTGGCTCACTTGTCGAAGCTTTCACACTGGGTTTTGTGTACCGATTTACGGAAGGCTTAACCTCAATTGGTTCGTGATGGAAACAAAATAGTGGAAATGATCAAAAATAAAATTTGATCCTCTCCCCGACGGGGAATCGAACCCCGGTCTCCCGCGTGACAGGCGGGGATACTGACCACTATACTATCGAGGACGTTGTGTGCATCGTGGCAGATTATGCTCCGGGCCGCAGCTTCCCAAGTGCATTGTTGCATAATCGACTAACCAGTTGCATTATTTATATTTTCTTCATTCTACGCTATCTGCGGAATCCAAAAATAACTAACATGAGGCATTCGTTCGATTCATCACAACTAGAGGGTTCCTTTTTAAATTTGACTTCATATGCGGTTGGCTTATCTTCGTACTTAATTAGTAGTCTTTATTGAAAAATGGAAATTAGCTTCTTTATATAGAATTGTATACATGATGTATACGTTGTTATAGTGCTCTAGAACATATATTGTTCCAAAATGTATATCAATAAATTGTTCAAACTTGCAAACTTTAGTAGACTACCTATCGTAATACATATTTAACAGTAGAATTAGCAGATATTAGCCATAAAACTGGCAAAAATAGCTTGTTTTCTCCCCGACGGGGAATCGAACCCCGGTCTCCCGCGTGACAGGCGGGGATACTGACCACTATACTATCGAGGAATTGTTAAAAACAATAGAAATGTGTCGCAGCTCGTAATTTTTCATTTTTTTAAATAGTAATAACATCAGATCAACAGCAAATCAGTTTGGACTCATGCGCTGTTGAATTTGATTATAAAGATCACATGCTAAAGGTTTACACTTCCATTTAACCGTAGTTGTTTTATCATTTAGTTAACTTCAAGGAACCTATTCGTAACAGTTCCAAGAATGTTATTTTAAAAACAAATTGTGCACTCTGCGTTTCATCCGCCATTGACATACTAAATTATGGGCAGTTTGGCATACGCGCAGCTAACAAGGATAACAAAAGGATATTCTACATAATAGAAAATATAGTGGCAAAATAGCCATTTTCCTCCCCGACGGGGAATCGAACCCCGGTCTCCCGCGTGACAGGCGGGGATACTGACCACTATACTATCGAGGACATGATTAAACGCGTATTTTTACGATTGTTGATCGCGCTTAGCTTAATTGCTATTTAAAACCGCACCGATCGCACAGCCTTGTTAGTAATTATCTCCCCAGCTACTCTGTCAGACATCCACCCGCCTGCAGCAACCAGGATCGGCCATTTTTCACATGCCAACGACCCTTCAGGCTACCTGTGCGTGAGCCAACGAAAGCAAAAGTTCCCCTTCGCTTCTGCTTTAATCTTCTGCCGATGCGAGCGTAATTCCCTGCGATATCACGAGTGACCCGTCTGCTGGGGCAATTACACCACTCAAATCCACCAGCAACAGTCCCGGTTGCAAGTGCACCGCCAGAAAGGTGCTTTCGGGAGATCAGACGATCAGAAACGAGCGGGATTTAAAAGAGGAAAATAGAAGCAAAAATAAAAATAAAAGACAGTCCCCAAAATCCACCGTTTTACCATCCCAGAGAGATCACCCCAACGCATTTACGAGGTCCTCCTCGCGGGCCGTTAATTTGAAATCGATCGTTAAGTACGGTTGCCCGCGCGTAATCGCGCCTCAACATAAATATGCTGCATCGCGGCCGCTGACCCGGCTGACGGCGCACAATCACAATCTTATCCGTTCGAAATTATTTGGCTTTGATTTTTTTGTTACTCCGTTCCCTTCTCCGGAGGTTGGTGCGAACGAAAATAGCACCCGTGAACAAACAAAAAAAAAAGACAGAAGGAACCTTTCCAAACAGCTGTCAAAATTTTCGCTACCCATTGGTGGGAAGGATGAGAGGTTGATCGAGTGGCGAGTAGATACAAGAGAAGAAAAAAAAACAAATCCGAAAGGAAAAAGGAGACCTGCCGTCCTGCTTCGAGATCTCGCACGGTATGAAAGTGACCCCTTCGGGGATCGGTGGCCATCGGATTTTATTTTATCGCCCCGAAACGGACCGAAAGCCGGAGCCCTTGCGCGATTCGATCGCAGGAGTTATGGCCACGCGCGGGGACCATATCGGCGGGAGAACGTAATGCGCCCGGATTCCCGCAAAGTGGCCATCATCGATAAGCTTTTGCGGTCGAATCACCTCTTCATGGGCATTCTGGCGCGGTTTTTCGTGGATCTTCAGGGTAGCGCAAATGGGCGCTATGAGAGGTTGTGATTATTTTTATTTTTTTTTTCTGGCTTCTCCTCTTTATTGACAACACCGGTCGAAGGAGGTCAAAACGTTACATTAACCGAACGAGCGGCCAGTGTGAAGTGCACTTCGCGGTTCTGGGAAAAAATGGCCACCCCGGGAAACAGTGCGCTTTTATATTGCTTTCGATGTTATGCGTTTGAGTGCGCAAATTGTTCGATTTTAGTGCCGAATCCATTTTTTCCGTTGAACGATTTTAATTGTGAGTTATGATTATGTTCCTTTCGTCGTGCTTCTTCTTCCACCTCGGTGAGTTGTGGCGACCATTTTATGGTTCTAAAACAGATAGTAAAAATCCTCCCAAAAATCCTTTCGGCTGCGCTGCTCTACATTTGACAAGGTTGCGCCACGTGCGCGTGCGTATCCTAATTTACCCGGCTACTGCGATGCCCCGGCTATCGACACAGCCATAAACCCGCTCGGTGGGTGCTAAAATGATGAACAACGGTCGAAAAAGCCATTACCTTGAGCGACCTACATCAGGTCGGCGAAGGGGGTTCAAAGCTTAAAGCCGATCACGGGTAAACCCCGAGTGTAATAATACCAGCAGTATTCCGGCTGCTTCGGTTGCACATTACCCGAAATCGGGGTCAACCTGGCGTGTCACCGAAACAGCCCCCCCAAGCCTGCGAGCCACAAAAACAAACACGAACGAGAGCTTTGGGAGTGCACCGTCAAACGTTTAGTGCCGCTTTTACGGCGCGATCAGCTTATCAGAACGATCGAGAGTGTGTTTTGTCTCCCTCTCTCTCTCTTTCGCTGCTTTTCGCCGTTCGACTATGGGAAGATGGATCTCGACGCACCATACCAGGTGGCTGCTCCTGGGTGAGCCTTAAACAGCAGGGTTCAAAAGTGACATTTACCAAACCCCCGAAGCGACACGACAGCAGGAGGCCACAAACCTTGAGCGTGGGTAAAATGGGGACTGCGCGCTTTAGCCGCAGAAAATCGATTTTTCCAAACTGAACTGAACTGAACTAAATTCGGTCCTCACCTGGGAAGTGCGATCACTCGGGTGGTATTATTTATGCTAATGCGCACGCTTCTGTCGAGAGGTTTTGCCTTTTTTTGAGCACCATGCTCAGAGGAGGCGTTTCGAGGCTCGGCAGTGAATTGAAACCAATGCTCGAAACGGATCGATTATTCGGTCGAACATCTCCGGGGTGATTTTCGCAAATGGCCCCCGTTTTACGACTTGCCGTCGGTTGAGACAGAATGTCAGGAAAATACAACCGCAATGGAGATCGTCACGCGGGTGTTAAAAGTTAACGGCTGCGATCGTGCGAAATTTAAAACGACGATCAATTGACGTTGGTGAGACTAAATCCTCACTGCAAAACGGGTACGTTCTTCTCGACTCGGACACCGATGATTCATGTTGAAGGGCTCTACTGAGAAGCTCGAACATTCTATTCAGAGGACGTTTGGGGAATCATTCTTTGAGAACGTGCAGAATTGCATACGATCTAGAATTGGTGGGTAAATGTCACAACTTTTGAAACTCCAGCTTGCCGTAACTAATTCCACTCAACCTACTTGCCTGTACCTCGGAGTTAATGTTCTATTGTGCCCATATATCGATGTAAAAACAATTGGTAGGTTGATTCGAGGAATAGGTTAGAAACCTTATTAGGCTCGCTAAACAGCTCCAATTATGCCAGCAGCCGTTTCTCATCCATTCACTAAACCGTTCTCTGTTGCTTTTGCAGATCTAAAGTCAACCGCCGTCCGGATACGAAGTGGACTGTTGAAGAGACCCCCACCGCCGCTCATCTCAGCCCCGCATCTGCTAGCATTAAGGCACAAAACGAAAGATTTGTAAGTAGAGTGAAATCAACTCAACGAAAAGGTTAATCTTCGAAACAGTATTGCGGACATAAATTAGTGTACGGTATTGAAATTTAGAAGCATGCTGGAAAAGGTTGAGTAACTATTTGTTACTCACATTTCAATGACAAGAAAAATTGATAGTTATGTCCTTTTTATATTATTTGCATTTTAAATCATCTAAATGAAGAAACTATTAAACATCCAAGTGCAACATAAATTCAAATTTAAGCTTTCTCAATCCAAAAAGAAGCTTTCAAAGTTCAAAAAGCTTGTTTTCATACTTGCGCGTATCTACGCAGCATGCTAATGTCCTTCGACTCTTCCTTCATCGTCCTTAGGTTCTACTCGCTGAACAACAACAACACCGGCGAGGACGAGGACGACGATGACGACGACGAGGACGAAGGCGAAGGCAACGACACCGAGGAGCAAGAAAATGGCGGCACAGAAACGGCTGCGGCCACGGCAAAGATGGCGGCCGCAGCGGCTGCAGCTGCCGCACGAACACACGCTCACCTGCTGTCGACACTGTGCGGTACCGGAAGTGCCATCGCCGTGCCCGGAACTCAATCGGCCTCACCCGGCAATGGCAACGCGCTGGACGCGAACACCGCCGAAGGAGCGCTCCTGCTGGCCGAGAACAACAATAGCCTTAGTGTGAACAACGCCAACTATCCTAGCGAAAGCGACCTGGAATCGAAACCGAGTACCTTCCGCGAGACCTACCCCATCTACGGTAATTACGGTGGTCGCGCGAGTCCTTCACATCTGCGTGTAAAAACGGAACGCCAGAAACCGACCGGTGGTGGCCTTGGCTCGCATCACCACCCCCATCCGCATCTATTTCCGGCCCAGTTCCTGCATGCTTTCTCCGCGCATCATCACCAGCAGCAGCAGCAGGAGGAGCAACAGGCTGCGGCTCTGTTGAGTTCCGCAGCCCTCGGGAGCCATCGTCGAGCCCAATCACCTCCACTAGCGATGATGCTTGACCAACAACTGCATGAACAGCTGCAGCAACTTTCGGCTGCATCGGGGGTGCGTTCTCCATCGGCAATGTCTAAGCTGCTGCCAGCTCTGTCCGGTCCGCTGGCAGCATCCATTGCCTCCATTGCATCCAGCCTGCCGAAGAGCCATCCGTTGAGTGAATCCGCCACATCAGCCTTTCAACGATTGCTGCGACAACCGACAACGGCCGCTACTACTGCTGCTGGAACGGCTGCAGGTTCGGGGTTGTTTTCCGCGCGTTCGCGCAACAATCGCCCGGGAAGTGGCACTAGCCCGGACCGGTACAGTGGGAAGCTGACGGATTTGCGGCAGAGGGCTGGCCCTAACGGAAACTCCAATGGGGGCGAGCAGCAATCGGTTAAGCGCCAGCACGGAAGCACCAGTAGTAACCCTCGCCATCATCTCCACCTGGGATCGCCTTCACCGGGGTTGCTAGGATTGGGCAGTGATCTACACCATTCTCACCACAACCACCACCACCATCAGTCGTCCTCCTCGTTGCCCTCGCTGAAGGGACTTATAAAAAATCGGAAGATACACCGCTGTGATGCGACCGGGTGTGATAAGGTGTACACGAAAAGCTCCCACCTGAAAGCGCATAAGCGAACGCACACCGGTAAGATACTCAGATTTATATACACACTTAAGTGCCCTGTATAGCACGAAGCATCGGTGGTTCAGTGGTAGAATGCTCGCCTGCCACGCGGGCGGCCCGGGTTCGATTCCCGGCCGATGCAAGAGAAGAGGTTTTTTTTTAATTTTTGCTTACATTTTACTTTTCTTCTTTATCCTCCTCTTAGGTGAAAAACCCTACATCTGCACCTGGGAGGGTTGCGTTTGGCGATTCGCCCGCTCTGATGAGCTGACTCGGCACTACCGGAAGCACACCGGTCTCAAGCCGTTCCGCTGCAAGCTCTGCACACGTTCCTTCAGCCGCTCGGATCACCTATCGCTGCATATGAAGCGGCATTAGAAGGCGCGAATTGTCCTTTTCCCGCCCACTCATCCCACCCTCAGCTTCTGTGTGCCCGTGTGTCGTCTGTGCCAAACCTCCTAGGCCACACCCAAGGATGGCCGATTTCCACGCCGCGTCTGGCACGTCCGACCGAATCCCTCCCAGTAGCATGGTGCGGAAAAAGCTGCACCGGAAACTATCGATGAATCTCAGTATCTGTGTACTACGGTTAAGTTATTGGTAGGGTGTTTTCTTTGTGCGCTTTTTCGCAACACTCTCTCTAAAAAAAAAGGGAAAACTTTAACGTACGAAATTGTTTATCTTTAACTCTGTGCTTTTTTGTATTGCTCTTTTAAGCTGCTTTAAGCTACTTTAAGATAATGATAACTTTTGCTTCATTTGATTTTCTGAATGTTTCACTGTCTTTGGTTGAATTCATCACATACGTGCATATCCTGAACCTTTTACTTACTCTTCAAACTTCCCTATTTTTGATCGAAAAGAAACTTTTGCTATACAATATTTTCTCCTCACCCTATCATTGATTTTCTTTGTTACTTCAAGAGCCTCCCTTTGCGAAAATTGCTTTCCCAACTTATAGCCCTTAAGGAACCTTCTTGCCAGCCTTTATCAATAATGATAACCGAATATTCCTACGCGTAGAGTGTTTGATAGCGAAAGCGAGAAAGGAGATACAATGTGAGAGAAGAAAAAAGAATGGACGAAAAAGCATCCTTGCTTCAGTGTCAGTAGCGAAACCATTCCATGGAGCCAGTGTTATATTCGCCCTAGCCATAAGTAAGCAATAACGTTTTCATTTCAATCGATAGGAGATATGTTATAAAGCGTTACGATTAGCTGATAATAGTGAATTTATAAACCGCGTAACGAGCTCGTTGTTACAGCCCCGGTAACCATGACAAACCTGACGAAACGCCAGTGAATACTCGATGGATAATGACGAATTTCCTACGTAATTATAATGAATACTCCTCTAGCAAACATCTGCAACTGTAACCCAACCGCCTACTGGCTTGGCTCTACGGTAGACAATTTGTTCGCGATTTGTGAGTCGCGTCGCGAAAGTTAAGTGCAATTGATGGAAAATCCCAAAATAGTGCTGTAAGAACAAGATAACGGGAGAGAGAAAGAGAGAGAAAATGCGAGAGAAAGAGATCTATTTTGTACTTCCATTTTTTAACTAGATTTATTAAGCGTTAGTCTATTGTGTTTGTTTTTTTTTTTTATACGTTTAGAAGTTTTTATTATCGTTTCTGTATTTGTTCGTCTGCTGGTGTTTTAAAGTTGTTCGTTAACGCGTGAAGCAGCGCCCTAAGCAGATTCGTTACATCGATTCCTTACATTAGTTGGTACGAGCGTTTCAAAAGCACAGAGAGAGTTGTCTTCTTCCAAAAAGGACCACAGTATCCTTGCGATGGAGAAGCAACCAAAACATGTTGAGGTGTAAAGCTCAAAAGCTCCCCATGAATGTTTGCTTAAGAAGAGCGTGTGTTCAAATTAAGTGCTAATGTAACTACCGTTAAGCGTTTCACATCTACGTGTTGAGCTATATTTTCTTTGTGTACAAATTGACGAATAGTGATACTTCTAGGTCGTTAACGGGGAGCGTTTGCGATCTCTTGCCGTAAAACATGCAATAGTAGTTGATCGAGCGGTGCTTTGAGCGAGACTGTGTTTTAGAGAAGTAAATCTTTAATTGCTTACACAGTTGATAATGATGCAAATCCTGTTCGAGAAACGACAATCATTCTATCCAGCATACAGCATATGAAAATCCAACGGCCAGAAGAATAGCAAATGTCGATCATCACGCGACCAGAAGGAACCGTGCGCCAGTAACTAATTGTTTCAACTAATAGTAGTCTGTATGTGTTAATTCGTTTTTTGTGCGTCCTTCCGCTCCGTTTACCCGGGGGAGAAGGTATCCGACCGGAAAATTGCGTTTCAAGCGTCCTTTCCCAGCCTGACCAAGAGTGGCCTACAAGGTGCAGTTTTCCCAGAGCCCGGGAAGCGGATGCTTGAATTCGTGCTTAATTAAAACTCTTCCTGTAACTGAAACCGAATGGACAGCATGCAAAAGCCAGTATTGTTTAATGTTTTACATACGCATAAGATTATTTTCGTTTTTAAACTAGTTTGTAGCGCGCATATTTGCAAACGTTAACATTTTACATGCATCGAATGCGTCATTGAAATCATTGAGTTTTACGAGGAAATCTTTTTATTTCTTTTATTTTTTTTTGAGACAGTTACACCTATTTTCGAACAGCCAGACATCGACAACGGTACAATAAAGTGTCGAACAGTCCCTTAGGTTTTCTTTTCAGCTAAAGCAACCGGAAATGAGTTTGAGATTTTTCTTTTTTCTGCTCTTTGTTTGCGTTTTTGGTTAAACCAGTACATCCTACGAAAACCGTACGAAGTTGATGTGAAAAACCCATGCCAAGTAGAAAGTAAAACCAAAATAAATTGTACATTTTGTTGTATCAATGTTATTGCGTATATCCGAAGTAGATTTTGAAGAGAATTTAGACTATAATTTCAACGTTCAACTCAAGTTTTGTTATTTATATCTCATATTGTTAGCTATTGCTTGGTTTATCGTAGAAAAAGAAATACTCGGAATGTTTCGTTTTATTGCAACATAAAAACATAACATACATTGCATACATTTAGGCGTTGTCATGCCATTATTGTATAACAGTTACTAATCACGTGTTGTTGTCCGTTATTTCAAATTGTTCCTTGTTAAGAATGCTATGTATCTAATATAGTCCACCAATATGCTATAGCGGACTTTCAGATGTTTCGGAAAAAACTCATAATGATACTGAAACATAAAACACGACACACGGTTTAAATTTTTAAGACATTTTTATTGTATTTTTCTGAATTTTTCAGTTGTTTGCCTTCCACTTTTCCTTAATTTTCTTTCAAAGCAGGTTGTCATAACGTAGAATATGTTAAGTGTTGGTTGGATTGAGTTGCCTGTGTAGCCTCCACGGCTTGCTTGTCAGATTCATTTCGCTCTTCGATCGGTAATAAAACGGATGTTTGAGTTATCTTGCTTATCATTCTTTACTGTTGGATGTCTGCTTTCTTATTACTCGCTTTCGCATGGCCCTTTCCTACACCTAGCAGTTTGTAGATCACTATCCCGCCATCCCCCCTTTTGCGTACTGTTATTCTTCTATTCGTTTTCTCATTAGCTATTGCACTGCGGACAACAATCGACAGTCTACCAACGTATAGAGGTGATCGACGTCTTATAGACGTCGCTAAGTCGTTTCCCCATCCCGATCCCAGCTCGATCGTTCAATTCGCGTTGAAGATCGCTTACTTTTCTAACACACAGCGTTGTGTAAGCCGTTAAACAAAATGTGTACACGTTCCGTAAGCAAACGATTTAGCCTAATCGCAGTTTGCGCCACAAACCTTCGATCAAATACTTTTTTTTTGCTTTTCCTCTAAATAATACTTGCACAGGCAACTCAGCTAATTCTTATCAGCGCCGTTAGAGCTCTGCCGGTTCGCCGGTTCTTGTACGCCTTTGGTTGGTCTCGATAGCCTTTGGGAATGGTCGTGGGAGACAACCATCCCGGCTAGGAACTAACGGCATCCTCGTCCTAGCCTCGCCAGTTTGCTATTCGTTATCTGTTCCAAATATATATATATGCATGTATGTATATCTATATAATGTTTCATATATAAATATTTATGGGTTTGTTTTTGTATAGTCACATATTTTAGGAGAATATACGATTTGTTTGCTCAATGTTCCATGCACTGCTGCAATCGATTAATTCGCTTATGCTTGCCCTGGCTGTCCGCCTTGTCTTCTTGCCGCTTACCGGTCAGTACATTCAGTTTTTTTTTGTGTGTGACTTTTACCCTCTTCCCAGGCGGTTTGCTTACCATCTAGCATTTTCAACATCACAAACGGAAACGAGCGTTTTGCGTACTTTCTTTCAGCGTGTACTGCGCTACTTCACCACGTGCCGTTCAGCCTTAGATCGATCCCCTTCGCTACTTCTGCCGACGCTTGCTTCCACGCATTCCGATATTTAGTTTATTCAATGCTGTGATTATAGATTTCAGAGTACATATATTTTTATATGCGATCGTATATGGCGGATGCGCAGAGGGAACAACAACGAACCAATATGTTTGCTCTTGCAGGCAGCCTAGCGGAGCCGTAGGTCAACGCAAGTATGTGAAACGCAAGCATTCTCTTACTAGGCATTTTGGCTAAATACATATATTTGTATATAAATATATATACGCACGCGTAGAGAGTAGATGGGAAGGAAAATGGGTGTGGTGTGTGCTGGGATGGGCAGAAAATTTCGCTATGTTACCTTTGGGTTGGTTTGGATTGGTTTTTGTATTTTTGTTTTTCTCAAGTAATTTTTATTTGTCAACTATATCCTATACATTAATGTTTTTATGTATCGGTTGTTTGTTTGTTTTTTTTTGTTCTTGTTGCGGTAAGCAGAATGGATCAGAAACGGTTACATTTATTTATTTTTACTTCATTTTTGTTGCTCTATTTTGCACGTTTACACACGGTACCAGGGTTGTACTTTTGACAGCGACGACATTGTTCGGAATGTTGCACAACTAATGTAAGTTAGAGTTTGTTTCCTTTCTTTTCCAATGAGCTGGTTTAATGAAGCAGTTGCTTTTTCATTCCCGGCGACCTTAAGAAAGTTGGAACGTTATGGAAGCTTATCATAATAAAAGTGACATTGAACCATCACTTAATGCAAGCTTCCTGCAGTTCCGGTAAAAAACAATAATGACTTCCTCGCACTCACAGAGAGGACAACGGCAATAATAAGTCATATTATGTGCACGCTGTCTCTCGATGTAGTGAGCCCGAACGGTTTTTACAGGTCCTTTTGTTTTAAAGCCTCTCCCAGACTAACAATGTTCAACCTCGCTGCCAGTACGTTCCTGAACCGACACGTATCCCTTCGCGCCCATTGCTTGCACCTTGCATCTTTGGTATCTGTTGTGTTTCACATCGAACGGGGCCAGCTGGAATTTTATCCAGCCTATTTCATTTCTTCTCTTCTGAGGTGAATCAGGCCTCCTTTTTTTCGAGGCGCTATCGTTCCGTGTAGTTGGGCGCGAATGAAAAAGTAGAACGATACAAAGTATATACACGGTATGCATGAAACGAATGAAAACGGAAGCTGGCCCAGCATGTGCAGGACAATCGGTGCACGATTTAAGCTACCCAACTGTTCCACCTTTTCGAACAGTATCGAAAGGAAAGCTAAAGGGAAAGTTAAGGCCGTTAAGCGAACGATTGAAAACGCTCCAATACTGTCCCTTTTGTTGCCAGCGCAATAGTGAGTGTCTATTTACATATTTTCTATACAACGATCGCCCTTTTAGATGTTATTTTCGCCCTTTTAGTTGTGAATGCATCACAGCAGGCCACTTCGGTTGCTCTGTACTTTCCGTGAATGCGTGATTGGAAATTCCTTTTCGATTACATGCCTTTAACACCATGGTAGTAGGCGTGTAAATCATTACGAAAATACGTTCTGGAATCTTTTGAAGTGCACACCACAAATACACACGCTTATGAGCCAAGCATGAGGATCAAGAAACATTGCTGCAAGCTTCCATTCCTTTTCAAACCTCCGTAACCAGTGTACGAATAATAATTTCCTTCGTAACATTCAAGATTGGTAGCTTCAAGCCAAAACAGTCTTCAGTGTGGCCACGGTACACGTGGGCGAAAATCAGCACCTCCAAAGAAAGGAAATAGTTCGTGTTGCATTCAACCGTTTTTTTTTTCAAACTGCCACGTGGCGCGGCAAGTGTCCTTTCAATTTTTATCTTTTACTTCTTGCTTTCTTGCTTCTCTAGCTTTCCTGTACGCACGTCATGTTTCTTCCGAATTTCAAAATAATTTATTTGCATATAATACGGATTTAGACCACAATATTTGCTCAGTTGTCAACGTTTTAATACTTTACGTTCCACGTTTGGGTATGTTCGGTTTACTTTGCCAAAGTTTGAGCTACGTGCGCATGTCTGTATTGTTTGTTTTGCTCAAAGAGCTACGAACAAAATTGCACCTCCAATTGTTGCTTATTAGTCTACTTTCGCCATTCTGCTGCCCTGAGCAGCAGTAGCTTGATCTGTATGCCTTGTAAATAGATGTTGATTTTGTTTTAATTTGAGTCAATTTGTCATTTGTATAGTATGTTTACGAGAAGAGAGATGTACACGATACGACGGTTGTTTGTAGAGATTCACTTTGCTGTTCTGTAGTTTTGGAGTTCCACATGCGGAAAAAGATGTGCCCTGTTCTCGTGCGTTCCTCGAACGTCCATTTAGATAGTGTTCAAGGGTTGGGTTTGTCTTGTTTTGTTTGTCCATGCTTCGTGTCTAGTGCTTGCATGAAATATTATTGTTTATCCTGTAACCTGCATGGTAAATCTGTGGTCAATACTTGCATTCCTACCACTACTGCTCTCATCGTGAGATTCCTCTCGCTGTTTTTCTCCTTTGTTTAAGCTTACACTCTGATTCTGCTCCGGTTTGCTCTAAACATTAAATATTCTATTGATTAATATCATTCTTTTTCAGAGGATTTTAGCAATGGCTTCGGGTAAATAACTCACTCGGAGCCGCACGCGCGCACATACTTGTTTAATGCTAGTTCATTGCACTTCTAACCAGCTTCTGCCTCGCCAATCGTTACAAGCAAACTGGCAAAGTAAGAAAGCACCAACAACGCCACAAAAGTGTCGCAAAAAGCATATAGTAAATCAGATATCTAACGTAGCAACAACGAACCATCGCCATGCGCTCCTAGCGGTCGCTATTTGCCTCGGTGCTGCCTGGGTACGTTTAGTGTGGCAGCTTCGCTGCCCTTATGTACCCTCTCTGTCTCTACCTTTACGCTTAAGCCTTATTGCAGTCTCTCTAGAGGAAATCGTGAGGACAGAAGAACAAATAGTGCCCCGACCATGGCGTGTGGTTACGGCACGGTTTTGGCCTATCGATTGCGTAGCTTCAAACTGCCTCTTGAGGTGAATAATACATTAACTAAACCTTAAAATTCGCAACTGAACACACTGACTGAAATGTTGTCTTTCTCATAACTGGTTAAAATATGTATATATGTATACGTGAATATATATATATATATATATATATATATATATATATATATATATATATATATATATATATATATATATATATATATATATATATATATATATATATATATATATATACAGAACATGCTACCTTATAACAAGCGTAAAACATGTCTATTTTGAACGTAATATTCCACTTATTAAAACAAACGATTCTCAACCAAAATAGCTAACTAAACAATAGATAACAAAATGTTACAACATACCAATCGCTCCAACGCATGAGTCAATTGAAACTAATTCAAAGAGGATTCATACACTCCATTATGTCCTTTCCTATTCCAAGCGTGCGAATATTTCAGGGGTTTGAAGGAGCCACAATCCAGTCGATCTGTGCTCAACACAATCCTTCCGACTTATGATCATTCCTTCCGACTTGCCATATCAAAACCGTTCATGGTTACGTCTGAATGCTTTGGTAATGCTCTGTTTGAATTTCTTAATTCGAAAACGAAATCTATCGACTCAACTAAGAAGATGGAGGAGGGGGGGAGTTAACGACAACGAGTTCTATTAATTATTTTGGTTTGATTTTTCTTTTTGGTGGTGACGATTGCAGCACGTCATACTCGATTATCCTTCAGGGTGGTGGTAGTTATGCTTCCTCCACATGTACGCTTTCTTAGCACTGCTATAGGAGCGACCGCACGGTGTCATTTAGTACACCAGCACGGACTCCATAGTTATTGTATCTCATTTGCCACCGGAGCTACTGCTTCCGCCGTTGCCTTGTGAGGCGGCCACGGTCAAAGCGGACGCTCCTGTCGTCGCTTGTTGCTGCTCACCGGCTCCACTGCCGTTGCTGCTCACGCTGGAGATATTTTTTCTGGCCAATCGAGATCTGCAATCAATAGATACATTATTAGTTACTAGTCTTGAGCAAGCTAGTGCAAAAAAGCTTCGAGTTCCCCACCTGATCTGGCCAGCTAACAGTGGATTGATGGCGTACAACCAATCATGCACCTCCTTGTCGCCGAGCGTTTGCAACAGATATCCTCGATGCTTGGTGACGACGCTATAAAAAGGATCAATTTACATTAGAAAAAAAAATCATAACATCACACCATTAATCGCTTCCCTTTACCTGAACGTATTAGGGACCTTCACCATCGCCGCCTGGTCCTCGCTGCACTCCACCTGCGCTGTGGCCAGATTCAAGACGGCCCGTTCGACCGGATCCTTGTCGGAGCGGAAGATGAAAACGTACGGTCGCCGCACGGTGACCCACCGTTTCTTCCAGCCAGAACCACCGTGCTCAAGGACGTTCAGGTAACCCTTGCGGGCCACCACCGGGCTGACACGGATCTCCTCCAGTTCCGGCACGTACAGCCGCAGCGAAAGCTCCTGTGTTTGTGGAGCTGGTGCCGGTGCCTCCCAGCCATTCGGTACATCAACCCGCTCCGGCGAGCACAGCTCGATCGAGTTGCTGGAGATGTAGCTCGCATTCATGTCAGCACATCCCTCATCACCCGGGGAGGCATCGGTAGCCGACGTTCCGGAACCGTTGCCATCGCTGCCAAGCTCCTTGCACCCGATGCGTCCTTGAATCAGCTTTACACATTTCCAGACCAGCTCCGTTTCGCGTACCGACAAATCACGCTCCGGCAGGGTCGGGGTCTGCTGATCCTTGACGGGTGTTTGCGGAGACGGCGGGATGACCATGTGCACCGGTGATGCACTAGCCCGCTGGGCCAAGTTGCACACGTCCTTTTCGGTCTTGGTGGTCGGGTTTGGCGTCGTGTCCATTCCGAGCCGTTCACGCAGCAGCAACAAATGTCTAACCCGGCCGACTTCTTCCAATCGCGTGAGCTTCTCTAGCTCCCACTGATGGTCGAAGATTAGAGAGTCTCCACGCGGACGCCAGCCGTGCAAGTTCTCTTCTCCACGGACATACGTCGAGCTGGTGTCCAACACACGGCGCTGACGACGTTGAACGCCTGATAGCAGAGGAAGGAATAAATCATTCAATGTTGGATTAAATATTTTGCATCATTTTTAACTAACAAATAAACAAGCGTTTTTAAAGCCGTTGCAAATTATAGCAAACGATATCAAACAACACAGCAAACAAAATTGTTTCAAAATGCGCAATGAGCAAGTGCAAACCATAGGATGCGTTCAAGTAATCTTCAAATCACTGCAAACCTCACAAACTTAGAACAGTGAAATGCAATCTACTAAGTATGGAAATGGCCTAAGTTTTAACGCATTGCTTCCGTGCACAAAATTGAAAGCGTTTTCCAAAAGTGAAACCAATAGTATTAAATTCAAATGCTACCGAAATGATACAAGCGGTTCATCTCTCTACACACTAGCACAGTTCTACCTGGACTACCTGCTTCAGAAGCTCTTCTCAGCGAAAGTTCATAAACACCCGACAGACGGTTCGCTTCCGGGTTGCGATATTGGCCAGAGAACAGATGCTTAAGCGAGCGCGGTCCAGTGCGTGCGTCACGGCCGTATATGATCATGCTAAGATCCTTGGTGATGATCGCCGGGCGAGCGCAGTTTTCAAGCTACGAGATAAGAGAATCCAGCGTACATTAGTTTCATCAACATGCGTAGGTATCGCAGAACCTTACCTCGAGATAAGCGCTTAGCGTAATGTAGATCTGTTCGCCCGTTTGTGTGACGCGGTTGAGCAATGCCGAGTTGTGCAGACTCGAGTCCCAGGCAGCCTCAAAGCGGAAGAACGAACGATCGTCCCCGGGAACCTCCAGCACCTCGCCAGGGAACAATCCGAGTGACAGGACGCACGAGTCCGAATCCTCATCATCAGCCGGTTCTGGTTGGTTGCGAATGCGTCCCACGACCAGCTCGCGAATGTCCTTCCACTTCACTTCCGGTGTTGGTTCGTGCACGATCGTTATGCGAATACGCCGCTGGATGCCCTGATGCAACAGGAACAGCCCACGGCATGGGAGATCATCGCTGTGGTCGACGACTGCCGGAACGTACTCGCCGTTCGGGGCCAGCTCACAAATTTCGAACCAAACCAGCACATCGTGCTTGGCGAGAACCGTCGAAGATGGTGGACACGGTAGCGGACCAAACTTCGGACTGCGCACCGGTTGGCTGATCGGAATGCTCGGTGGCAGCATACGTCGTGGCGGGGGCCTCGTTATCTGACAGTCCTGCTTGGCGTCCTTATGCAACGGGTGATGCTGGTAGTGACCGAATACCTTAAAGACGATCGGTTGCGTCTTCAGATATTCGATGAAGGATTTCGTGACCGGAACTGTGATCTGTAAGGAAATAAATACGCGTGATAAGTTATATGTTACCCAACATTTACTCAGACAATGAGGATAAGATTTATACATACATTTTGTACGTGATAGAATCCAAGCGGAGCTCCTGATCCAGAGTTCTTTACCGGTTCCGTTGAGAATGCCTCCTCATGTCGATGCAAAAAGCTGCAATGTGGAAATGAAACGCACGGTTTTAGATCCTTGGATTGGCTTGGACACAATGCGATAAACTTACTTAAACTGACAGAATATGTCGGCGTATTCAGCCGCAATTCCTGTGGCCTGCAACACGGTGACACGGAAGGTGAACTCCTTGCCCGGTTGCAAATGATCGCCCGGTTCCTGATCGTTTGATTCGTGCAGCTCCGAGGCAACACTAGAGTCACCACGACCCGAATCCGCATCTTCCTGCTCCAATTCCTCTAGCTTCGTACCCAGCTCGTTGCCACCCTCAATGTACTTTTCGTCCTTATCCGGAATGGTGCGTATTTTCGGCACCTTATGCTGTCCATTCTGTTCCTCGTCAAAAAGAATGCGAGCAGACTGTTTGACTCCGTTGCTGAAGTCGGCATTTTCCTCATCCATTACTGGTTGCACGGCGACACGAAGATATCCGCGAACGTCTCCGCGCTCGTTTACGATCGCCACCTTGTGCACCAACGGAACCGGATACAACAAGTTGCTCAAGTATACAAACGATCTGTAAAACATGCAAGTAAATGTAGTATAATACACACCTAACACGTGGGTGATTTATTATGCTTACCTGCCGACCATTCGGAACCACGGGAAACGATCATAGAACGGATCACCACCAGTCAAACTTTCCACGTTATAGTCAGGAGATGTTGGGCTCAGCTCAGCCTCATTGTGGTACATTTCACGCATCAGCTCAAGACGTTGCCTAAAATTAGATAAAAACTCCTCAATCAGTTCTCTTGTTACTTCGTCTATTTGGTGCGGTAGAACAAACATAGGATAGTATAATAGGCATAATTGCAATGCCAATACTTTGGATATATATATAAACTTTTTTTGAATATGTTAAATATATACGTATAATTTACAACATATTATTTAATAATAGTTTTATAGTATAACATATTGTTAAAGTTTACTGACACTATTGATTAAATATATTATGCGATAAATCTTAACCTTAAGGCAAACTTAATGGAAACGAAGCCATTAATTAGATGAAAAAACAATATTCAATTCTATTTTGTCACAGTAGATAAATTATTTCTCCAGCCGAATCCTCAAAGGCTTTTTTATGACGATGTGTATTATGTTCAACCTATATGAAAGCTCGTGTGAAAAATCTTGCATGCATAGCAATTGTACACAGTTGGTAGTAGCAATAATATCGTTCCAATCAAACCAGTGGCAAAATAATAATAACAAGCCATTCTGCATTACATTTTTGAAGCATTTTCCAAGCAACATTGCAACGATATTCAGTTGCACGCCACGATAGAGGTACGACTCCACAACGTATGAAGCGAACACCGTTTTCCTCATCAAAGCAGATAAGCAGGTAAGCAGCGAAAGAAGTTGATACTTGGCAACTTCACGTGGTGATGTTTTGTTCAATTGCACTACGATCATAGCTCAAATTAAACAGCAGCTTCTATTGGGCCAGGTTGGGAAATCGATAAGAATTCCGCACAAAAATTACAGCACATCTATTGCCCACCGATCACGAGTATCATGCTGAGGTGTTTCTGCTAACCTAGAAGGCATCAGATTCGCCAGGGTTAGCCTTGCGCCTGCTTTCCCTGAACCGACGGTGCCACCGGACCCGGCAGAAGCACCATCGTAGATAACCGATGGTGGCGAAGGTGATGATGAAGCGCCACAGGAAGCGGATGACGAGGAGGACGAAACCGAAGCAGTTGGCGATACCAGGCAACTGTTGCCATCGCAGCCGGGCGTCAGTGCAGCCTGGTCACTCGTATGCTGATCCTGCTGCTTGCCAACCGACACGGGTGGACGGGCAAACGGCTGGTACTGGGTGCCGGTATATTCCGGGGTGTGCTCACCACTGGACAGCTCGAGCACGAAGCTCATCAGTTCCGGGGATGTGTCGGTGGTGTTATAGATCTGTCGCATCAGCTCCAACCGATACCTATACCGAGGCGGACAGGGATGACGAAGTACCCCAATCGCACGGTCAACAAATTTGGGGTTGCATCAAATGCAGAATTGAAAAACAGTCGCATAAGCGCATGTAACCGGTTTTACATGACCGAATGTTATGGAGTCAGTTACCGGCAAGCAATAGTAATGTACGAATTGATTTCAATAACAGCAAGAAAGAAAGATAGAGAAAAGATAACATTAAACAACAACGCACAAACAATCCAATGCTGCATTGGCAACGGGAAAATACAAAATGTTACTGGAACAAATTTGGGCAGCGGCAGTGAGTGAAAACAAAACAAAATGCAGATCGAATGCAGCTCATTTAAAACCAGCTCAAAATTTTGAAATGAAACAAAAAAGGGCTAGCAATTGCAGTTAAATTCACGTTAGCAAAAATGTTATAAATGACGGTAAAATGTGCAACCTTCCCGTGGTAAAAATGTAGCAATACGTTGTTTCGACTCACGGCCATGGACGCGGTTGAAAGACGATGTCGAGAAACAATATTCAACTAAGCTGGCATCCAAAAAGATCAAAAGAGGCTAATATGTAAGATGAAGTTTGCAATGTATCGTGTTTGTGCCTTTGAGGATGTCTTTTTTATAACAATTGTAAACGAACATTACGCTTGCTGTTTGTATTCGCTCAAAACCATCGTTTGAATCTTCGAATCAATTTTTACGAAACAAAATCAATCGCACTGAAGCGACAAATGGCGGGAAGCTTTAGTTTCCAATTCTACGTCACTTACCGCAATTTCTCCAAGCTCCAGTAATGGGTAGCTCCGTTCTTCGTATCGGTCACCTCAACCGCCACGGTGGTTCGTGGTATTGGCGATTGACCAAAATCATCTTCCTGGCCACCGTTTGTAAGGGCACCCACCGCAGGTGACGGTGTCAACTCCGGTGGCAACGGCGAATACAGAGTGTCCGTGAGAAGAGTAAATTGAAATTGAACCTAAGGATATTGAGAAAAAAAAAGATAAATATATTCAAACGTAGTTAAAAGTTGTGTGGAAAAAAATCAAAAAACTTTGCCAGTTAGCTTCATCCTTATTGTCTTCTTACCTTTTTCTTCAATTCAACCGAAATTGCGTTCGCTTCCTTGAGGAAGATAGCATTGCCCCACAAGTCATCACGAAGCGACGTGAACTGGTGGTAGCGCCACTTGCGGAACGCCCATGCTGCTAAACCGGCTTCGCGTGCTGTCCAGCAGGATTCAAACAGTGGGTTGACTGTGATTTGAATTTAAAACAAAATAACAATCACTCTTTTTTCTTCATAATTAAAAGGGTTTTTCTTGGTGTGATTTTTACCAAAGATATCCTCTTCCTGATGGAAATCTTCGGGGCTATAGCTGCTGTACATCGACATGGTCATCGATTGTTCCTCGACTTGCTTCTGCAAAGCATCGATTCTGGCCTCGTAGGTCTGGAGAATGAACCCAAAAGAGGTTAGTTGGGGGGAAAGAGCGGAAAACATAGTTCCATTACGGTACCTTACGCTGCTCCTCGAATTCCTGATCAGCCGCGCGTTTCTCGCGCTTATACTGCTCTTCCAGCGCCAGCAAACGCTTTTCCATCTCCGCCTTCAGATCGATACCCTGTTTCTCCAGCAACTCGCACTGGGCAAAGTTCCAATCGGCGATCTCGCCACTGTTTCCGGGCGTTTCGCATACATCGACTTCCTTATTTTTCTCGCGCTTCTCTCGCGCCTGTTCCGGATGAGTGAACCGGAACACGTGGTTCCGTCCGAGGATGACACGTGAACCAGTTTGCAGCACCTCCGGATCGATGACCTTGCGGCCGTTGACGTACACCAGCGCATCCTTGTGGGGTACTAATGTAACCACTCCATCTTTGTTCTCGAAAACGCAATGCTCCTTCAGGATATGCGAACCGGACAGCTGGATATCCTGCGGTACATTCGCTTCCGATGTGCCGAGACGTGTGAGTCCTGTCGAAATGTAATCAAACACAATCACAATAAAGGATCTACTTCACCATAGACCGTGTGGAAACGCAAAATAAGTACGCACCGTCCTTAATGTAGTACAGCAAACACTCGGACAAAGTTGGATCCTCGTTGAGGTTCACCAAGTGGGGCGATTTTTTCGGCGAGAACACACCCACCGTGATACCGTCTTCCTTTACCGCTACTCCCATCTCGGCAAAGACGGCCTCTCGCTGCACACGGATCTGTTCCGTACGCTTAAGCTTCTCCTCCCAGGTTTCGTTCAGCTCAGCGATCAACTTTTCGCTCGCCTGCAGCTGATCAACAGCCATCTCTGTACTGGAACCGGTGCGCTTTCGGTTCCGGTTCGGCGAGTGGATCTTTTTCTCACCATCTTCGCCCTCTTCGGTGATGACCACACCACCGCTCGACTCGGTCTTGTCGGACTTGATGAGACATTCGTCCTCTGGAAAGAAAAGCGTCGACGACAGTCAATAAACCATGTTTCTGGGGGAAAAACTCACGCGTCAAAGACTCGTGCCTATTGAGTGGATTTTCAAATAGTGGAGAGTGTGTTTTACTGAAAGTTGCATCTTTACTAATCCGCGCGAACTGCGCAGTGATTTGCAAAGTACAGGCGACTGATACACGGAGTGGAGCATGATTTTTGTTGTTGTTCGAAAACATTGTTTTCGTATACTGGCAACGAGGTTTACCAATATTGATTTTGATATTTCAATGCATTTTCTTTTCATTTTTAGTTAGTGCCACTTTTGATGTAACAATTCAATCTCACACTCGATCAGAAGACGCAATTACAAAGCTAAGCCTATACAAACAACATGTTAGCGAACGAACATTCATAATGGGGAAAAATCGCTATACACAGTAGCGGTTTTGGGTTGAACAAACGCTCACGTGTGTTTTAGCACGCGCTAAGATTCGAATTATGCCGAACTGAATGTTTAACTGAACATTATAATTTTGACGCTTATATTTTGCAGCCCATTTTGTCCAACCCAAGTAGTCGAATGAAGAAACATATTAAAAACATAGATGAACAAACTAAAATCGTAAAAGGTTTACAAATGTTGTATGTTGTTCTCAGTGAGTATATGAACGAGTTTGGACGTGCAAGAGTGATGCAAATTTATGTACACTAAAAGAAAGGCTCACAACATAAATCATAATCAGTTTGCTGAGTGATGGTTGGAAAAGAGGGTTACAGGTTAAAAAGTATTTCATTTTTTACAGAAGCGCAGCTTTGTGCTTCCCGATCAATCGGAGCATATCAAAGCGGGTAAAGGAAGCCACTCGAAATGAGGCTCTCATTTCCATTCCAGTAGCACATTGACCAAGCCCATACATTCGCGCTCTCATTTGCGGTTTCTCCACACACAAAAGATAGTACTCGTTGGAAGCATTACAATACATAGTGCCGAAAGACTTTCACAAGATCATCTCACAAAGCCAGCAAACGATATTAATTAAAAACAGAAACTAAAGCTATGGGCTATGGTTGATGATATACGTGACGGTACGAACAAGAGTGACGCAATAGAAATTTATGAGAACGGAACATGAAATAAAAATCACAATTGAAAGAAAATTAGAAAATACTTGTTACAGTAGGCATGACAGTATCGTAGCATTCGACGGTAGTACTACTTACTATTAGCATCTCGCTTTTCACAAACCACTTTACCGTCCGGTCCTACATGAAAAGTGTATTACAAGTGATTAAAATTCACAGTTCAACACTTTCGAGCTATTGTTTGGAATAGGGTATTGCAAGCTAAGCTTCTTATGCTTAATTATTACGAGCCGTATCGTGTCAAGGTACAGTATGTTATTTTTTTTGTTTTCTTTTTATTCCTTTTTACGGCACTCGTAATCCGAATCAGGATCGATCGAATGAGGGATACAAGCAGGTCGAACAAAAACCTTATGAGCCGGTTTGATTTGAATTTGGAATGAATAAGCATTCGTTTTAGAAATTTTGTCCCAACTAACACCAAATCACACAAAGAACAAGAACTCAAAACTAATGCATAATAACTGGCCGAAATAACGCATTCCAAATATGATTGTTAAGGTATAACCGAACAATATGATGTCTGGAAAGTAGTAGGTGCTGTGATGGGAAATAGGAAATAAAATTTAAACGCCCCTGGTATATGAAATCAAATAGAAACCACCGTTAACAAAATCTCGATAGCAAGTAAACAGTACGTATGGATAATGAAACGTTCTAACAGATATCACGGGAAAGAGGATCGGCTTCGTAATCTCACGAAACGTTCAGCAACGCAGAACACTAGGATATCGGCAAGCATCCCAACATAAAACTTGTGAAAGCGTCCGTGTAATAAAGAACGATCGAACCCACCTTCCTGCACCTCGATGCCTTCTGCCTTGAGCAGCTCGCGCAGCTTTTGTATTTCTTCTTTGAGTTCGCGAATAAGCTTCGCGTTGGCGTCCTCGTTGACGACGGCCTTGCAGACGATCTGTTTCGCACGATCAGCGTATCTGTTGATGAGAGTAGTAACAAATACGAAACGATTTAGCCATCGCATTTCTCGCACAATTTTGCCACACATACCTCAATGTGCTCAATGTTTCATCGTAATTGATATCGGCCGGCGATATCGCGGCAATCATGGCCGTTTTGGAATTGCCTCCAAGATTTTCTCTCAGCAGCCATGTCAGGACCGAGTCACGATAAGGAATAAAGTCTGCTTTCTTTGATTTTTTGTTCTTTGACGCCTACACGTGGGAGAAATTGCAAAATAGAAATAATACACATGTTAGTGAAAAACAGTAACCAGGCCATGACGTGAAATACACTCATACAAACTTCCACATTAATCTCAAACAAAACATCAACTGTTAACAAACTTGTAAAACAAGTAATTTAACATTTTGTTAAACAAAAAACTATATTTCAAGTCAAATTTTGTAAAAAGAAGTAGTTTAACTTAATAAATCACAAGCTTATATAACAAAAAGAGGAATGATTGATAACATTACCAATTTTAAACATAAACACGAGAAAAGAAATCCTTTTCAGAAATGATACTATCTATCATGGGATAAGTCTTTGCATACGTATATGATTTAAATATTATTTCACACGAGCACATCTATTGTAATCATACACTACAAAACACTATAAAATAACAGTGAAACACATAACGGCAAAGGACCGCTATACTTACGGACTGTAGCAATGAGCAGTTCGCGAAGGGTTTATGGAGACGATATCGTAATGATGATGAATATGATTGGGACGATAATTTTCGCCCGCACGAAAGAAGATCGATGAAATGAGAACGAGTAAGATTTGACATGAATCAGTATTTTCTACCGCACATCGAAACGACGAAAGGAATAAAGACAACATAAACAGGGACTGGCGAAACGCGTTCACTAGGATGCAAAATGTAACGCAAAAAGTCTCCACGTTGGCGTGAAGCCCACACACGAATATGAATCCTAAACGTAGAAACGTTCAACTAAACGAGCACACCACTAACAGACGGAAGAGGAAAAAATGGTGATGGAGATACACGGAAAGGTACTTACAATTTCGGCCAGAGCTGAGATAACCTTGCCCAGGGTGGTGAGACTCTTGTTGATGTTGGCGCCCTCCTTGAGCCGGGTACCCTTGGCGCCCGTCGAGTCGGCTCGCTCGGAGCCAGCCAAATCGACCAGGCTAATTTTCGACACCTTTTCCGTCTCGAGGCTAGTCATGCGGTCCTGGCGCTTTTGGGTGAAGAAAATCGTAAACACAGCGTGCGATCTCGAGCTCGTTTCGTTCATGTTAGTCGCCGCCACGGTACTGGGGAGGGGGCGATCAGTACGGAAAGGAAACAAGGGAACCGGTACGTTAGATTAGGTTACGAATTACGAGCATGCAAGTCACTGCTTCATTCATTAGTGCCGAGCCTAATTACCGTGCTTTGTTGCCCTCATCGATCAAATCGTGAATGTCCTGGTAAGATGTGACGGCCAGTTTCGATAGATCCTCGACGTACGGACCAAGCAGGGGATGTTCGCGCACCTTCAGGTTGCCTTTGTTCTTCGGATTCAACAAATCCCGGACGCGTTCGCAGTAGATTTCCATGTAAGACACCTCGACGGAGTACTTCAGATCGTCGCTTTCCGTTTCCTGTATCCGGCGGAACAAATCCTTGCAAATCATCGGTATCACACCCTCCTGGTTTTCCTCCTGCTTGCCCATCATGGTGTACGATTTTCCAGCACCGGTTTGGCCGTACGCGAAGATGCAAACGTTGTAGCCGTCGAACGAATGCTGCAACATTTCCTCGCCTATGTCGGAGTATACCATTGCCTGTGTGGAGAATTCCAGATCGCGCGGCTGTCGGGAACGAACGAAAGGAAGCAAACGATAAATTTCCATCAACACGTCAGTTGGACGGTCGAGATGCTTACATCATGTGACCAGTAGGAATAGTCGTAGTTGAATCGTTTCACCGACTCGCTCGAGCCGGGCGGAACTTTCGGATTTGTGATGCATGTCGTGTTGCCGGCCATTTCGATGATACATTTTGACTCCCGGGCGATTTCCCGGGAGTTGAAGGGTCGCACTCGGACCGCCACCTTCACGGACGACATGACGGCGAGAGGCCCTAGGCCTTTGTTACGGGTTTAGAGCTGTGAGAAAAGATAAAAGAATAAATGGAATTAATATCGAATCAAAGTTAGCCAAAAAAAAACACTGTATCGCACTTCGTATTGAGAAGAATTTTTTGTGTATCCCAAGGAAAGATCTCGATGGAGACGCCTGGTAGTTTTTAAAATCTCAGCGCACTGAATGGAGTGTACAACACATAAAACTCCGATTTGTGTAACGAGATGCAAAACATGGAAAGCATTTTTATTTTTAGATTTTTGAGGTTTCTAACGTACCCACACAAAAAAAAAACGTACCCCAAAAAGTTTTATTCGAAAGCGATAGCCGAAGGGCAAAAAACTCAAGGCGAAAGGAACGAAGATTCTATCGGCAATGTAATCAGTGAAAGGAGAAACTTTTCTACATAGAGATTAACATTAATGGTTGGGAAAGGAACAGAAAACAAAACTTCGGTTAACTAGAAACGCACCGTTATGGGGAAAGAAACCATTCCAACGTTCATTTACACAACTATCGCACGTAATGAAACCTCAACGTTAACACCTCACAAACCGTCGCTCGGATCGGAATATCAAAGCGAAAGCAGAACGACCGTGGTGGCGAAAGTATGCTCAAGTTCAAGTGGAATCGCATTCATTTCGATTACTTTTCACCGCTGGCCATGTCGCTAGAGGATTAAGAAGAGTTTTTTGGGTCAAGAACGGAATTAAAACAAAATTTGTTTGAAGGTAGCGCGTGAGGTAGTTACGGAGGGAATTATTTACCTGACCAACATTAAATCGAAAAAGTGTAGGTAAGAAGCCGTACTACAGTAATTGTGGTGTTAGGTAAGAACATTATTATGCACAATGAGTTTGACGATGGTTGGTTGATTACGTATTTTTCTATTCACAATTGCAATAAAATACGAAGAAATATATCCGAAAGCAGTTCTAAAGATGTGAGATTACTCCTGGCTAGACAGAACATACATTCCAGCCATTTTTAGTTGTGCATTGTGCAGCTAGACTACATGGTTTAGCGTCTCAGACCCATAAATCACACGTTTAATGTTGAGCGTTTGCGAAAAGTGTCCCCAATAAAGCCTTATTGAATTACAGTTGCCCCTAGCAAAGTTTTCTCGCACCAGAACACGAAGCAAAAGGGACTGCTGTAAAATCGAATAATGACTCTTTTCCAAACATTTTCCATTCCCCACACACACACACACATACACTCACTAAACCCCACAAGCCATCGCCCAACGGCACTCTATGAATTATTGCATCCGAAACGGAACAACCAAGCACGATGGTAGCAGGAACGGATTTAATTTCGATCGTACCGCCTCTACCAAAGCCGACAACGACCACATGGGGTGAATTTCCGGTGCCGTTTTTCATAATGTCCTCATTGTCCAGGCGTCGGAGTTCAGATTGGAGAACAAACACAATCGCTGACTGGGCTAGGTCTCTGCAGGGCGTCTCGCCAGCAGGGTAGCTAGTTTCAACACGAAATTAATACCCGGCAAAGGAGACCGATAGCAGAACATGGGACGGTGCCGAGTTTCAAATTAATCACCAACCGAAAATGTGCAGACATGTACTAAGGATTCGATTTAAAAAATATTCGACCAAGGCATACGTAATTGTGATGTAGGAGTGGAGCAAAAAAATGGGATTACAATTGATGGTATCGTACGGATAAAAACTCATTCCGGGTGTTTACTCAGTTAAATAAAGTCAACCTCTTAAATGGTTCCTTTGTTAATGTTGAAACGATCATGAGGAATTTGAACATTAAATTAAGAAAAGCACACCCAAAGGGGGGTTTAAAATTATTCGTTTTCCCTATGATTTCGAACAAATTGTTATATAAAGTTCTGCTGCCCGCTACACCTAGTACTCTTTTTTAATCCACTCAACCTGCACACTTTTAATGATATTTAAGCATTAAAAACCGTAGCAGTAAAATGGAAAGAGGTCGTAAAAGAGCTGCACAAAAACACACTCAAACAGAAATCTCTGCTAAAACCGGAACCCGATAAGATAATTCAACAGCGTAAAGCTATAATACGCCTTCACCCAAGCCGACAGCAACCGGTTGGCCAGAGTTGTTTGTTTCTTGCCGATGTCAGGTAAACCCCCATGAACCCCTAAAGCGAGTTGTCGTGTACGTTTGCCATTTTGTGCAGCACTAGAAGAAGCTTTCGTTCCTAATTAATCATCAGCACGCAATCCAATTTGTTGAATATCGCCCACGCAACCGCACCTCCGATGGAGCGAAAACCTCCGGCTAAACGTAGTCATGGTCAAAGTTTCCGTAACCATCGCGAACGCGCTGTCTCACGCTGCCTGCTGTACGGCGTGAGTTCAATCATCGTAGGTCGGAAAAGCACCATAAACATACTCATAAATGCCAAGAACGACACGTCGTTCGCTAAGGCGGAAAAGTGAGTAAATTATGATTAACAGGGCATCGCACGAGGGACGTTACATCTTGAACAAACACTACGGCAACTAAGTGCACACGCCGCTGAAGTGGTTCGAAGGACGTGAGCTGACGAAAAAAAAACTAGTACCTCCAACGACGTAGTTTTTGTCCACATCATATTATTATTAAGCTTTTCATTCGAACTTTCCATGTTGTTCCACGGGTCAGTTTTTTACGTTGTTGAACACTTTTTTGCATTCGTCTCATTTGCTCCATCTGCATCACATTAGCAGCCTTCGAAAAGGTTTGAACTTGGGCCACAAGGACATCGGTAGGATGCTTGCGAGCTGGAGGTTTTTCCTGCTCTGGCGCCGTCAAAACCGTTCATTACACGCGAGTACGGGCGCCAGATGTCTGCCTGCGACGGCACCCCATAATAGACGGTTGCTTTTACGTTGTATCGCAAAAAAAAATGGAAACAACACGCTATTGGTCGTTTTTCTAAGAAAAAAAATCGTACACTGGCGAAAACTGGAGGCAGTATGGATGTCCGTTTCAACATTTGCCAAACCAGCGTCCGTCGCAATTTCATACTTCCTAGTAGACTTTATTGAAACCAGCATTAGTTTTCTTATTTGGTTAGAATTATATACTTATTTGGTTTCTTATTTGGATGATCTATCTATATCATCGTTTTTAAACTTTTCGTTACTTAGGTTCAACGTTTTGAACAAATTTGGAATCAAATTTGTTATTATTTGGTAACTTTAAAAACAGCTAAGTACAGTGCACATATAATCCTTATCATGGCGCCAGCGCTTACCCTTGCCATTAATCCTAGTAATATACTTTTTGAAACTACTAAATTTGTTGCAGCATTAGCAAACAATCCACCTCGTCTAGTGCATTGCAAAGTGAACAATAAATCCTCCCGTTACACTGCAAAATCGCATTATCATTCCCTCATTACCGCTGACCTGCTGACCTTATAACAAAACACTACAGAGCTGTGGCCTCGTTATAGCACGGACGTACCGCAGCAACACCTTTCGTCCACGGATAATGGCGAGGCAAGGCACGAACCCAACGCTAAAAGCTCCACTCAGAGCGGGCACCATGTGTTAGGAGCGTTTAAGTGAATTTTCCATCCGAATCGCTTCTGTGGAAATACAATCACGCGATAAGCATACCAAGCGGCACGAGAAAGGACCGTGGTCGATTCCACAAACAGTACCAGGGTACGGCGGTACGTACACAAAGAACATTGGATGAATCACCGGCGGATCCGGATCCAATGCAGACGCGACTTCTAGGCGACTTTTCACATCGGAGCCGATTACTACACCTTTCCTCGTCGCTCAAGCGGGTCATATTTCAACCCATACAGGAGCTGGGAAACTGGAGCCAACTGACGATGACTCACACGACTGTTCACATGGTGGTGAATAAATTCCCCACTCGCCTGACTGTGTGCGGTGGATCCTGATCGTCTGTGCTACGCTCCTTCTAAATGGGAAGACTAAGCAGACTTCGACAGTTTCGGTCTGTTCGGAAAAGTGAACAAACAACAACTCACTGGTGGCAAAAGATAGAACCTAGTCCGTGAGACGAACGATGGTTGGAGGTCGATGGTCGATCGTTTGACGAAAAATGAAGCTAAAACAGCAAAACGCTGTGTGAAAGACCGCACCATAATTCGATATTGCTCAATTTCTTCCCACCAGCGGTGTTATATTTCACCGTGAAGATGCTTGCCATTACAGAGGTTGCTGCCCACGATGACGATGGATGTTTGCCCTTCTAATGCTCATCCATTTACGAGGCGCAATAGGGAGAAAATTTGCCAGACAAGAATAATATATTTACTCTTGCGAACATATTTTTATTGCGCTCCTGTGGAACAGCAATTTCGTAGCATATATTTGAAAGCTGTCAGCGGGAAAATTGGTGCCGTTCGATCATGTTTCTGTTGATTTTTACGATACATCAACATGCGTTGGAAGCTAAAATTGAATGTTTGTTGTGGCATTAGATATAAAATATCAATATAAATTGAATTTGTTTTTTATCAACATTCCATATATAATTACTGAATGTCTCATGCACGATTATACAGGTATAAAAAATTCGTATAATAGAAAAAAACCTTTTTATGTTGTGTACATGATAAGTACTTATTGAACAAAAAAGTTCCAATTATAAATCAAACCAAACCGCTGTACTATTCATGATTGGTGTTCAACTGTGTCTGTTTAAACTACTGGTAAATGCATCAAAAATGCATCTAGTCATGCTGCTCCACCATTACGCATGTGTTCTATATTCCTCATTCTTTTCCTCGCTAGCACCCTTACTCACTAACATATGGTTTTTTATGAAATAATACTACCCCTATCAGTCAGTCCGGTCAGTAACCCCTGGTAATCACTGTCATCGATTACCTATACCTAAACTGAAATCCTTTCTGCTGTTATGTTCCTCGACACCAAGGAATTGCTGGTGTATGGCGACCAGCAAAAGGCGAACCGTGCCACCACAACACGAATGTAAATTTTTCAAGGTAACGTACTGCTCTAAAGCACGCACGCTCGTACTAGGCAACTCGCGTTCCGAGCGGACTGTTGGGCGCCTCGCCCTATCGAAAGGCATCAGCTGAAACGAACTGCACAAAACGGAACCCCCCCATCGCATGGAAATGTGAGCCACTAATAGTTTTTCACCCACCCTTCGGGGTGAAATGAACCGGAATGCCAGCGCGTTGCCGCAGGCAGTACAAGTTGCTCTACTTCCTGCCATCGACCGGGCCAGTAGCCTTCCGGCAACGAGGATGACTCATCCAAAAACAAAAAAAAACCGGATGACGGTATGCGCGCTCGATATTCCTGCTCACTTATTTATTCTTATTATTTCGTGTTTATTCTGAGCACCATTTGCGGCACCCGTTCCACACCAGCGCACCTGCTGCATTCCGGCAGGCGGCATTCTTTGTGCCGATCGTTGAAAAAGAGCATCCTCATCCCGTACCCGATGGCTGGAAAAAATCGATACGAGTTTTCCCACCCTTTTCCCGCTGCGGTGTTGCGTTTGCGAGAGATTATCCTCAATGCTCGAACGTCGGTCAGTGCGATATATATATATTTGTGTTGTTGTCTCATTTTCGCTGAACTATTTCTTCTTCTGCTGGTATCCTCAGCATTTCCGCTGGCTCGTTGCGGTTCTCTCGCGTTTGCTCACACCCAAAAGGACACCCCCTCCGATCGATTGGCAGAACTCACGCTCGCATACCGTTTCGGTTCTCACGCGGAAAATACGCTGCTCTACGCGAGGGATAAATCTACATCTACATGATTGTTATGTATGCCTGCTGCTTGGCTCTCGAAGCGATTTGTTTGTTTGTGTATGGCTCGCGCCTATCGCGGAAGCTGATTGAGTGGATAATGCAGATATTCATCGTCCAGCTTCGTGACTTATCCCATGCCAGATGGGACGCGGGCGAAAAAGAATAGCGGCAATCCCCAAGGACCTACTCCGCGTTCGGTGTTTGTTGCCGTTTCGTGGGAAAAAGTAATCACGAACGCAGGCTGCGGCAGAGAGTCCTTGAACCGTGGAGAGCTTCTTGGGGTGTTGTCTCAAGTGCCACCAACGGTGAACGTGCCGTATTTGGGGCCGCCTTTATTTAGTGTCATTCGTCCCATAAATACCTGATAATGTAGGGCGCTTTTAGGAAGGATATTTTGTGCCATCCACTGAGACGAACGACGAATTCAGCAATATACAAACGAACCTCTTTTGCGGGTTTCAGCTGCACATCTCAATACTCTGGTGATGTTCGTTTTAGCAACGATGTTCCCATCGATTTTGCAACGATTTTCCCAACCGCACAAAGCGACTCCCGGGAGATGAAAGATTTTCATCACGGTATCTCAGAAATACATTCGATGTTAAAATAATTAAAAAAAGTAAACCACCACGTATCCTGCCACTAGTCACTCATTCCTACCGAGCACTCACGGTTAGTCGCTCACTGTCCGATAGCAGAAACTACTAATGTCCTTTTCCCTTGTGATTATTTATTTTTTGTATGGGAAAACCAGCCAGTGAGCACAGTTGGTTCGCCTTTCCAACCGTTTGCCAAGAGACACTCTTGTGAGTGTTGTCAAGAGATAGAGAGAGAGAGAAACCAAGAGAGAAACGTGAAAATGAGAGTATGAAATAGAAGTAGAGCGAACGTATATTCGCCAGCGGGAATGGAAGTCGCACTTTGGAATTCACAAAATGGCGCTGCTGATTTTTTCACTTTAGTCACTTTTTTTGCATTCCCACCATTCAATCAATCTTTTTTAATTTTCTATTCGCCTTTGAAGGTGGCGGTTGGTTGGCTGTTTTTCCATCAAATGGATAGTTAGGGATTATGTTGAAGTAGTGCCAAAGAAAAACCCGCTTCAAACGAGGCACAATGTTGGGGCACTTAACAGTACATGGAAGGAAATTAGCACGGGATTGGGAAGTGTGATAAAATTCCTCCATCATAGCAGCATATCCACAACTTAGTCACATTAGTCACAGGCTCTCGCACACGCACACAACCAGCACGGACACGGACTCGAACACACCAACGCATGCCACCAGCGGACATGACCTTTAACAAGTATTCCCCGTGGACGGGTCGATAATTGGGGGATTTCATCATCCCGTTTTCCATATGATTTATGAGACTTTTCCATCACGCCTCTTCCCACACGTTCACTGACCCACCCGGGCTACTCCTCCTTTGGAACATGGTTTTTCCTCTCCCTTTTTGCACTGCCTGCCAAAACCCTGCCCAGTGGGAGGATGGGAAGGATTGACCTCGAACGAGAAAACCCATTTTCTCCGCCCAACCCACGACCGGTGCCCTGTGACGCAGCATGTAACACTTACGGTAAATGGGAGTGAAAATTCACCAATCGATACGACGATTTTCACCAACGAAGCAACGTTTTTCCGATGCCAATTTTTGCCCGTTTAGAGGTGGCCAATTTTATCCTGCTGGTCTAATCACAAAGCCACATCAACACACGCACGCACGCACGCACACATACATCAACACGGGCGCCCACACACACACGTGCGCGCTCACAGGACGATCCACGTGTACCGCCGGTGGGGTGGGTCACAAGCCGTTGAGGCCAGCTTAGAAAATCACCCGTGCCGTGGCGGAATTGATTTTTCCTTCCACTCGGCGTATGTATGGGGCTTTTCTTCCTTTTTCGTATTTTTTTTTCCTTTGCTTTCAACTCCCGCAGCACACGGTTCGGTTCAGGGTTGTTGTTTTGCGCTCCACAGTTCCCGTTCTCAGTCCATGCTGGAAGAAGGCAAGCTTGGAACTGAACCGCGAGCCTGATCGCTCTCGAACGACGGCACCAGGAGGATGCCAATTTGGGTCTCCCATTTTCCGAGCTCTCGTGCGAGCGAGATTACGGCACGGTGGCACTTTTGGACTCCCGTAGGCTTCACATCCCTCCAATTTTTCCATTGAGTGACGCATGCATGCCAACCAACTCGAATCTTGAAGAGAGCCTGCGAGAAAACACCCGTGAGAGAGCATGCGCAGTGGCAGAAAATGGCGCCCCGTGCACGATGCTTTATCGTTATCGATTCCAATGCACAAACGTGACGGTACGAAAGGACCAACGGGAACGAGACGAATGACAGGCGCTTGCAAGCGCGAGAAGAGAAAAAACAGAGTGAGAATGCCCGAGCAGGACAGCAGGGCAGCATTCCGACATTATGATGGAAAAGTGGCAAAATCCCGTGAAAACATCGGGCCCATTTTCCGCCAGCACGCCGCATACGTAGTTCGAGAACGTGATTCACCGGATGGCATGGGGTGTAAGAGTCCTGAAAAACGTCACACTGCCAAATATGCAAAAAGGACGAACGACGACGACGACGACGTTTTTGGGCAGCAGACCCGCGGGTTCAGCCGCATTCCCTCTCGGGCCTTTTCCCGGTCCGTGTGGGTGCGCGCGCAAGCCATAATAGTGAGTGAAAGCCCGTTTCGCTAACCTCACATTTTTGCAGCGCGAAATATGTTGCGGAAACGCTGATTGACAGGATCCGGCACAGAGCTGCCGTGTTGAGAGGAGCCTCGAAGGAGGCCTCTGTTTGGGCGATGAAAAGACGGCTCCCGGCTTTGCGCTGTTTTGTGTGGGGGAAAACTTTTTTTCCCACCCCCAGGACGCGATAGGACATCCGTGCCGAGTGCATTCAGCGGTGTCGAGGTGTTTAAAATAAAAACAAACTTCAGCCGAATGAAACATACATAACGCGGCATTATACCATCTGGTGTTATGCGATCTTGGGGGATTACCGGGCGTAAAAGCTTTCCCGGTTTGAAGGTGGGGCAGAAATAAACTGCCGAGTACATCAAACACCGCACGCGTAAGTGCCCGAATAAAGGGACTGAAATAGAGCGCGGCTATTAATAAGCGAAACTTTGCGAAGCGTTTTGCTGATGGCAACTCCTTACGCATTTTTCGAGATCCGTGTTGCTGGGATCGGAAACAGACCGGGAGGTTTGAGGCAGAATTTAATTTAGAAATGCAGGTTTATCCATTGGAACGTAATGAAAAAGATTTAAAAATCAGTTGAATATTAATCAACGTATTATAATAAAGATAAGGCAATATATTTCTCATATCATATCAAACATCTTTGTTACATCTCAACATGGTTTGTAAAGAACTATGAATTATAAAGATCTATTGTAAAAATAAAAATCCATTCTTTGTTTTTGTTATTCAATATGCAACCATACTATTTAATGAATAACATTACAGAAACATTCAATCAAACTCCTTAATTTTAATTTATCTCACAGAATAACATTGTTAGCAAAATTTTACATTTTCATTGTAACGAACCAAGGATAACAGAACAACAAAGTGCAAGAACTTATTTTCTATTAACACCCGTAAAAGCAAAAATTGAACAGTGTTTCAAAAGAGGATTTTCCCTCTATAGAAATGACTTCATAACGCAATACGCACCGTTTCTAGTGTGAATGCGTTACATCGTTATATGGGGTGCGAAATGATCCAAAAGTGGATTAGCACATTTTTTCCTGAAATGTCACGTGAAAACTTTCCCCAAAACTGAATAAAGTTACCAGATGCTAGAAAGTTTACAGACGCAAAATCGAACTCAAACCGAACGTGGCTCAGCACGCATCCACACACGAACACGTCACGCGTACTCTATATTTTCCGATCTTTCGCAGCGCCACCTTGAATTAGAGCACAATAGGGAGTGTTATTCTACGCCGATGGCACTGCCTGCGTAAGGACAAACAGCTTTACTTCGCGAAACAAACGACATAAGCCACCAGCATCCGGCAGATCGAACGCACCCCTCGCGACGTCAATGCGGGAAAACTGGGTTGGGAAAACTATTACCTGGCGAGTGTACTCCTGAGTACAATCCAACATCCTTCCCTTGCGTTCCACACGAACGAACGAAACGAAAAAAAGATCAAAAAGCAATCCACAGCAAAGTCTCATGCTAACAGGCCATAAACTAAACGAGTCGTCGCCCGCGTGGAAAGCGTTCCCGTGCCGCACGAATTGCCGGGAAAAACGCCACCAGCAGTTCTTTCTCAGGACGAAAGCAGGACCGAGCCACCGAGCAGCAAAAAATAAAGAAACAAAACGAAACGGTTCCCCGATGGCCATTGAAACGAACGCGAAGGTGGTGCGGGTGACTGAGCAAATTGTGTGCGAGTGTGGGAGCGAACCGGTTGGAATTTGCCATTCGTTCCGATACTGAATACCCGGGGCATCAATGAACGCGACAAGCGGGATGAAAAGGTCCTGCCCGATCGTTGCGGCGTAATGAATGGCTAGGATCTTCTTGGGATGTCGGTGGCAAAAGTCGCGCTATTGGAATAAGCTCGACGAAAGGGCTGTAGCTACGCTGAAGACAGGAAAGCATTCAACCGCAACCGCTAGAACGGAGATGAAAAATATTACAAACAGCAGCCGCAAGAAAAGGGTTGCGTGTCTCAAAACCACACCACGTTCGAGTGGGATGCGTTTCCGAACGAAAGGATCCACTTGTAACGGTAACAAGCGAGCATTGCTGACGTTTGGTTGCGTAGCAAATGCAACGTTAGCGCAAACTCAACGCATCGGAGCTTTAAAAGCAAACACCTAAGGGATGAGATGGAAAATCTCGCACTCGTTACGCTGTCTGCCGCGATCGAAATGTGTAGGTGTCTAACGCGAAACCGAGCGGCCGTCGTTCATCGGGAATGGCTGAGTATGGCGCCGCGTTTGCGTCAGGGCACGCAGGACGCGCAAGGACATAAAGCGATGGTAAGCTTGTGTGCGAAAAGTTGCTATTTTTAGCTGACGTCGTAGCCGACAAAGAGCACCCTTTCCGGCAGCACTTCCGCTGGTGTCCGAGCGCTTGGTTGGGTGTCTGCAAGCCGCCCGGGCGTGGGAGTGCACAATTTATTCTCCAAATTGCAACAAAACATATTGGAGACAATATGGAACGTACCAGAGACTGTGTCCTTTCGGGTGGGGGGAGAAAACACTAGAACAAACAGGGCCTTTGCGAGCTTTAATCTCATCAGTGCTTAACCGACGCAGCACAGTAATGCATATGTATGATGGGAGGTATATTATATCGCAAAAACATAACGTGCGAATTATTTATTTGATGATATGGGCTCACGAACTCACAGGCAACTCGTTCGTTGGAATAAAACTGCGTCACCAGCTGACGTAACGAATTGGTATCGATTTTTCCCGACCAGGGCGCTCCCTTTGCTCAGTGCAGTTTGATGCAAAAGCTCCAGCATTCCCATCGAATGAAGAGAGAAATAGAAGGAGAGAGAGAGAGAGAACGAGCGAGTGACAGATGGGAGCAAGCGAGACGACTGTAGAAGAAGATGAATAGATTCCACAAAGACGATCGACTGCAGAAACTCGAACCCCACGGACGAAAGGATGAGCGTTATGTTGTGGAGGATATTGTGGATCCGTTGTTGCAACACTTGCAACACGTGCCGCGTCCGTGCGCATTGGTATAACGTCGCAAAACCTCAAGCATCTGGGGAAATCCACAAAATTTCCGCTCGGTTAGATTTTTCTCCCATCTTCCAAAAGCGACCATCGGTTCGATGCCTACCCGAGTGGCTGGATCTGTGGGGAGTGTTGTACGGCGTTGTGGTAAGTCAATTATATTTAAATAACTTCTGGCTTTTCCCTGACGTCTAGTGGCACCAAACTGAGGGACCACATGAAAAAAAGGGTACCCCATTAGGCGCAACCGGCGGCTTAAGTCTGTGGTGCGGTCGGACAAGCGTTCGGTCACATTTACACGGCGATACGTAATGGGGTGATCATTATCATGTCTTTCCACTTGACATGTCCCGGATGATGGTAAGCAATCATGGAAGACATCCCCAGTGCGTCCCTTCGTTTATTTGAAAGCCAGTTTCAGGGTAAATGACTAATTAGAAGGTGCGTCTAGCGTGCTTTTAATTTAAACGATTTTAAATGAAATTATTAGGATCGTGAACATAGCTAATTTGGAAACGTTTTCACAAATTGATATTAAGGGAAGGTAATAAACACATTCACCGTATTCAAGGATACTTTGTTGAAGTATGATAAATATCATACTTTAAGCTAAAAGAAAAAAAAAAACAACAGTATACAATGCATTATTAGACGTGAAAATGTGGTTATTGTCCATGCCTTTGTTTTTCTAAATAAAATTCAGGAACAAAATTTAAAATTTATCAAAATATTTACCGTATATGTTTTGAGATATAAAATATAATCTTTTATTTTACTTATTAAACTGCAAATATTGTGACACTGAATTGAAGTATAACTATGTTAAACACATAAAAAAGATTACACTCCAGGTGGAAAGCTCATTTTCAATTTTCTATGCATAAAGGCACCCGTTTCCCACACTAGCAAGCAAGCTTAAAAACAAATCTACCTCAAAAAGCAAATGAAATGAAAATTAAAAACAAACCATTTATCAGCTCGACACCCAAAGCAATCAAATGCGAAAATGATAACGTATGCGATGTACATAAGCAATCAAAACGTCCATGTGCTCGATGCCCTACCAGCAGTCGGTGGATTTAAGCACACGTGCGGCATCGATTGACCTTTCTAAACCGATAAGCTACGTTCTCGCCCGCCCGGGCAGTGATGATGCTTTATAGTCTCTCAACAACACACACACAAAAAAAAACGAGCCATCCAAGCTCTCGACCCACCCCGAACGGACGATCAACACGGGTCGTCTAATGACGCGTGGTTCTGTGCAGCGGTCCAACAACACCACCCCACGGTGTAATGGAAAATCGAACAACAGCGATAATGAAGCCCAAGGAAAAAAGGGCGAGCGACCGTTGGCGAGAAGCGAACGGCGCACGGGAAGAAAATGGCAACCCGGGCCGCTAGAGAAAGAAGCTCTCTGACAGATAACTAAAATTTATCGTCTTCAATTTGCACCGAAACGGTGTAGTGTTCCTGCCATACTGCTGCCGATGCCGGTCGCCATTTTGCCACCAATAAGTACTGATATCCACTTTATTTTGTGCCCTTTCGCCACCGTTCCCACGTGCGATCGGGTCTTGAGCGAGGAGGCGTTAGCTTTTTTCCTGCTTGGGTTATCTTTTTCCAGGCCACCCATCGTGAAGAAGGAAAAAAAGCGAGTAGTAGCTTGTACCGTCACCAGTGGACAATCAAGGACACGCTTGCCCCGAGAGCGATGAAAATAATCCACTATCCCGAGCAGGTAAATCGGTGGCTCCTTTGCGAGAGCAGTTTGTTGACCAATCCTTCCTCAGATCCTGCGGGTAGCAGCGAGCGGATAAAACAAAGCATAATTCGCCTCTCCAAACATTCGATACAGCCGGCACGAAGCTTCACATAACCTTGCGGTCGTGGTGAAACTTTGCGCAGAGTAATGATGCGATTACCTGTGCTAGGTGTAGCAAAACCTCCACAAAATCCCCGGCCCCGGGAAGGATGCGTGGAATGATGGAGAAATAAAGACAGAAAAAATCACCATCATCCTGCGTGGGAGCGATTCACCCGAGGCTGTATCGCATCGATTTCTTGCGATTGTCTTATCCGCTCGAGTAGCATTTCAAGGTGTGCCGGTGGTTCTCACCCCGTCAGGCTACGCATTCCTTCCAGATGGACCGACACGGCCACGTCCTGGGCACGCTTGGAGAGAGATTTTCCTTCGCCAAATTGCGTAAGCCCGCCCGGGGAAGATTTGTTTCTCTTTTCCGTGCCATTTGCCGTCGGCTTTCTCGGAAAGACCGGACGTTTTACTGGGGTCTGCTTTTCACCGTTCAATCGGGATTTACGCAGCCCGTTCGCGGCGTTCCATCGGTTCCAACCGGATTATTTAAGAGCTGCGCGTTCACGTTCGCGGCACGCCGGCTTGCGCCAAGCGAAGTGCCGTACATTTTAATTAAAATTGAATTATTTATTTCAATTCGAAGCACGGTTTCAGTCGGTTCTGGCAGAGGCACGGTCGGGCTCTCTCGAGGATGGTAAATAATCGCATATTGATAATGGTAGTAAACGGATTAACGTGTTGTTCTGATACCGCTGAGCGTGTCAATTAACGTATATTGCATTCGCACGGCCACTTCGCGATTGACGGACGAATAAAAGGCTTACGTGTTCAATGTCAACTGCCCAAATTTGTATTTCTTCACCCACTCGGAGTGTATTAATACTTTTGACTGAATAATTTTGACGGATAATTTTGAACGCGTGGAATGCTCCTTGCCAAAGTTTTCTAACGTATAATTATAAAATTAATTTGTCCAAGCGGCCCTTTTTAAAATACCTAAATGACCCTTGTTGCATGGTATTTTTTATGAAAATGTAGCCTTCTTTGAGCGTTTAATGCAACCGTACAGCTTCCATTTTGTACCACGCAAATGATTGATGATAATTTGATTGAACGAGCTGGCGTTCCAATTACCCACGCTAATTGCACTGCAGAACACGAGTCATCCTTTTCTAGCTTGTCACAATTTGCACAACACGTTAAAGCCAGAAAAATAGTCATTTCGATTGCGATTGATAGAGCTCCCGCCATTTGCCAAAGCCCCCTTGATGGCTGCCGGAAAGCCCTCCCAATAATACACACCTTACCCGGCTGAGGTAAAGCTTCTACCTCGTCAGGAATGTTGCGGCGCTGCCATTGGAAGATTAAATTCCTATATTTCACGTACCCGCAGCCCTCGTTTTCGCAACGGAAAACCTCGCGGGAAAGCCCAGCGTCTCCCGATGGGACCCGACCGGAAGTGCCCCGGAAAGCTGCTCCATTCCGATGACACCTTTCTGCCCCCCCAATGGTCCCAGCGCATCGCGTTCGCCGGCCGGACACGGAGGCCTTTGCAAATGAGCACTCGCTCCATTCCAGCGCCATAATGTTCGGCACAGCGCACACACAGCAGGGGCCACACACAGAGGTTTCGTTTTACAACCGCCATCCCAACGACGGGGATGGACGCCACCGAGGAGGCCTTCTTGAATAAAATATAATCTTTATTTATACACCTTTTCACCCCCAGGGCTTGGGCACCCGTGTCGGGGGGGTTTGGTTCCATCGGGTGACTCCATCGGGTCGACTTCCGCGCCGTGACACGAAGCCTCAGGTACGCCCGGGGAATGGGCTGAGAAAGTAACGCTTAGGAGGCTCGAGCCGCGTGTAAATATTGTAGCAGGTAATATTGTCCCCATCATCTCGCACAGGCACACTCCCCAGGCGTCGTCCTTGCGGCATCCTTCGACTCGGATGGTGAAAGAACAGCAGGGAGCATCATCAAAGTTCGGAGCTCCTCACACAGCAAATTGAAACCCTAAACCCAGCCTCCACCCACGAGGGCCACGTGGATCGAGAGGGTCGTTAATTTGAGCGCAACATGAAGCTGTTTAAACGGACGCTTTTTCTGCACCTTAAACCATTACACCCTCGTGAAGAACGCCCATCCAATGGCTGCCAACTCGATTAGTCTCGAACGGGACGCCAGGCAGGTGACGCCAGGTTTCAGGGTTTCCGGGATTCCGCTCACGATCCGGTGACTTAATTGTGGATAAGAAATTATGCACCGAGGGTTGGGCCGCCCTTCGGCTTCGTCAACCCTGGGTCAGGAGGCGGGTGCCACCATCGAGCTGGAAATGATTTGCAGCCATCCGTAGACGCAAGCCGCTTCATTAATCATCGCGCATTTGGCTGACGTTTATTACGCATTCTTCGGTAGTTTCTTCGTGCGATAATTTATGGGCATATACACGCAAAGTTTGGCGTTTGGATGAACCCACCGAACGGTGGTGAAGATCGATCCTGAGCAGCGCAGTTCAGACTGGAAGTGCCGCTGTTTTCAGGACGATGAACGCGGTTAAAATACCGTTTAAAATGGTGCGCTAAAAACATGCGGGATGGCCCCCGGGCTGCCTCCTTTTATCACGCAATATCGGTTAATGTTTCAACCCAAATCAAGGTTAACGAGCCGTTTTCGGCGTGATAGCAAAACGGCCTGCCATTATACGGCAAAATTGGAAGCATAACAACGAAGATGCTGCATAGTGTAAAGCGCCTCAAGCATGCATAAAAAGGACCTAAAAAAAGGCTTCTTTTTTAAATATTGCTGCTTTTCAACAACATTATAGCAAGCAAAGGCGAACGAGCGAATCAAGACTTGCAACAGCGTATTGTTTGTATCCGCTCATTGCTGATACAACATAAACAAAATAGATAATTATTCTCACTCAATTATACCCATAAGAGACGGCAAGCTCGTTAGGGGCTTACAATATATACGCAACGGCATGTGTGCTTTTCCCCCGATCTTGTTCAACTTTTATTTACATAATCAACGTTTAACCGACGTGCCACGCGTTTCATCGAATCTCTTAGGGAGCCGATCCGACACACATACTCCATTGACCTGCCCCCGGGGGAATCTAAGGGCCAACCAAACAACGAAAAAGTCTTGTGCAAAAAAAAATACGCTGTATAGCATTCGTTACGGTCGGGATGCGATTGTTTGACTGTCCTGTACACGTCCGTATCCCACCCGTTTCTGATTAAATCTTTCATCCCCATGCCCGTATGGTCGCCGACCGAATTCGCCACCGAAGGACACATGTTTTACGACGGTTGCCTACATTCGGCCGCCACGCGGGAAACTCCACCGATCCGACCCACATGGTGGAGGCGCACGACGCGCAGCAAACAGTTACATTCCCAGAAGGCGGAAAATTCGATTTCCGATCGACATCTGCCCGGTTTTATTCTCCTGCTTGCTGATTGTATTCTTTCCGTTCGGTACCACCGGTATCGCAGCTATCGCTTTTTTGTGCACGGTTAGTCGCGGAATTCTTGCGGCCGAAAGGTGTAAGGATACTGTTGATTTTTTTTTCTTTCGCATACTGCACGGTCGGACTCGAAAAACATAACCGACCTGGTGCAGTGAGTCTCTTTCGCTACTCACAAAGCCCATCGATGAGAAAGCACCGAAGCGAGCGGCATTGTTTGGATGGCCAAAATCAAACTGCCAATCGAAGGGCCAACAACGGCATAAAAAAATCTGATAAAACTTTTTTCCTACCGGGCGGTTTTTTTCCCAAGGCGCAGAGGCACACGGTAAGCCCACACCGGTTTCCTGGCACTGGTTGTCGGTTATCTACGCCTGCCCATTCCCGGGTGGGCATAAAACTTTCCAAAACCCTCTCGGCTCGTGCCGACACGGGCCGACCAAATCCAGCTCCACGCCATCGCCGCAACGTAGAAACGTCAAAACAACGGGGTAACAAAATAACGAGATATGTTTAGCGGATCGCGAATAAATGCACCCCACCCGCGACCGGAACCGCCGGTTGGCGTACATTACAATTCCCCTGCTGGGCGTCTGGTGAGGAAGCGTTCCGAAATCCGCTCACCTGCTCACGTGCGCATGGGTTATGGGGGGGGGGGGGGAAAGGTCGGAGCTTTTCACAAGGGCTTCGGTGCCCGTGCACGGCAGGGATTCAGGTGGGGACTGGTCGTTCAAATGAATTTGGTAAAGCAGAATAAAAGAACAACAATCTGCCCGGTGCCACCGTGCATGGGGCATGGTTTTCAGATATGGTGATGGTGAAACACTCGTGGTCCACGGTAATAAGTAACGAAGGAAAACGATGCGGTGGAAAGCGACGGGAAAAAAGTCCACGCGCGCGCTACTCGCGTACAAAGGCACTAAAAGCGACGAACCACAAATACGTGCAACCGTTCGGAGCAGGTTTCAAGCAAAATGGAGAGACCCATAGAGTGTGTGAGAGAGAGAGAGAAAAGGAGAAGGAACGAACGAGCATTTTTCATTTTCCACCCGGCATACATACTGCCGTGGAAGGCACTCGATATGTCCCTGGAGAAGGATAGCAACAGTGCGGTAGTGGCAAGGACCACTCGGTTCGAGCAAACAGGATCCATCTCCCGAAAGACCTACAGTGATCCATACTACAAGATGTAAGACCATCAGCCTATATCATTGCTCTGGCACGACACATGTATGTGCCTGTACTTCGTAAGTGGGTTGCTCATGTTTATTAGAAAATGCGCTTTGAAAACTATAGCAGGCAAAAATGCTAACAAATCAAGATGTTTCTTTCTTTCTCTCGCAAACGCCATGTATGTGTTGAACTCATTTTCCAAACACACGCGATTTATTGCATAATCAATAGATGTACATGCAGAATAGATTATGGGGAAGAATGGTGAAGCTTTTGATTGTGATAGATTGGTCGCTTCAAGCGACATTACTTTGAAGGAAGCAAAATGGAACATATTATGATCAATTGCTTCCAATAAGACATTTCAGCCTGAATCGACCGCAGATACCATAGAGACCGCTTTTTCTTTCGGAAATTGTTATGTTAAACCGCAAGAAAGCCATCCCCAAAAAAGGGCTTCCCTTCCTTGTACGGTTTTGTGCCAGGATCGAACTATTACGAAGGGATGTTTCAGTGAAACCCATGCCAATACGGGTTCAATCGATTACGTTGTTCCTCACCGAAGCACATGAAATCTTGCAAAAAAGGGGTTTCGATACATCGAGGCGAGCACTCAGCGTAATCGCAGCCGTACAAATCCATTAAAACTTCCTGCTAGTGGGCTTGTAATTCATCCTGCCAGTGCCTTGAGTCGAACCGAACACGTAACTATAAAGCTTGCGGTTCTCGAGGCTAAAAACCACCAACCGGGGAGCCAAACCCTTGCACCGGAAGTACCGAAGACCCACGAAACGGGTGCAGAATGTTTCGCACAAAATCCGTCCCGCAAACAGATGACGATTACATATTGGATGTTTGGCGATTTGGTGTTGCGAAGAGTCGCTGCTTTGCCACTGTCCCATGAATATTTATCATTTTGGAAATAATGAGATTTTGTGCGACACGAAACCACAACCGGTGGCGTGGAGGGGTGTGAGCCAGACGGGCACGGAAGAAATCCTTAGAATATTTTCATAGCAAATCAGAAAGATAATTTAAATCATTTGAAGTTTGAAACACGAACGCAAACGTGTACCGCTGATTGGTTATCCATTTTTAACTAAGGAAGGCTTTAGGAAGGTGTACCGCATACAGAGCAGAAACATGTTTCATAAAAAATCTAGGAACATAGTAACATTTTCAACTACTTGAATGTTGATGTTGACATGTTCAATTGTAAAATTCTTTAAATTTGGTTTACTGTTGCTAAAGTAGCTGCAGAAATAATATTTATTTAAATATGAAGTCATTTCCAATACAGCAAATAACACTTAATCATCTTTTAACTTTTTCTAAAACTCAAACGATTTTAACCACGTTTCTGTTTTAGTTTTCAAATAACTGCCGAGCAACATATCGCAACATGGTGCTACGGACAACTTCGGGAATATTATCATGGTTTTAGCATTCCACGTAGCGCCATCACCGTTTTGTGGCGGAAACGCTGCAAACTCCCAAACAGCAATCGTAAAAAGTCCTCCCGTTGGTCGTACGAATGCCTCACTAGTCTAGTCGTGCAAGCAAAGGATTATATACTGCATCCGGCCCGCCGGCCACTGCATCAGGACACGCTAGTGCAGGGGATTATTGGGAATTTAACAGCGCCGAACGGTATCCGAGAAGTTCCTACATTTCATTCCAACAAATGGATGACCGCGAGCGGAATCCTTGCTGCACTTTTGACTCACTTGCCGTCTTTATAGAAAAGCTGGCGAAGGAAATGTTTTGATACAAAACGTTAAACATGAGACGAAGTGTAATCTGCAAATATTCTTTTTGTCATTGATCGACGGTCAGGGGGAGCAACAGTACGAAGATGGAAGGAACACAAAACTCCTTCTGGTGCCAAAATGTCCAGATCGGATGACAAACTGGGCGTAAAAAATGCTCCCTGAGTCATAGAAGAGCCGAGAACGGTTGATATAATACAGGGGATGAACGGCTTGTACGGACTGCCTGAATTAAATTACAGATCGTAATATAGAGTTCCAACACATGCGAGCAAGTAAATAAATTAGAAGATCGAAAGACAAGTTATACAAGATATATTTTAAATGCATTAAATTAAAGGAAGGCTGCAACATTCAATTAAAAGATAAATCATCTTATATAAGATTAATTTGTGGCATTAAGGACAATTTCATTCTTTAAAAATATCTATCTTAGATAATTCATTAATCCAGCTTATTAGAACATTATTAGCACATGCAGGGTTCACAGCATTATTTGAATAATTAATCTAGGATGAGCATGTCATTTAAAAAGTATACATCCTTATGGAAAAGAATATCAAATATGTTACAATATCACATATTCATAAAGTAGTCACACAATGTTCATTTAAATTTTAAATGTATTTACACTTTCCTACATTGCATTGCACATAGTCCATCGAACCGAAAGTATCCTAAATTTAACTTTACTTTCTGCAAGGCTCCTTTGCAAGGATGGTAAAATTAGTTGCCATACAGAGAATCTTATATAACAATGTATAGTTTTCGAGGGTCCTTGCGCAATTGCGAGTGTGATTCGAACTGAATTTCAGGCAGAAATGCAACGAAAATCAAAGGTTAGCAAACACCTAATCAGGATCGTCGGAGTATCCTCTTAGAAGATGCTAAAACCTCAAATCAACTATATGTAGAAAAAAATGAAAAACACTTTCATAAAAATAGTATAAAAATAAGCATTGGAGACTACTTAATTTGATATTTTCAAACGATTTCAAGTTTTTCTTTGCGAATGGAAAATCTGTATCGCACACTTCTGCACATGTTTTACGTTTTCAAATCTAAAACTTTTCTGCATATCATGAGACAAAGTGCACTTACTTGGTCTAAGGAGCACGGTAGCTTCTGGAACAGCTGTACGTCCTTCCGCTCTTAAAATTTTACACACTTTCAGCAGCAGTCCTGAAAATGATTCACCACCAAGAGCACATACGCACTGGCACACACAAACTCACTCCTGGTACACGGTGACACTTTGCACAATTCACCTTCGTAGGTGTGACGACAGTAACGTTGGGGGTTTTTCTTCGATTCCCGCAGCAGAGAAAATGCGTTTTCCTGATGCTCAGTCTCTGCTGCAAGCAGTGGCCCTTTTGGGTTGACCCGCACGAAAAACAACCACCTGCAGCGGGTGTCGGAGGGAGAGGGGTAAAAAACAATAATATTACGCGTTTACACGTCCGCGCTGAGTTCAGTGATCTATACATGCTGACATTTCTAAGAACATTTATACTGACTTTTATTTACTTACCACATTTTTGTACCACGAATAGATATACTGTTATTTGAATAATTTTTGTCTATGGAACAAAACAAAAACAGCTGTCAAAAGAAGGATTATTTTTAGCTATTTTATAGATGTTAGATTACAGTAAATAAAGAATCTATTCATATTAAATTGAAAGCACTGGTGCATCTACAAAATGTCTAATATAGTACACGTTTTTACATAAAATCCGTTTGTCGTCCAAGCGACCGATCCTGAGCAGAAGCATTGAAACGGGACTGAAATCCTTCGCGAGAACTCTCTGTCAATTTGTTATGCCAAAACTCAACGCAATGAAAACAAATTAGTGTGTTTAATAGTTTTGCCTCATTAATTGTATCAATATAGCTAATTAAATATAATAGATGGCTAGAAATTTTTAAAATTTCGGAAGAAAAACTGTGAATCCACTCTTTAGATGTAGCAAACCATGAGTGTGGCTTCAAACATGCAAACAAAACAAAGGGATGACAACAAGCAGGACATGTTTCCCTTGAACATCAAGATCAAGCAGGAGAAAACGACCAGTTACGAGGATTCCAGCAAATCGGAAACGGTGGATAAACTGTCGATTGATGTTAATTTGAGGAACATATTCTCTACCACCATCACCAGTAACAACGGCGGGACCGAAAAAGGCACAGAAATCGCAGACGTTAAACCCTCCGTCGAGCCACTGAAATCTTCGAACGAAATTCTCACGGAACTGTTCCGGGTGTTCAATGCTGCTCCTCCGGAAATAATCGAAGATGATTCCGACGAAGCTCCCACACTGGAAAAGAAAAAGAAGAAGCATAAGCACAAAAAGCGAAGCAAAAAGAAAAAAGCCAACGGTAGTGAATCGGACGGGGAGCTGGGTGAACTTATCCTATCCGATGAGGACGAAAAGCGTATTAAAAAGAAAAAGAGTAAAAAGGAAAAGCACGGCGAGCGCAAGCACGAGAAACACAAATGCAAGAAAAATCGAACCGGTGAAACATTACTGGTAACGGTGAAGCAGGAACCGCTTGATGAGAATGAGAAATCAGCAAAGCACAACGACCAATCAAAGCAAGAAATCGTGAAAGAAGTTAGCAAGCCGTTGGTAGTAAAACCGGAAGAGGTGAAGGCTCCTTTGAAGGGTAAGATACAAATCAAAAGTCTGAAAGATAGCGCTATTTTCAAGGAACTGGCAACAAGCTCTTCCCAATCAAAGCTGCGCCAGCATCGTAGTAACCCGTCGCATAAATCGGAACGCAGTGAACTGCGAAAACGAAAGGCTTCGGATTCAGACTTTTCAATCTCTGAGGATGAGGAAAACGCAAAAGGGAGGTACTACGATTTCTACAAAAAGAAGTACAACTCCTTCTATGCGGGCTTCGAAGAGAAAGATGAGCAAGATAAGGAAAAACGGAACCGGCATAGACGTAGCGAGGATCGAGATCGCAGACATCGCTCGGGTTCGACACCCAAATCACGCTCCCGTTCACGTTCTCCGGAACAGATCGACAAACAGAAACTACTGGAAATTGCACGCAAAAACGCCATAATTATGCTAAAAAAGGGCACACTACCGGGAGCTCAAAATCTCGATGGAGAATCGAAAATCAAGCTCATCTCGAAGATGCGCGCCAGCGGCAAGAGTATCGAGGAGTTGACTGCGTTTTGTAAAAAGATATCCCACAAAGAAAACTTCAACGATCTTTCCAGCGTTTCTTCGGACGAGAGCGACCACGATGCGGACGGAGCATCCAAAGCTTTCCACCATCCGTTCCAACTGAAGGAAACGGCACCGATCGTAATGAACATTCGTAATGCCACCACGATCCAGCCCAAGTCTGCCGAGGAAAAGAAGTTGCTGCTGATGCAGTTTCCCGTGTCTTCCGGGGCGCACCATCGCGGCACGGAAACAGAGTGGATTCCGGTAGACCCAAAAAAGACAACACCCGCACCGAAACCGACACAAACAGGTGCTGGCGATTTGGCGGGTGGCTCTAGCGGACACGTATTTAAAGCTAAACCAAAACCAGTCCTGCCACCGTCCTCTACCTTCGTGCCACAGCAAACCGCGACGCCAGCAAAACATCCACAGGCGGCGTCAAACGTTGTTGTTCCTCCGGAAGCGATACAGCCCACCGGAAGCGGTTCTCTAATGCAATCCAACGGAAGTGGTCCTTTGATGCAGCCCACCGGAAGCAGTTCTATGATGCAGCCTACGGGAAGCGGGATGCAGCCTCACGTTAGCCACATGCCTGGCCCATCCATCGGGCCGTCTCAATATCAGCAGAACGATATCAGACAACCGTACCATGCGTTACACGTTCCGCCTGCGAATGTACAGCAGCAGCAGCCACATTCGATCCCTCCGCTAATACCACCTTTCAGCGGTATGCCCACGCCGGATCCGTCGAGAGTGCTCCCCGTCGATACCAGCATTCCTCCACCGAACATGAATCCGATTGGCCTCGGGACACGGCAGGAACCTCACCAGCAGCGACCCCACTGTTCGTCGGGGCAAACCCATCCTGGACCAGGATCGGATAACATTTTCAATTCACAGATGGACGCACCAATGCTGGACGTGTCGCAAATCGTTACCCAACGCTTGAACGCGATGCGTAAACTGCAGGAAAACCCGTCCGATCCGGACGCGCGCAAAATGTTATACAACACCCAAAAGGACATGTCCACGTGGGCCTCGTCGAAGGCCATGCCGGGTCAGTTTCTTGGCTCGACGGGCGTCAACTGTCTCAGCCAGCGCGAACTTGCCGAAGGTTACCAGCCGTGGGCAACGCGTGACATGATGAAACAGTCCGCCCCAGTCACCGGTGGCATGGGGATGCACTTGTTGCAAAAAATGGGCTGGCAACCAGGTGAAGGACTTGGCAAGGAGAAGAATGGCTCGTTGCATCCGCTCCTGTTGGACGTGAAGCTGGACAAGCGTGGACTCGGTGAAGGAGAGAACAAGCAGCGACCGCACCACTTCCAGCAGAACCAATTCCAACACCGGGACGGACGACAGCGGTATATGAACATGAAACTCCACACTGACGGCAAACATCCAGTATCGATACTGGGCGAGTACGCCACAAAACACAAATGGAATATCCCGCAGTACGAACTGGTACACGAAAGTGGCCCCGGGCATGCAAAGAATTTTGTATTCAAGGTAATCGTAAATGGACTCGAGTATCAACCGGCAATTGCGAACAACACCAAAAAAGAAGCGAAAGCAACAGCCGCTAAGTTCTGTTTACAACGGCTGGGAGTAATGATAACGTAAAAACACTGTATGGAATTGCTATTACAGTTTCCCTGCTTCTACTTACGCCACGTGTCCTGCAAGGACAAAATTGAGCACCCGTAAATAAAGCAGCTATCCAAGATAACGAACCCAATGGATAGCGGATAGCTAACTATATTGTAAAGCGAACCCTGTGTAAAAAATGTATTCGTTTATCACAACAAATGATTAAATTAAAACAACTATCGTAGGCGAACAATCATCCATGAACGTAAAAAGTGGTCTGCTGTTCTGTGGGATATCTATTAAAAGTCATAAGATGCTAAGACTATTCTTTCGCGTCTTTATTTTACTATGTATAAATATTGAGAAAAGTAGTTTTGTAGTATAATCGTGAATATTTTTTATCATGAGAATCAAATCATCTGCATCAAGCATGGCATATTTTTGCACCAAGCATGGCACGCGGTTTGCATCAAGCATGGTACTAAGATTGCACAGGGCGACGGTTCCAGATTACAACACAGGATTATTTATCCTACCTAGAATGGGGACTTACCTTTAACTCCAATGAACAGATATTCATCTAAAAATACATATTACGTTCGTCTCAGCTGCAATACAATACGTAGAATGGCGGAATGTCATCTTTAAATACTATAAATATTGTTCAGAAATACAAATGTCTGACATTTGGCAAACACGCTTTCGCTTCGTGCTTTATTATAATTATTGTTTTTTTTTTTCATGTTTCTGGTCTCCATGAGCTATTTAATATAAAATAACACATCCTTACACATATAAATCTAAAGATTTCTTAAATAAAACATGTCATATAGTGATTGTTTGTACACAATTGGCAAAACTTGTACTTAAGTCAGCAAAATGACAACAAATTAGAATATTAAATCATCAAAAGCAAAGGATTATTAATATCATACAATCGAGATACTCTCATTCTACACTCGTTATAGTTTTCGAGAATGTTCAGAGCCTTGAAAAGTATCCTAGGGAACCAGTCAATCGCCACGCGAGGTGTTTAATTTGGTCTATTCTCTAGTCCTGAGTAGGACTGCAAATAACAGATGCAAACTCTTTTACAGATCTAACAAGAAAACTATACAATGATATAAGATGATTATGAATGCGTCTATTAGCTTTAGCTTAATTCAATTCAATGAGTCAAGAAGGATTTCTTTTTATTTGTCGAGGATATATTACGATGCGAAGATGGGGTCCCACTTCAAGGGTCCGCCTGTGTTTCATTGTGAATAAGATGAACTACTCCACAGCCCCAATTGGTATAGGAACTAGCAACTATTGGTCAAATGCCGTAAGTTTAATGAAGGACCTCATACTAAATATGTGGGCTGAGCTAGAGTAATCATAATGGCATAGTCAAAGAGGATTGAATCATGGATCCTACTACGTGAAAAAAGGATAACGAATTTTCGGTTCGCTCAGTTCCTATCGTAAGTTAGATTAAATATCTTGTACTCGATTAAAGCGCGATTGTCACACAACTTCTTATGAAATCCTACAAATTAATCTAGAATATAAATGAAAACTAAAACAACTAAAATTTAGCTTCATTTTACTCAATGCATAGAGTGCAATGCTGCCAATGCAACTAACGTAGACATATTTGAAAGATTCTAAGCAGAGGGTTGGTAAACCAGCTACAGAAGGATAAATTAGTGAAGAAAGAAGTGTTTTGCCATGCACCCATCTAGCGGATCGGACTTTGAGTGCCGGACTAAAAAGGAATGACAGACCTGATTCGTGAGTCCCAGAGTCGAGTTACCGACGCTACTGGGACCGTCCAGCTGACTCGATGACAGTTTGCAAAACATAAACAGTGAATACGGTCTTCAGCAAACAATTGCTAATTGAAGTCTTTGTAACTTCGTAAAAACTAGGTGTGAAATTTAATCGATATTGTATAAACCATAGTAGGACATATGGCCTACGGTTGCCGGTCCGGTAAATAACCAGAATCGAGGAGTATTCCTTTAAGCCATTGATTAATACAGGATTACCCAATAAGCTAGACCCTTGCATTGTACCGTGGGAAAACCCTAGCATCGAAAAAAAAGTATCAATCGTAGTGTAACTAATCCAAAATAGGTAAGAATATATTATTTCTTTCTTCCAATTTATTGTTAGCCATATATTATGAGCAATAACATCATAATTACGAGCTATAAACTATTGTTAATAATGTTGATGTTTATAGAAACAATTTTATTTAGCAATAATGAACAAAACTTTTCTGAAGAAGAAAAAGAAACCGTCAGCCCCGGTCACCGGGGGCATGGGGATGCAATTGCTGCAGAAAATGGGCTGGCAACCAGGACAAGGACTTGGAAAGGAGAAGAACGGCTCGTTGCAACCGCTCATGTTGGACGTGAAGCTGGATAAGCGTGGACTCGGTGAAGGAGATAACAAACAACGACCGCACCAGTTCCAGAAGAAGCAGTCTAAACCCAAGGAAGTCAACACTGACGGCAAACACCCGGTATCGTTACTGGCCGAGTACGCCACAAAACAAAAATGGACTATCCCGCAGTACGAAGTGGTACACGACACTGGACCCGTGCATGCGAAGAATTTTATATTCAAGGTACTCGTAAACGGACGTGAGTATCAACCGACAATTGCTTGCAACACCAAAAAGGCAGCAAAAGCAGCAGCCGCAAAGCTCTGTTTACAACGGCTAGGAATAAAGATAACGTAAAAATACTGTACGGAATTGCGAACAGTTTCCCTGCTTTTACTTATCCCGCGTGTCAGGCAAGGTTAATATTAAGCACACGTAAATAATGCTATAGAAGATAACGAACCCAATCGATAGCATTTAGCTAAGTATATTGTAAAATGCATCCTTTGTAAAGAATCTATTCGTTCATCATGACAAATGCAACTATCGTTGGCAAACCATCATCCATGAACGTAAAATTGGTATGCTGCTCTATATGATACATATTAAAAGTCTTAAGATACTAAAACTATTTTTCCGGACTTTATTTCGTTATGTATAAATGTTGAGAAATGTAATTTTATTCTATAAACGTGAATATTTTTAAACATGAGCTAAATCATCACGCACTATTCGAAACCAGACAGGCTGGTTTGCACCCAACATGGCACATAGATTGCATATGGCGACGGATCCAGATTTCAAGAAAGGATTTCTTATCCCACCTAAAATGGGGCCTTACCTTTAACCCAGATGCGTAGATATTCATCTAAAATACACATTACGTTTGTCTCAGCTGAAATACAAACAGATATAGAAATGACTGATAATTGGCACACATGTTTCTACCTTATTATTATTATTGTTTCTTGTTCATATCTGGCCTCCATGACCTATTTATCATAAAAAATACGTCTTAGTCAAAGGTTTTCTGATATAAAACAAGCCATAAAGTGATTATTTACACACAATAGACAAAACATGTACTTAAGTCAACAAAATGACAACAAATTAGAATGTTATCAATAGCAACACTATCAATAGCAACAGCATATTAATAACTAGATACTAAATAGCAAAACTATCAATAGCAACAGATTATTAATACAATATAATCGAGATACTACCATTCCATACTCGATTTAGTTTTCGAGAATGGTCAGAGAATGGTCTAGAATCATGCATCGAATGTGATTAAAAGATGCATCCTAGGGAATCGGTTAATGGCCACGCGGCGTTTTCCTGCTATCCTAGAGTCCGAGTAGGACTACAAATAACAGATGCATACAAATAAATATAAATTCAATTGGAAAATAAATGCAATTCAATGAGTCAAGTAGGATTTCTTCTTATTTATGGAGGATATATTACGATACTATAATGAGTCCAACTTCAAGGGTCCGACTGTAATTCTCTGTGCATAGGATGAACTACTCCACAGCCTCAATTGATGTAAGGACTGGCAACTATTGGCCATATGTCGTAAGTTTAATTAACGACCTCGTGCTAAATATATGGGCCGGGCTTATGGTTACTTTCATAATGGAATAATCAAATCATATTGATATCCTACTGTGTGCAAAAGAGGATGGCGAAATTTCAGTCCTTACCATAAGTTAGATCAAAATATGGGTTTCACAGAATGAAAAAGAATGAGTAAAGCTTCTATAATTAGTTAATCGAACATGTAAAAAGTAATAGCTTATTTATAAGCAAAAATTGATTAAAAGTAGTTAGAAATTAGAGAAAACAGAGAGAAGATCCAGACAGAAGTATTTGCACTATGCTGATATGCAATGTTGCAAAAAATTCAAAATATTCTTTATATATTGATTCTCAAATAATTGATCCCTGATCCTCGCCTTCTCCCACTTTCTCTTTCTTCCTTTTTCTCTGCTTCTTTCTCTATGTCTCGTTTTTCGTCCTTAAAAACATTCATACGGATGAAAACGGGCAAAAGTTAATGTTTACATCTTTTTCAGGGCATGAACTGTCAAACTCGAATTTCTCTCAGAGTTGAAATACCACTTGGTGCTTACCTTCGCATAGTTTGCCGCTTTGCAACAAAGTTAAATAATCACAATACACCATCAGAAACAATAGATATCCTTAATTAGGTAGTCGCTATTTTTTGCCGGTCTCGGTGTAGTTAAGTTCTGTCATATTATCCCGTGAGGAGAAGCAGTACTCTACTCCACTTGCGTTCAGTATTCGGCTGATAAGGATTGAAGCTATTCGCAAGTAAATTCCACAATAAAAAAGTAAAAATGTTGGCGATGCGAGGTGCACTGTTTTCCACCGCTAAGTAAGTTTTACATGCTTCATCTAATGGGAATAGTTCATACCTTTGCCTTACACCCAGTATAATCAGCATCTCGGAGGCCCTTTTCTCCTGTTTGCGTGTGTTAGGTGTTATGTAAAGGCATAACTATTCCACATCTGCGGACGTGTTGCCGAATTTGATAACGACTGGTATTTATAAACAATGTTCTCTTATTACACTAGGAACTGCAGCGCTGTGCTGGGTTGTCGCAGCAAGCACACCTTGCCGGATCTGCCGTACGATTTCGGGGCGTTGGAGCCGGTTATTTGTCGCGAAATCATGGAGGTAGAACAAAAATGGAGCCCACAAAATGGATGCCCCTTTCGTAGACATACTATACGTAGACTATTTTTATTCGTCTCTCCATTTCTCATTTGCAGCTGCACCACCAGAAGCATCATAACGCGTACGTTACGAATCTGAACGCGGCCGAAGAGCAACTGCAGGATGCCGTGGCCAAGAAGGACGTCTCGAAGATCATCCAGCTGGGCAACGCGATCAAGTTCAACGGTGGCGGTCATATCAATCACTCCATCTTCTGGAAAAATCTCTCTCCGGATCGCAGCGACCCGTCAGCGGAGCTGCAGAAGGCGCTTAACCGCGATTTCCAAAGCATGGAAAATTTCAAAAAAGAAATGAAAGCCGCTGCCGTCGCCGTGCAAGGATCCGGCTGGGCCTGGTTGGGGTACAACAAGAAGAGCAAGCTGCTCCAAATCGCCGCCTGCCCGAATCAGGATCCACTGGAAGCGACCACTGGTAGGAACTCGTAGCCATTAAACCAAAAAACCAATAAGCAATCACATCGACGCGTTGGTAATTCCCTTTTTTTATTTCACAGGACTCGTTCCCCTGTTGGGTATCGACGTTTGGGAGCATGCTTACTATCTGCAGTACAAAAACCTAAGACCGAACTATGTCGACGCCGTGTTCGATGTGGTTAACTGGAAAGACGTTTCCGAGCGGTTGGCAAAGGCACAATAAGCGACCGATATAATTAGCGCAGCGATACGATCGTTTTGTTGTTTCTCTAAGAGTGTAGGATCCCCATCATGAAGACCGGCGAAACAATAGCAATGAGGCGTTTTCAAAAATGTACCCAATCTGTGCACCTTAACTAACCTGTGAAACGAAGCTAGAAGCTATTCGAAATAAAATTATGAATCATTAGGCAGTATGCTTTTATGAATGCCATGCAACTAAGTTTTATGTTTTCTTTCGTGAGTGCACTTTGACTGGAAAACTACAGAGGATGTGCTCTCCATTTACCGACCCTCCACGAACATCATTAATCTTTTTAACCATTGGAAAGTATTTTATTTTCTCAGTCTGACCGATATGTAGACAAACAACTAAACCAATAAAAGCTGCATCCAAACGCCGTCATTTATAAACAGTTTGTACACTCTTGCCTTTATTATGCAACGAATCCCATGCTCATTTAAACGCTTTCAAATGAACCCCGTACCCTTTGTTGTAGAAACGCGGCGCACATTAATACAAAAAAAAATTATGCAAGTTCGTACGGTTCGAGCAAAAAAAGTACATTTTTTTAACAGATCTGTACACTATCAATGGATATAAAGTATTTTTTTCAATCGTTTAAACGTAATTTAGAAGATTAAGGAAAAATAACAATAAATAACTTTACTTTTCTCGCTTCTATATTCCAGGATTAACACAAGCAGCGCGCATTCTATCATTAGACGGTATAAATACACTCGAGGAGCTTTGCCTGTTTCGACAAAGCAAATTGTTACAAAAGAACTAGTAAAAAGGAAATGTGTTAATTTGGTTCTGAAATTGCTCGAAATGAGCCGAGAGAATTAGCAATCGTTTCAAAATGTGTAACAATGTCAATGTGTAAATAGTTAAATAGGAGACATAATAGTTATTTTTCACTGTTCATGTTCACTGTAGACACGACAAAACTATACACGTCGTTCGATTATCCTAATAGGCGATAAAAAACGTTTCAACTGTACACATCGTTCTGTTTTTCATCTTCCAATAGATTAATCACAGGGAATCATTATAAAGAGGTAAAGTTAAGTTCGCTCCTGTCGAAGATGTTATAAATCTAAAGTTATAGATTATGTACGCTTGCAGCTGCATATTTTATATAAAACTGTACACTACGGGTGCAAACACTCCCATTCTCTACCGACAGATTCAAAATCCTAGCTAGCCTTCCATAGTTCTTTGCGATAGCCTTCTACATCTTCTTTGGAAATGGTCTTTAGTCAAGCTGTCCCTTAAGTTCCAAGCAACGGGGCAAGATTCCGTCGGCGTTGGGCCATTCCTGCTTGCCGCTAGGGATACCCTGATCAGGTGGACGCTTCAGCAGCTTTCAGCGTAGCTCTCTTGGTGCGAAGCGTGCCCGTTCGTGTCGATAGCAGTGTTTAGTAGATCCGAAGGAACCAGGCTTGCCGGTGGAACCGTCAATCCTTCCAGGTACGGGCTAGGTTCGTTCTCTCCCAGATCGCCCTGATTAGCGAAGGAACCACCGAGCAGGGCGTTCTTTGTGGCAAGCTGCATCAGCGCAAGTGCACCCTGAAGCATGCGATTGTTCTCCTCCGGTTTTGGCGAGGAATTTGAGGTTATTGTGCTCGGGGGGCCACCACCATTTGCTACCAGCGCTGGTGCATGTTGCTCGAACAGGGGCCGAGCACAGTCCTTGCTGGCCACCATCAGTACCGTTGGGCGAGTTTGATTTGGATCGATCGGAGGCGCTGTAACGATGGGAGATAGTACTGGGACGGGCAAACTGGCACCACCGAAGCCCTCTATACGTGGCAATGGTTTTGTGTGGCCCATCGCACTGAGCAGTTGCCTTTTCACTGGTGATCTAATGTAGCCACCTTCCTGGTGCAACTGCTGCTTAAGGGCCATCGTCGACGTTGTGGACGAGAACACCTTCTGCGAGATCAGATTCGGTTCGAGTGGTTTCGCGAGTTCATCCTGACAAGCGTCCTGCAACCACTTCTTCTTCGGGTTGTACGTGGACAGGGTCGATGGTGCGCAGCACTCGTCCCCGGATTCATCTTGGTTGGTTGGTTCCTGCCACTGGATCAGTTTCGGCCGGGAGTTCTTCGCTTTCGCCATCAACACTGGGCTTCCGGAACCGGCGTTCATGTCCATAAGCCCCTTGCGGCTCGATTTGTACGGTGTCAGTGGCAACGATTGTAATTGCTCATTGTTTACTCCGCCGTATGCAGCTCCACCAACAGCCCCATTACTACCGTTAATGCCCACCGGCAAGTGGTTCTCGATGTTTGCCTTCGGTAGCGAACTCGATCGTTGGTTTTCAACCTCGTTTTGCGCGTTATCCACCCCATCGTCATCGATTCCTCGAGTGCCATTGCTTCCACCGGAACTACTACCAACTCCAACAGAGCTAGCCGTGATAGGGACGGTTCCTTCAACGCCACAACGTCTCCTTTCGGATGAGCTACTTCTTTTCGGTGTCTTGCGAGTTGGCGTTCGATCCTCACGCTCGGCTCGATACTTCTCTAGCCACTTCAGGACCTCACTGTTCTGCTCCGGGACGGTTTGGATAACGAAGTCATCGCACCGTTTGAGCGTATCGTTCGGATGATCCGGACAGTGGCGATTCGCATGCGTGAACCGCATCTGGCAGTTGGTAGCCGAGCAGATGAAAGGCCGTTCGCCCGTATGTAGCCGTTGGTGTGTCTTCAACTGGCCACTCTGCGTGAAGGCACGGGTACACCCGGGATAGTCACAATGGTAAGGACGTTCACCTAAAACGGGACAATCGAAGACGAGTCATTAAAAAATTGATCGTGGGCTGTGTTTTTTTGGTATGTCAATATTATCGTTCTATGACCGTGGAACGTGAATGGAAGATAAATAAATAAGAAGAGCTGATTCGAACCATCGCACTATTAATCATCACAAAACATTGGACTTTAAACGGCGAAACCTGTCGCTCAACCGGTCGTCTCTTTTCTCACACGCATCCACACATGCACACGGAACCGCCTCACGCTGGGACACCCATTTCTAACGGACCAAGCGTTTAAATCTCCAACCATAGCTCACACCACGCCGTACAGGAATTTGTAGCGTTGCGTCGCAAAACCGACGTGGAAAAAGGTCACCCGGGGGAAAAACATACGAAACAAAATCCAAACCATATACACACACGTACGCACGACCCAACGGTGGGACGTCTTGGGTATCACGTTCGGACAAGTTTCGAACCGTTCGCTTTTGCGTCCCAATACCGAAACGGGTTGTTGTCCCGTACGCCACTGAAAAGACCCGGGTGCTATGGCAGGATCAGAACAGAATCGCGTCCCCTTGTTTTTCTGTGTTGCTGTGACTAAGCTGGCAAGTAAAAACCCGCTTCGCTTGAGATGGCAAAAAAAAGGCACAGAAAGATGGGAGGGGAATTAGAATAAAATCCTCCCGTCGGTTCGGGGCAAATAACCGGTTTGAATAATTTCTACGCGCATGTGCAATGTGCGCAGAAATTTAACGCAAAATCCCGCACACCCAAAACGGGCCGATAGCCGAAACCGATTATCTCCAGGTTGCCCCGCCAGGAGAAGCTTAAAGGCTGACACGCGGACAACAGAGAAAAAAATGTGCGTACATATCGATCGTGAAGCGAACAATCAACGCACCGATTTAGGGTCTGTCGAACCTAGAAGGAGGTTAGAAATTAAAGGAACAAAAGCACGAACCATCAGTACACTTTGCCCACGGGGTCCTCTTTTTCACTTGAATTGAAAGCAAGCGATTTTTTTACCTGCAGGAAGTGCGCAAAAAATCCACCGTTTTGCCCCGTGTGAGAGAATTACACCGGGAATCCGGGAAAAGTGGCAAATCTGGAAAAGGGGAAAAATTTCCATAGCAACGGAATGCCAACTGAGAGTAAAAGCAGGACAGCTAGCAAGCGCGCTTGGGTGTTGTTTTGAGCGTCGTGAAGCGTCCAGGCCGGGGGATTTTTTTTTCGCTTCTTCCTTTCTTCTTGCATTTATTGTAAACCGATAAAAAAAGGAGATTCAAAAATGAATCTCCCAGCAGGAAGCGGAGGGCCAGCGGCCACGCACCTCAAGGATATTCGTGCCGCAGGGGACGATATAGGGGCGATAAAAATCCCTCCACGCAACGCACCAAAACTAGAACAAACCGTGCGCGCGGGCACGCGGTTTCCAACGCACGGGGTCCTTCTTTCATCGAACGGCATCGCGATGCGGAGTGGCGTAAGGATCGAACACGTGTGCGCAGACGCAATCCGATGCCTGCTCGCGAGGAGGGTAGTTGTGCGCGAGCAAACCCACCGTCGTCGTGACAAAAGGGACAAACAGGACACGTCCTAAGGGCCGGGCGGACACGGAGAAGATACAGGCACACACTGGCCGGGGTTTCGGTTTCGTTTATGGGAGGGTAAATGACGCCACGAGAGACGCTCACTTTTGTGGGAAAGACGCTGTTTTACTGCGCATTCGATTATTTTATGTTTGGAAGAAAGGATTTTTTTGTTATTCTTTAACCATAACTTCGCTTTAAATCATTTACGGGGTGAAATTTTGGACGTGAAGACATTTTTCCTTCATCCAACAGAAAGCGCATTATTCACTTAAGGCACAAGAAATGATTTTAGTAGCGTCTTTATGACGTGTTGCAATTTTGGGCGCAAAAATAATTTAATAAATTATTTCGGTGTTTTTTTTTTCGTCACAAAATGTGGCCAATTAAGTGATTACGTCATTGTCCACATTTGTCTGGTTTCATATTGATTGCTATAGTTTAAATGTCGATCGAATGGTGGGAATCAGGCGCACAAAAATGGAACTAGAACTAGACAGAGTCACAACAAGTTCAAGCTAGACCATGAATGCATTATTTCGAATTAATTTAACTACCAAAACAATCAACGAGTGGAAGAATGTATTCATTCATCGTCCATTCCAAAAGCGATCGATCGGACGCAAAAGAGCTGTCCAAAACCCGTATCGGAAACCGACAAAATTAAATGCATTTGAAGCATTAATGCCTGCGCAATGGCGCACCTCGCAAGATCGACGAACCGCGAGTAGCGAAGAGATGACGAGCAAAAGGAGAGATAAAGCGAAACAAAAAAAAACAGCCCATAAAAGCAACAGCGTAAGATAAGCGCAAGCAAGCAGAAAACTACGAATCCGCAATTCGCACCGGCAAAAATAAAAGAGAAGCCTACGCCAATAGGAAAATAATGCCTGGTGGATGTTTAAACTGAGAGGAAAGCAGGGATGCAAAAAAAAACGAACGAAGAAACAAAAAGAAAAACACGCCGGAAAAACGGCAAACGGCAGCATTACGATTTGGGTGCGAAATGTGAACAGCACACATACATTCGATGAACCACATTGGCCCCATCCGCGAACCGGGAAGCTCTTTTCTGTTCCACCTTCCCGATCATTCCATCCCGCTCCGCGATCATTTCCGCGCACCTTCCCCAAGGCTACCCGTCGATTCGGATCTAATCAAAATCAATTTAAACCACCCAATTTAAAAATCTCTTTCTCAGCCTCTTTTCGAGGTTTTATTCCGGCCGAACGAGCCCGACAAGTGAGTGTAAAAAGGAGAGAAGGAAAGAGAGCGAAACCCTACCTACCTTCTGCGAGCCGCCGAGCGAAAGATATTTTTCAGATGTGAATGACCACATCTTATGCTCGCCTTTCATGCCACTTTTCGCTCTGCACCCATCAACCCCCCAAAAAGCTCCATCTGACCTCCTTATGACGCGCGCGTGTGTGTGTGTGTGATTGCCCCCTTGACGGAGGCTCACATATCGATAGCATAGTGGAGCAAATGGTTGCGAGAAGGCGGAAAAATAGGAACCCTGAGGAGATCCTGAACCAGCGCTTCCATCATCATTAAATGGTGGGTGAATTTTCTTTATGGGTTTCGGCTTTGAATTATTAACAAACAAGCAAAAAAGAGCGAGAGCAATAATGCGAAATCCGGCTAGGAAAATGGAAACTTTCCTGCCGAGAATTGCTCTCCCCCCAAGCGGGCTTCTCGCAGCTCGGACCAGCAACCGAAACGAAATGAAGACACACACTCAGAAGAAAAGAAAAGCACACACACACAATTCAGGAGGAAAATGAAAAACCCGGCGGCCGAAAAAGAACGCAATCCCTCGCAAAACCATTTAAGCCGCCCCTCTGGGAGCAGCGATTGAGGGGTGAATCATACCCAAGACAGGAGGAGTATGGCCCGTAAATTGAGCTATTTCTTCTGCGGATTCCGTTCTACATTGAACCGCGGACTTTGCACGTCAGAAAGGCCGATGGCCGGCCAGCGAAAGACCCACCCAACGTTCAGGCTTTTCACGTTTTTCCCGGCATAGATCGGTAGCGCAGAAGCTGCGGCTTTATTAACGCTTGCATAATTAGCAGCTACCATGAGGGAAGAGAGAGAGGAAAAAAACGCACACCAGAAGGAAAGAATCGCGCCCTAGGGCGATTTATGGAACTATAAAACGATCTTTTTGTTCGTCTTTCTTCATTTAGCTCACAGGAAAGGCACTTGCCGAAAAGGTGCAGGAAAAACGTCAGGGGGGAATGGGCCTTTTTCTTTCCCTTCCTAATGATCGATTGATCGCCAGAAGCAGTAGCTCAAGAAGTAGAAGCCACTCTCGGTGGAACTGACGAAGGAAATCAACCATCTCGTGATCACGTCGATCGCCAACCAGCTGAGATGTGCGATCGAGCCTTTTAGGGGTGCCGTTTTTGGGGGTTGTTTTCGAAGCGCATCATTGCCATCGGTGTAATTACGGTAATCATTATACGCAGCTCGGTTTGCACTAGCTGTGTGCACCTTCTAAGCTCCTCCTTTCGGCACAACGGTGGCTTTAAGGGAAGTGGCCTGTCTGGTTGCTTTCCGGTCTAAAATCCCTCTTAAACGGAACGATTTATCGCGTCGGCGATCGATTGACAGGTAGTTCCGTTGGTCAGGCGGGTAGTCTCTTGTAATTATGGTTAGCAAGATGCATGTTCAAGCCCAGCTTAAAGCCAAGGAAGGAAAACATCTCAATGCAATTGAAACTTAGCCCAAAATATATGCAAAATGGTGTGGTAAAAAATTATGCCCACAAAAAATATAATTTCAAATTAATTCAACTGCTTGGGTCGAATTTACACACAAACCTGTCGTGCATCTTTGTTAAAGGGACAGGGATTTGAAGTTTTTTTTTGTTTTAAATCTCCTCTTTTGCTTAATCTTTTAAACGCCCTCTTCTTCTCGCTTGTCGATCACAATCAACAGATTTCGCTGAAGCTTTAATCCTCATGAGGAGAGGTTTTTTAAAAATGTCCAACCGTTTTCATTCGACGCTATCCTCTCGTCCTTCTTCTCTTTTTCGCGTCAGACGGAAAATATGACGCCCGAAGATGAGACGACAAAAAAACGACGATAAGCGTTCGAAACCGCGCAGGACGAAACGATGCAGTGGGGTGATCCTTTTTTGAGAAGGAGCGCAAGGATGCCATCGATATGCTTGCGCTGTACGATGCAAAACGAAACACGACAAGTGTTTTTCTTCTCTAGCCGATGAATTCCTTCCTGCTTGAAGCGGTACACACACAGGAGAATAACACACGAGAGCCTGCGGGCTTTTGTTTCAGCTTTTGGAGGATTTTTAGTTAAACAAAACGGAAAAGTGGAAATGCGACAAGAAGGAAAAGAAGGCGAAAAAACGGCAACACAAAACCAAAACCCCGATAACCAAAGCCACAAACCACCAGGGGGAACAGAATGAGATGAGAAAGAGAGAGAGAGAGCAAGAGGCATTAAAAAAAGGCACAGAAGAATTAAAAATCAGCAAAACAGAAGGAAATGGGAAAAGCTAAAACGGAGTGCGTACACCGTGCAGGTGGTGGAGGTGGTGACGAAACGGAACGGAACGACGACCGCAAGACGGACCGGAGAAAGAGAGAGAGAAGAAAAAAAGAAGGAATCGAACGCCAGAGGAACACTGCTATTTAAGCCATTTAATGAAGCTAAGCCATAATGGGCGTTGGAGAGCTGGTTGGTGCGCATGCACCACACCACATGCAACCGGAGACCTCGCAGTAGGCGCAGGTTTTTACCGCTTGTGTGTGTGTGTGTTTGAGGCTATGCGCAAGGGCCCACCGTAAAGCGTGAGAGCATAAAAAGCATACCCAAGTAGGCATGCTATGTTGCGTTACATTGGAGAGGAAGAAAAAAAATCCGCGGCGTTTACAATACACCTTTAAGCACGCGTAACGCACTATCGTACGCGTTTGCATCAGGTGAGAGCGAGTTGGGACGGCTGTTTTTTTTTCATCCATCCTTCTCAGGGGCATCTCGTTTAGTCACCCTTCAATTGGGAGGGGGTGAGTCGCGAAAAACCCACCCACCGCACACAACCAAACCCCGATGTTTTTATAAGCCGGTGCGTAGAGGCTCGCGTTACGCAAATGTTGGCACCTTTCGCGCACGCACACACGAATGGCGTCGTCCGGCAACGCCGGCGCCCGTAGAAGCTTTTAAATAGCAAACCACTTCCGCGGCGTCTCTTCTTTCTGCCGGCTGCTTGGTTTTTGGCTGCTTTTCTTGTTCTTACACCATTCGGTGCCGCGCAAGGGCCACGAATATTGACGGCGGTTGTGCGTTTGTGTTGGAGAGGAAAAAGAGGCCTCGTACGATCGATGATGATCGCGCGCACCACCGATGATGATGGCGATGATTGACGGTGGCCCCGGTTGTGGGGCAATGTGGGGAAGAGCCCCAGAAAAGAAAGGAAATTATTTCATACGTTATTATCATCCACCGTTCCGCTTCTCTCCCGGGTGGTGTGTTGAGATGAGCCGTGGCACGGGCACTGCGACCGCATAAAAAGGGGCATATTTTCACCAGCTCCACCTGGCATCGTTTTGCTTCGTTCCCTCCCCGACCCTCCCTTCTTTTGTTCTTTATCACCCCATCATAAAGGACACTCCCGCTTCGGCGAGCCACAGCTGGCGTGGCGCGTGCAATCAGGTGGCATTTTTCTTTTTTTTTCTCTCCTTCTGGGTGAGGAAATTAATATACCGCTCCCGTGAAAACGTGACCCGTGTTGCATCATGGGCAGACGATGCTGTGGAGAATCGTAAAGCCATTAAGGACATGAAAGAATGGGGGGAGGTCTGGAGATTCCTCTCGAACACCTTTGCCAGCCCGGCTGGAAGGATGCGTGTGCTGGCAAGGAATGCGATAAATTCGAAGCAGGTGCTCGTGATCGTTTTGAGGTAAAATAAACGAGAACAAATAGCCGATGGCGAGCAGATAATTGGATACTCAGGACGATTCCTAAACCGGGTACCGTGAAGGTGTGAGAAGAAAGGATGCGCTAATCGAAAGCCTTCAAACAGCGGATAAATTGAGGATCGATTTAAAACACCGATCGGAAGGGGCCACCAAAATCAAACCACCTTACCTGTGTGTGTGCGGAGATGCGCCTGCAGTGATTTTTCCCTCGGAAAGACCCGGTTGCAGTAGTGGCATTTAATCGACGAAGGCGAAATCGAACCCTCGACCATGAGCGTCGTGAGCGCTTCCGATCGGGGTCGGCCGCGCTTATTTTCTGCCTTTTCTGCCGACCCACCGCCACCGGAAGTGCTCCAGTTGTCCGGTAGTCCGGCGGTTGAGGAACTCCAACTATCAAGCTGCCCGGCTGTGGACGAGCTCCAGTTATGTGGCGTACCGGAGGAATTGTGGCCACCAAAACTCCGGTTGTGGTGTCCATCGGGTGAACTGCAGCTCGAGGTGGGAGTTGTGGCGTCACTAAGCCAACTGTTGCTCCACGCCTGCGATGGGTGTTGTTGACCACCGGGCGTTTGCGCATCGGAAGTCGGCGTACCGATGACACCTGGATGGGGTGGAGAACCGGTGATACGCACCGATGGTGGTGGCGTGCTGAGATAGTTCACGCAAGCCGACGGGATGGCCGTCTTGAGCCGTTTTGGAGTATTTTGGGCCATCGGTACGGAGGTGCTAGCCATCTGCCACCGGGCGACACTAGCCTCATCGAATCACTTGCACTTCACTGCTTAAACACCGGAGTTTCGCTGATGGCCACGGTTACGGCAATTCGCTTGGTTTGTTATTTGTTGCTGCTCTATTTGCCGTCACGAGTGATCGAGAGATCGTCAGAAGAGAGCGAGAGAGAGAGAGAGGGAGAGTGATAAAAGGGCCAAAAAAGTAGTTTCCACTGACGCAACGCACTGTTAGCCCACGCAAGTGGCTTTGACGATCATTTCCACAACAACGCGATCACGATCACGGCACGATCGATGCTAGATTTGTTTAAATGGCGCCACGCACAAACCCCCGGGAGAAGCGGATTTAATTTCTGCTTCCGAACGCACTGACAGTATCTGAAGGATTCTTGCTGTGCGTTCAATGCGTATTGACAATACCACGCGCGTCTTTCGTTCGTTTTCGAAGTTGAGAGAGTACCTGGACAAGGTGGCGTAGCAGTACCAGTTAGCGGCGCCATGTTGGATTTCAGCATGACATTTCTCAGAGCGTGTAATTTTATTTGAACATTATTATGATTCTTGCCAATTTTGAGGCACAGTTTATGTAGATATAGATTCTTTGATATTTTTTGTATTCATTTTAATTTTTACAAACAAATCCCAAATTTGCCAGTGTAATAATACATGTTATTCAATAGTCGATAGCTGTCAAAGTTATGCGTATGAGCTCACCTGCCGTGATCCTTTGTTCGATGAATAATTTTTGTTTGTTTACCTAAACGTAGAGAGAAAACTTCGTAGTTTCATTCATTCGTGTGTAAATTCTCTAAATTGTCTTCAAAACATGGCTGAAACTGCCACGACATCTACGAAATCGTTTGCAGAAAAGCAGCGTGAAAGAATGGCGCGTATGAAGCAACTGCACACGCAACGCAACGAAGCTCGCGCCTCAAATCATCAGGAGGTCATCGCGGAAGATGAGCGCAAGAAGCTGCCTGCGAATTGGGAAGCCAGAAAACGACAAGCTGAGTGGTTGATAGCGGATGTGAACGCACGAACAGAAGCGGAGACGAAAGGACTGGAATACAACCGTGTTAAAATGCTGAACGTATCGGCCGCGGAAGCAGATCGAGTCGACAAGCTGAAGGCGAAAAAGAAGAACGCGGATCCGGGTTTTTCCGACTACGAGGCACAAACAGCACGCCAGTACAATAGGCTAGTCAAAAGCATGCCTGCCCCAGATCTAGCCAGATATGAAGAGCAGAAAGAAAAGTATGGTGATGCTTTCTACGGCGGACCTAACGTAGTGCTGCAGGGTCTGCACAAAGATACCCCAAGTGCTATCGATAACATGGTAAAGGATCTTGAAGGGCAGATCGCCAAGCGAAAGAAGTTCTCGCGAAGACGTACGCATAACGATGATGCTGATATCGATTACATCAATGAGAAAAATGCACGGTTCAACAAGAAGCTGGAACGGTTCTATGGAGAACACACGGCAGAAATCAAACAGAATCTGGAGCGAGGAACTGCAATATAGGGCTTATGTTAAGCATTTTCACCAGATAAATAATATGAATAAAATTACTGTAATAAGGACCAATCAATTTAATTTCCTGTTTTTATTATTTTGAACGAAACAATCCATTTCTCATCGATGTAATTGCTAAAGATTTCACACAGGGTAGCAACTTTGACAGTTGTCGTATGATTTCTGACAAATGTGTATATTTTTCACTGGGTCAACTGATCGGCATGGAAGAAAAGCCGAAAAGTCTAGAAAAGTCTTGAATTTTTCGTGTATCTTGCGTTTGAGTTATAGTTAATGAAAATTATAACAAGCTGTGTGGAAGAGTAGTCCTTCGGATAGCAAGAACCCTGCTCTATTCTAATACACAACATTATTGTGTTGTCTCGTATTCCTAATTGCTCTATTTCTCACGATTTAGCAAGTAACGTGGGGTGCGTTTTGCAAATTCCTCGCTGAACCCGGGGTGTACGAAAGAATCGGTTTAACAAGCGGCCTTATTGTGGTTCTCATCAGATTGTCAGCGACCGGTAGTGGTGCTAGGGCAGAAGAAGAGTAGATTCCCCCACCGAATCCACCGCCTATACAAGCAACATGGCCAAGTGGGGAGAAGGCGATCCACGCTGGATTGTGGAGGAGCGACCCGACGCGACAAACGTCAACAACTGGCACTGGACGGAGAAGAACGCCACACCGTGGTCGAAGGAGAAGCTGACCGCGTTGCTCGACGGGTTCGTGATCGCAGACGCTGGTCAGGAATGCACAATAACAAAGATTGAAAAGCTGGAAGGCGAGGCCACGGCCAACAATCGCAAGGGGAAGCTCATATTTTTCTACGAATGGAACATAACGCTAGTCTGGAGCGGCCGATGCCAGGACGAGGAAGTAACGGGCAAAGTGAGCGTTCCGAATTTGTCGGAAGAGAACGATGTGGATGAGGTGGAACTGACGGTGTCGGTGGACAACTCAAACGAGGCCTCGCAAAAGCTGAAGATGTTCATGTACAATATCGGGCGAGACAAGTTGAGGACGCAACTGGGTTGCTATATCAGTTCGCTTAAGGCCGACTTTGCGAAAGGATTGATCCTGCCCAAGAAGGACGTGAACGGCGAGGAGTTGGCCCCGCCAAAGCAAGATAAACAGACAGTGTTCGCCAGTGGCTTTAATAAGATGAAAATTGACCTAGAAACCGTCACCAGCTCGGACGATTCGGCGAAAAAAGTGGGCTGCAAATTGGACGTGAAGACGCTGAAAATCGTGGAGAAATTCCAGTGCCAGGTGCACGAGCTGTACGATGCGCTCACGAGGGAAGATATGGTTACAGCATTCACCAGGGGCCACGTGAAACACGAAATGTTTAAGGGAGGAGAGTAAGTCTTTATAGGCGTTCTGACCGGAACACACCGTGATATTCATCGCTTGTCTCATTTTAGCTTCGTCTATTTCGGTGGAAACATTTCCGGAAAGTTTGAGGATATTGTACCCAACAAGAAAATCGTTCATACCTGGCGATACAAACAGTGGCCTGCGGGACATTATTCCACTGTTACGATGCAGTTTGAAGAAAAGGTAAGAAGGGTCAGAGAGATCTATGCCTAGAGTTGAACTGCTAGCATGTGCAGAAATAATTCTGTTCAATCCTGTCTGTTAACGTTTAAAGTAAGTTATTCGAACATACAGAGTATTCGCAAAGTATTCAAGAGAGTAGCGTCTGTTGAAGGTGACTTTAGAATTTTTAGAACTAGGAAATAAAATTCCCTCACATTTTTGGGGCGAATTCCTATGCATTCATATTGATCATTGTTCTTAGGATACCATTTGAATGGTATTGAAAACTGATGTTAGAATAAAATAAAATAGAACTTCTTCATATATATCAATTTATAAAAATTTACCCATACATGGTTTTTTTTTGCTTGTTTATTTCAAACAGGAGGATCACACGGTACTCAATATGACCCAAACAATGATTCCGTCTGCAGAACTGGAGACAACCCGGCAGAACTGGGAGCGTTACTACTGGAATAGTATTCGGTCTGCGTTCGGGTTCGGAAGTTTTCTTTGCTAAAGCGCACGTTTGATACATTCGTCAATTTCACCGCTACAGCATGCATCTTCTTTGCGCTCTGTCCCATACTCTTCGATCGATTGTTATGTAAACGATGGAACCGTACGGAAAAGAGGATCCCCATGGGAAGGCCCGAAACAGGATAGACTCTTAGCTAGGCGGTGTAGTTACTTGTCGCGAATAAACGAAACCTGCAGAAAGGCACCGTGAATGCTCCGATTGAATAGTGTTCTACATTTTGTTCAAAACCTTAGATAGGAAGAGTGCAAGGCTGCCAGATTCGGAACATAACCACAGAAAGTAGAGAGCGTTGGTATGCTTCACACGATTAGCTTCTATTTAGTTTCAAGGCAAACATGGGCCCCGATAGCAGTCGAAAGAAAATGTCGATCATTGCTTTAATTTATGAAATAAAAGAAACTCGCTGTCGGCTAAAAAACCGTTGCAAGAAAACTGTAACGAAAGAGGGCACGCGAGCGTGAGCCGGCATCGGACAAGATTTTACTTGCGGTACAATAAAAAGTAATTGAGTAATAGTTCTACCAACTGTATTGCTGGTTTGCTTTTAATTCCGATTCAAGCCGATCCGTTTCATCTTGATTTCTCAGAAGTCTGCGCCAACAAACTCTTTGCGTGCGATCCGGCTGCCTGAACAAGAGAAAGCACCAATTGGCCGTTTGAGAAGTTTTCTCCCCGCCATCTCGTGGGCTCACGTGTATGTGCGTGCCAAGAAGTATCTCGGATTTCGTACCGAGACGCTCTCGGGAACGGGTTCGTTTCTGGACATCATAACTTTTTGACCCAAGTGCGAAAGTTTCCTAGAAATGCGTTTGGGTGTACCGAAATCGTTGTACGACTGGTTTAGCCCGTAATCGAGTGAGTTTTTCGCAAAAAAAACCCTTCATAAACCCGAGTTTAGTATCGGGTCCTGCAACAACTGGGAAGGGTGCAAAGCGAATGAGGAACATAAATAATTTTATTGCCAAGCAATGAGAACAAGCCGTTCTCGGTGTTACGCTCATTTGATGCAGTTCTCGATTGTTTCAGTTCATGAAACAAGCATTTTCTGGAAAGAATTCATAGTAAATTAGTTTGGATGGAGTTTCCGACTGTGGGCAGTGAGCTTCAGATTATCGTTTTATTTTTATATATAACATATTCTTCTGAGAAGCGTGTTGACAAGTTTAATCATTTGTGTTAAAATCTTGGATGTAAAATTATTGCTCGGATAAGGGTTAAATTCAAATTTGTTTACATTTCACTATGCCAAGCCAATCCGAAAGGATTTTTCAGAAAAAAACATAATCTAACAAATTATAAAATCGCATAAGTTGTACGGCGAAATGTCTGTAGTATTTATTTTAAAGATCAAAGATCTGATTAACATAATTAACAAATTTTCTATTTTTAACGTGATGAACTTTAGTACGAGCAATTAGTAAATTAATATATTGATTTATGTGTTGTACTCGTATACCCTTTACATACCTGCCTCTTGGGCGACAAATAAACATGTGATGGAGACGCCCAGTATTTTGTAGATTTTTTCTTTTGAGTGTTGTGGGTGTGGTGGAAACCAGAAACTACCTAGCTAAAGAAATGTTTAATTGAAGTAGTTATTTTCATAATAAAATTGCTAAATCATCTGTGAAACGATTTACTCTACAATCTTTACTTATAATCGAATACAATTGTGAGAAAAAAGTTATACCTTTTCGTTTAAACTCCCCCGAAGTTTGATTACGTTCGTAATAAAGTTTGCTTTACACACACTTTGACTTCGCCCATGCATCGATCTGCGCAAAAGGTGTTGGCGATCAAAAAGCAATAAAAACTATTACAATCTCATTCGTACCCGTCCGGGTCGGCGCTACGGGTAGGTAGTTATTAATTAATTTGTTTCCTTCAGCAAACCCCCTTTGCGATACCAAAAATTTGCTCCGCTACATTTACTCTCGCTTCCGGTCGGAGCCGGATCCGTTGGCGCAAAACCTCCGGTAAAGGCAAACTAGCGCAACCCTTTTTCGAGCGAACGCCACCCCCACAACCCTTTTGCAGCGAGTTTTAATCACTTTATTCGCAGCATCCCGCGCGGAAGCAGAACGCTTTGCGGACGATTTAAAAAAAAATTGCGGCCCGGCAGGAACAAAAACGTTTCGCAAGGAGCCTTGGCACGAATTCACGGCAAACGATCCCGGTTAGAAAAGCGATGTTGCGGTTCCACCCCCAAAAAAGGGCGGATCGAGGGGTGAGATAAACGGATGGCCTAAGATTACGACCGTGGCGAAATTAAGCGGTAAGGAACTTTTGGGGCGGACGCTCGATTTGCCAAAAGCTCCCTTTTCCTGGGTCCGGGTGCCTGGGCGTGAGTGTGAGTAGTCTGAATAGTTCCCGGGATGGCAGCGTACTACGCTCAAAGCGCCACTGCAAGGGCGAAAAGGGCGGTTACTTTCGCTTTTTGTGTGTTCCTCGAGGGTCTGCGCGCAATAGTTAGACGGTTATTTGATGGCGGAGCGTTGCGTTGCGGTTTCCTCGTCGTGTATGTTATTTCTCACCGAATGATGGAATTATTTCAATGAAGGCAAGTAGGCGGCGACCTTCGTTCCGCGGCGCCACGCCAACTCCAAAGGGGATTATGCATTATACGTTAATTAAACTTTGTAAAGATCTTAATAATTATCACTTCCTGCGTGGGTGGCTGCGGTTTGCCCTTGCGGGTACGAATTCGGGCATCCGCGGAGGTGGAACGTATTTCCGGCAGCAGCCCTGTAAAGCAAACACATTTCACGCGTGGTGACGTGCTCCGGTATGGTATGGTGCGGTTGCTATGGTGCGGCGTCGTCAATATATTACTATCGCTACACTTTCGAGCCCACCCCCCTTTGAGGCTGATGAAAATGGCAATCATTAGCATCGGTTAAATGCAGATACGCTACACGTGCCGACGGCCGCAGCTTTGGCAAGGGTTTCGAGAGCGCCGAAAATAGAACTTGTCGCCTAAGCGCTACCAGGCGTCTCAATCGGGTGCGTTTTTGCTTGGATGTCGCAAGCTTCGCAAGGAAGATGGAGAACGAAACGCAACTCCGTGCTGTGTGGAGGATTTGCTTCTTTTCTGTCTAATCGCTGCGAAAGTCGGTCGAAACATCGGTCACCCAATTAAGCTGGAGAGTGTGGAGTTCGTTCCCCGGGGTCAACCGCGAACCGGAGACTAATTGAATATTCATGAGCCAACTGGCATTCACTGGATGCATTTGCTAGGATGTGTGCTGTGGACTTTAGCCATTCCTATAGAGCGCAGATCATAATGCTTGGCCGGTTGTACACTAGCACGCTTAGTAACAAAAGGACAAATGAGTTGGATGTTGGATTATAAAATTTGATTTAAAAGCTATAGGTTTCAGAAGAAATGAGTTTAGGAAAATTTGCTGTAATAAAAACTCATTTCTTTTCAATTTATTTTATTTATGATTGTTCAATCAAATAGACGGCAACGAAAATGGATCTTATCACACCTTTCATTGTGTAAACATTTTGCATAGAAATGCATGATCTGTGCCATCAAATTGAGGTAACAAAGATAATAACAGATATTCAAGAAATACAAACAGGACTATAACATCCGTTTCTCATTTCCGAAACACATACGTAAACAAGAGGTAGTGAACGAATTTTATGACGATCATATTACCTTCTTACCAATGAGATTCACTGTTTAAATCTAAGCCTATTTTCAATCCACCTCCCTTTGATTCGTCTCATAAAATCCACCTCTCTTGTAACGTCTACGTGTAGTTGGCCTGGCTTGAGAGAGTAAAAGTGATGCCGTGAATCTCGGCAGATGACAAATATACGTAAAACTTAATCCATCACAGGCAGAACGCGTCCACTGTGGTTTCGTTGCTGGGGAGTCGGAGCACGCGTTGGCATTCTTGAGCACCAGATTCCTTCGCGTATTTGTCTTTTTTTATTCTGTTGTATCCCTACACCGGCTGCAGGGTGGGATCGAAACTCAAAGCCTAGGTTTACGACGTTATTTCTCGGTGATCTAAAAATTATATACACCAGAGATTGCTCACTAAAGCCCTCGGGAATGGGGGCGAGGATATGTTCCATCGAGCACAAATGGGCCAAGGACTAGCTTTCGGCAACTGGATGCGCACCAACAACGCATGCTTTAGACGAGGGTGAAAGAAAAAGATTAAGAATACATTGCTTTCTCCATCCCTCAGGACGATATGCAACATTAAATGTCTTATTCACTGCGGCGCCCGGTACTTGAGCAAAAAATAAACATGTGATGGAGGCGCCTGGTACTTTTTAGATTTTTTTGTATTCGATGGAAGTGGGGATGACGTACGGTTAAAAAAAAAACAAAAGTAAATTGATAAATTAAACAAATAAAACAGAACGGCTCAATGTTTGTTTGTTGACAGAATGGAAAATGTTTGTTTGTTTGCAAAATTTAAAGATAAACAATCCTATAAATTCTTAGCTGAGTTAGTCAAGCATTTTCAAAATTTTATCTCCTGAAAACGTGATTAACTTTAGCGCAAGCAATTAAAAAATTAATATATTGTTTTATGTGGTGTACCTGCCACTTGGGCGCCAAATGAACATGTGATGGAGACGCCCAGTACTTTGTAGATTTTTTTTCTTCGAGTATTGTGGCTGTGATGGGAATCAGAAACTAACTAAAAGTACATTGTAATGTTCTTTGATCGAACCGATCTGTACCTTCGCATCAATGTTGAATGGCATTGATGTTTAATTTAAATAAAACACATCTCATTAAATAGCTCTCGCTCCGTGGTTTATAAACCACTGTCCCAACGAGCGCGAGTGGTTTTCATCGCACACAGCGACACCTGTCTGCTTTTACATTGGAATCTTTACCCGCTGGAATCAATCATCCCACCGGACACCGTTACGGTTGATGATCGGCAGTAGCTTTCTGGAATCATCGAAATTTCGCCAGCTCCCTGCTCAACCAGTAGCCTGGCCACTGTAACCGTGACTCACTCCAGCATCCTGCATCGTAATCATCGCCGTCATCGTCTCCGGATCGCCTGAACGTGGCTGTTTCACTCTGCCCTACTCGCAGTGGAGTCGTCGCTCTTTTTCACCCCCACCCAAAGGACATTTCTCCCGGTTACATGGATGCGAACGGATGCGCACGCGTGACGCGCCCCGATAGGAGACACGCTCCACTGCGATGGGGAAACCCTGCGAGATGGGAAAAGCCTCGGAAGTGCGAGTGAGCACGAACACAACGAAGAAGCGAAAGAGACGAGTGAGAGAAATGAGCACCGGAACGTACGCTCACGGAATGTGGCAAAGTAACATCAAAGGACACCTCGGATGCTGGATGCTGGGAGTGTCACGTAGTAATAGCAAACTCTCCCGCTTGGCGTAGCGATTCTCTCGTTCTCCCAGTGCTGACGGTTGTAAGATCTCCAGCCACGGGAAGCCCTCGCGAGGACCCAATGTGGATGTTTGGTGCGTGTTAGGATGATGATGTGTTTTTTTTTATTATAAATATCTTCTCCTACTTTCGAAATGTCTGGAGAAGCTCTGGCACCGGAGCGAGAGCGACCCACCGAAAAAGCACAACAGTTCGCATCGCACCGGAGCTGTCAGTCCCGGACGAGACTTGTAACGGTGAACTCCCGCTGAGTACGGACGGCAAAACCGAATCCGGTTCTGGTGTGTGTGTTTTTCTTTTTTAACCCCTTGTTCACCCGCGTGCCCACCTGGTCGCTGGTTCAGTGGGGTTGCACCGCAGCAGAATCAAAGTCGCCCGAGCTTTGGCGGTGGTCGTTGACTTCACGAAAATCCGGAGGAATTTCAGAGTTAGCTCCTGGAGGCGGAAGGCGAGCTTTGGTCGGCTTCCAGCGCCAGGTTTTGTGGAAAGCGTGGACGATAAGCCCAGATCGTAGTGATAAGGATTGTCCCAAGGGCTGGGTGGTTGTACGGATGAACAAGGACCCGTAACACACGGCCTCCCTGCACGGATACGAACGTGTGGGTTTGCACAGCTGTGAATAGCCTCACTTACACACGTGCCCACACGCACGCACGGCCCATGTGTTCGGTTCCGAAGGAAACGGTGTCCTAGCGCTTGAGGAAGTGCCCTGACATCGCCAACCATCGCTATCTGACAGACCCGCAGGTGGAACCGTGTTGAGTGAGTGTTTGCTCGAGAGCATGACAGTTACAGAAAGTGCACCCGGGTGGGTTCGGTCAAGTGGCGGCAAGGCTATCGATGCCTGAGAGGGAGGATTGGTTCTGTCAACAGAGCAATTACCGCTCATTGAAGCCCGAACGGCGAGGAGTGCAAAACGGAAGTAAAAATAACCCAAAATCTCGAGTGTTAGGTGATGCAGCAAGCGTCCAGTGAAAGATGTGACGGGCCTTTTCAAGAGGTAACATGCCATAACAATCTGTGCGAGGCAATAACCTGCGCGTGTTGAAGCTGTCAACCGAAAGCTCAAAGAAGCCGTATCCAGATTGCGGCTTGCTGTTAGGTCGTGCGTGCGGTCTATGGCAGCCTGGCACGAGTGTCAAGCTGGTCGGAGGTAATGACATTTGAATAAACCAATAGGTTGCATCAAGTTTCGTCCATCATTCCCGGCTTGTGTGCTACCAATCGGTTCTGAGAGAACGTTGCTCTACCTTGACCTCGATTCGGTTAACCTTTTGTGTCGATGTGAGGGTGTGCATCCCGAACGCAATCCTTGTGTTTTCTCATTTCGTGGTTCAATGACTTTCTGATCCCAGCTCGGACGCACTGTTGGTTAGGACGAATTTGTGCGAATTTTGACATTTTGGTGAGCTTGGTGGGAATTAATTTATCCCTTGCCAAAAATAACACGAACAGCTCGAATTCTCTTACTGATATCTCATAGATTATTCCTGCACATACTCTGTGTTCGACTGCAATGACTAGCAAGGTCCAATATTTTGGAGTAGGGCATTACAACAGGAGGTTCTCTGGCAGTGTGATAGCTGATAGCAGCTCGAGTTTCTTTACCTTTTTTTTGCTCTTTCTCCTGACCGTCACTTTCAGTCAGGGCTTCGTTTAGGGATGCTTCCAATTGGAAAGTAATTTGGCCACTCTCAAAATCTCTCCAACGCTTTAACCATCTTAGAAGACAGCTCCCGTTTTGTCTCTCAGCTGGTCGGCAGCTTCCTCCACCACGAAAGCTTTCCTGTTTTCGCGCGCGCACACACACGTACGCTCGCTATCTCGCTCGCACGCTCTCTGTCTCTTCGGTCGAGGGGTTCCATCTACCGTTGGGGTGGTTTGTCTCTCGCGCTGTTCGTGTTCCAAAAAAAGGACGGGATCGACTCTTCTGCTCCCTGGTTGCCTAGGCTACACAGTACTCGTGCTCGGTCCCGGCTTACACGCTCGTGTACGTAGCTGGCTGGACCGCACGCTGGTATTTGTGGATCTTAGTAGACGTCCTTCTTCGCAACCACCGACACACACACACACATACACGCACTCGGAGCCTGGCAAAGGCCCCGAACCACAGGAAAAGCCATGGTCTGCGAATATTACGAAATGATTACGATGAACTCATAACAATTTGTATCTCCATCGTCCGCCCAATTCGGATGGCTGCGTGCTTGGCTTGGGTGTGCGGTTCGGTTCCATTAGCAGGGCTGCCTTTTCGGTGGGCAGGGTTGCTGCCGAGTGAGGACCGGAAGCACGCACCTAGAGCCGTCTGAAGCGCCCCGAGCCGACGATCGTTCCGAGTAAGTGGCTCTGATGGATGGCGATGGTAATGTTGGATGTGGTTTTGGTTTGATGTACGATTTTTTATGCCTGCTTGCACTCGCCTTAAAAAAAGACACGCTTACAACCACACACACACACACACACACGCAGGCATAGTAACTAGAACTCGTTCCACCGTGTACTACGAACCTGTCGTGCGCTCAGTAGTAGGAAGTTTTTCTACAACATTTGACGTAATTGTCAGGCGGTTCCGGTCGTGGTTTCGGAAGGTTTCTTTTTCGCCCGCGCAAGGCCGCACCTCCGTCGGCGATTCAATTTGGCAACCGTCGATAAATCACCGAAAAACCCGTGGCGAAAATGTTGTGTGAGATTTTTCCTCTTCTTCGCTTTTTCCTCATCATTTCAGCTACACCCAATTGCTGTCAGTTGATCCGGAACGAATTTCAAAAATAAATGTGAGTGTTTTTCTTCCTGCTTACGCGCTGGCGGTGTTTGCTGCAGCTTCCACCTGTCGGTGCAGATCGAAGGAGGCTGCGTCGCGGTTGACGCTTCTTTGGTGGCGTGTTTGCTTTATCTCGTTCCGCCGATAAGAAGCTTTCGAGCCGGGCAGATTCAGCAAGCTCGGTTTGCTTCAGCAGGCCGTGTTGAGCGGGTATCGGTGAAAGGTAAACAGCGCGCTGAGATTAGGCAGTGGCTCCTGTTTGTGGAGTTAGTGTTCCACTTCGGGCAGGTTGTTAGAAACAACATCGGTTCTTATCAGATCAGTGGGGAAAAATAATGCCAATAGTCATTTTGGGTGCAAAGACTGCTTTACTATTTTTAACTGCTTTACTGTTATCTGAAACCGTTTTTCAGGTTCATGAAAAGATGCTCTTTTAGCAATATGAGCTTCATAAGTGTTGCGAAATAGTCTACTTTTCCTAAAGCAATTTATGATGTACTTCTTTCCCACACGTAGTTCAAACGAATGTTTCTCACGATATCTTTACGCATACAACAACAACGAACATAATATATTTGCCAAAACCATTAGAATTGACTACGTAAACGACAGTACAGACGTACAGGCATTGCGTCTCATGACGTCACATGTAAAGACTAATTAATTGCACATGCGTAATTAATTGATTCCGAGTAATACAATTTTATCAAACCAACGCACGATATTGAGGTCACAAGATTCTCTGCCAGTGTGTATGTTTAACGGTAGTCATTGGTTTATTTATTGGTTTATTTTTTTCAATAGTAATCCTGGAAAAAATTAACAACTAAAATCTTGGTTCCTAAAAAAATCCTTCGAAGAAAGCATTCGTCCCGCTTTCCGTGCGGTTGATTTGAGTCGAGCCCCTTTTTCGGCATGACTACTAGAAATCATTGGCACGAAGGCGTTCAATAAAATATTCCTCAGACTACCACCACAGACAACGGCGAGCGGCTCAAGCTCTGTTCGCAATTGTACGCCTGCCAGTAATCGAGGGAGCCCAGTTTGTTAAAGTCATCGTTATCGTGCAGCTCTGAAAGTTCCCGCGAACCGGCTCACCGGGACTTCGATGAGCTGTCTGCCGGCCTCGGCGGGGAATGGAAGAAACACGAGCCAGGATTCGGTACCGGCCAGGAAGGATCTTCCAATTGGTTTCGGGTGAAGTTGCTAATGGATTTCGGCCATCGGCACAGATCCTATCGAGCCGGGCCCGGCTGTCCTTTTGTGGTGAATGGGACTGAATCTTCTTCGTTTTGCGTGGGTGTGCGCTTCCGTCTCCATTTTGTGTGCTCCCCGTATGCTGCTCCTGCTCATGCCCCCGGGTCGCGCATCACTTTTGTTTCCTTTCCCGTGCGTTCGGTTCATCGAGCCGCGGCTCTTCATGCGACCTTCTCATGCCGGACATCGGTTCGTCGCCTTGGAAAGGATGCTTTCTTCGCCGCAAGACTGGTGCGCTCTAAAGAAAACGCCTCCTAAAGCGGAATCGAGGCCTCCAAAACCATCCGCTGGTGAGGTGTTGAAAAGAAGTGAAGGCCGACTAAAATGGCCGAATGGAACCGATCGGAAGGATGTTGCGTTATTTGGATGTCTTCCTGCGTTCGTCCTCTGTCTTGCTTTTCGTTTCGCTGGGTTTCTTTTCAATCTCCTGCACTGACTGTCCTTACCAGCATCTGGTGTTTCCCGACGATACTGGCCCCTTTTTGCTTTGGCTCGCTCGCCACTGACCACCGTTTATTTATTAGACCACAGGCGCGAGGCCACCGAAACCGGATCCGAGATAGAGAGAGACAGAGAGAGAGAGAGAGTGTGTGAGAGCGAGTAAGAACCGCGCCTGTGTCATTATTAAAAAGGACTGTTTCGGGTCATTCGGACGGGGTTACGTCGCCAGGCGGACCTCCGATTTTTTGTTCCTACCTGCCTGAGGGCCGCTTGTGAAATAGGGCCGCATTTTTTATGACCCTAACCCAGATGATGCCGCTTGGCGATAGCGCAGCGGCCGGATTGTTGTTTCTTGTGCGCTTTTTTGTTCCCCAGCCATGTCTCTTTAGAAAAGCACCCGGGCAGCCGGAAAAGCTAGGTTCCGTCGGAACGGAAATTGTTATGTTGTTCCCCTAGACCGGCGACAGTGCGCTGTGTGAGGATTTTCCTTCCACGGCCATCGTCGCTTTCCAGCTTCACTTGAGACAAGTTGGTTCTGCTCTCGTTCACTCGCGAGTGGCAGGGGGAAGGGGGTCGTTTTCCACGGTGAGAAAAGCCGGCTGGGCGAAGGTGGGAGGGTTTTTAATCTCCCACCTCGCACCCACGCAAAGTCCTTGGTCCGGGCACGGATGGGCGTGTGTGTGTGGTTGTGCATGAGCAAGTGTGCTCGTGAGATAAAAGATTATGCTCCCGCGTTTCCCACCGGGAGGGTGGTTTTCCCTTGTCCCCACGTAGCACCGGGGCGTTGTTTTGGTTGGCCCACGCTTCCACCCCGCCACGCTTAATCTGGCACGTCAACAACAAAGACCGATCTGATTGAAGTGAAGCGCCTGCTTGCGTGTGCTTCACCCACCGGAGGACGGTTTAATGATGAAAGAATTTTAATTTAACTAAAAGCTTCCGATTGGCCGGGATCAGCTGGCGGCGATGGTGCGCGTGCTCCTGTCCCAAGGGAAAGTGGAAAGTTTCGACGTGCAAAACCGTGAAAAAAAAAGGCTCGAAAAGCCTGCTACCTTGCGGCTGCTTTACAGTCTTTGATGGAACGCACCGGTCTCAGAACGCTTGCTAGGCGTAAAAACCTGCGGGAGCGCACTTTACATAAACGTTGTTCTTAAACGATTACGGTCCTCCCTCCGTTGGTCTTGTAAGGGGGTTCTGCGGGGATGGAATCAATCAACCCACTTGGCGTTGGATGCACAGCAAATAGAGCCTGCTCTTCGGTTTGTTATTCAAAGTTGCCTGGTGGTGGCTTGGGTGATTGCACTCTAAAAGTAAAGCTTTCTTTCACAGCCAGGATCTCACCAAACCCGATGCACCACACACTCTCGTCTCGGTACAATGGGTAAGATAAGAGACTCCCCTTTTTTAGTGGCCCTTATCGTGAGCGGAGGGATGCGCTCTGGACCGAAATAATCCCCATCCCTTAAATGGCAACGTACACTTTTGCTGCAACCGTATATTTAGCATCTCTATTTAAAGGCTCTCGAGTGATTGCTATCTTTATAGTGCACCTCAGCAGGGCATAAATCCCACCCCCGCTTTGTGCAGCATTTAATGAGAAGCACACAGTGAAGGGACACGTAAACCGCTCCATATGCGCTGAAAGCTTTGGTAATAAAATCAAACTTTAAGGGAGTACAGTCGAAAAGGGACTAGAATGAAAGGATGAGAAGGACATTTTTATTGTTGCACGGTAACCTTCATTGCGGTTACATGAACCTTTTTCAAGGATGCATGATTATTATCACGTCACGAGTTGGTGAGTCAGGGGCACGATGCTTGTTTGCAAAATTTGATCAATATTCTTATTTACTCTACGTGTGCCTCGATGTTGTGCCTTTGTAAGGAACACTGTGATACTGTGAACACTATTTTAAAATTGTCATGACTTAAACGTTTTCGCAAAAACCGTCAATCTTCAATTCCATTACACTAAAGATAGTAACAACGGTTAGCAGTAAAACGAGTAAATCATGCCGTTTGATACAGATCCTTTCACTGTGGCTATTTTTAAACTCGTTTTTTTTTGTGAAATTGAAAAAAAAGAAACGATCCATTTTCCAGCTTTTATTGTTCGGTTCTGCGAGTTTCTAATTTCCGCTGTTCGGAACGGTTTTGATTTAGATGCGAACGATAAACGCAACACCGGGCGGGACCTCAAAAGCATGCGGGGCGTGCAAAAATAAAATCGATTTTCATAAATCGTTCCTTCCGGCCAGGGCGCTGAAAACTTTTCCCGCTTATGTTTGTCCAAGTTGACTTGGAAATCGGCAAACCGACCGCGGTAAAAGTGGAACAGCAAAAAACAAAAAAAAATAGCACGCCCGAACCGAGTCGAACGGAAAATAATGAAACATATCGCTTCGCTCGCGGCCGTTCCCTGCTTCCTTGTGTCAGCGACCCGCACCAAGCTGCCGATTTCGGTCGGTCAGCAACATTTCATTTGTTTCGGGAGTATTTTTCCCTTTTTTTTGCGGGGGGACGATGAAGAAAACAGAATGCTCCCCGGGAACGGGAGCACTAACCCTCGCCACACCGTAAGGGCCGTGGAAAAGTCTCGTCTAGTCCGGCACAACGTTGCTGGCGGGAATCAATAGAGGAAGCAAACAAAGCCGAACCACTGATATCGGACAGGGGAGGGTGCAAAATGGGCAGAAAAAAGAAAATGAATTGAAAGAAAAAAGTAAGACGCCCAAACTGAGTAGGCTAAGGAAAGGAATTGAATTTATTTCGTGCCCATTTTTCACCGAGCGATGCTGGAGGGTTGCATCTTTCTCTCTCTCTCTCTTCTCTCTCGCTTTCTCTTGCTTCCGGGTCATCCCGGGAAGATGTTTTGAATTTCGTGAGCAACCCCAGAACTGGGGGTGCCGATAGATTTGTGTCGTGCTGGAAGGAGCGGTGGCATCAACAATGGGCAGCATTAACGCGATGCTGCGGCATCACGAGCAACGGCCAACATAAAGCATAAGAAAAGGGAGCCCGCTTTCATCGGGGAGCATTTTTGCATAACAAAGCACCCAGAAGGGTTGCTTCTCGGCTGTGTTTTCGCGCGTTGGCCGGGTTGGCGTGTGGGTGTATGGGTTGTAATGCGCTGTCAAATGTAAAGGCTTATCAAACAGCGACCATCCGCATGCATCTTCGACACGTCCTACTTCCGCTGGTCCTATGAAAATCGGGGGTACATGAAGGCGGAATTACAAAATGGAAATATTGAGCTCTAACCTTTTTTTTTTGGGTCATCTTGCCGCAACCCCTGGGCCGTGATCGCAAGCTCCTCCTTTGATTCGTTCTGCTCGCGAGGGCGTTCTTGCAGCGTGAAAGAAAATGGTGCGGGCTTATCAAAGGCACGTTGGTTGATCGTAGGGCGATGCGCCTTCCCGGAATGCGGAGGAAAAAGCGAGCCACATCTAGCCCGAACGTGTCCTGTGTGGGAGCACTTTTCCATTAGTGCCAAAACCCCGCCGGCATTCAGACAGCGGCGCAACATTCCACGGTGGTGATTGTGCGCGAGCTTTTGTCGCTTTCCGCTCACGGGATGGCTGCACGTTGGGGAAAAGGCGGTCATAAGTCCAATTTTTTACACATATGGTAGGGTATTTTTGAACATGGTGATGAATTAAGAAATAGTTGACTAAGAAAAAGCCAAAATTACAGGGTTCTATTTTTAGCAGTTTTTGAGATATACGATGCCAAAGTTGAAAAAGTGCAAAAAAACGATGAAATTTCTGGACATTGAGCGTTCTTGTTTAATGGGATGTTTTGCTCTGTTTTTCTACAATATCATATGCAAATTGCATATAGTTCGAAAGATTATAAAGTTTTCATTGTTTTAAAGTTATTTAAATAACTTTATTTATAATAAAAAGAAAAAAAATATTGTTTTTTGAAAATAAAAATAGGAAAAAAACATGTTTTTCAACTTTGGTAATGAATAAAAAAAAAGTATCAAAAAGTACCATCGCCAAATTTTCAGTAACGTTAGTTTAATATTTAAACAAACTTTTAAAGTCATTTCCAGCTGCGCATACTTGCGCACTCGTTTGTAAAATCAATTCTTGTAGGTAAACTTTTTTTACATATGGAGCCGCATGGTACCTGACGCTAGATATGTTAACTTATAAACATCACCGCCTCAATAATACTCACTACCCTTGCCACCTATTTGTAAAATTTTACACCTGTGTTTTAGTTCCATAAAATTATGCTGTATATAGTACAGGTAGCTGCTAAGTTTTTATGCTAGCATAATATGTGAAAAGCCCCCCCTAAGGCAAAAAGAGCCGCCTCAATAACAGTGGTTACCCCCATTGAAGGTAACCACTGTTATTGAGGCGGCTTTTTTGCCTTAGGGGGGGGGGGGGGGGGTTTCACATATTATGCTAGCATAAAAACTTAGCAGCTACCTGTACTATATACAGCATAATTTTATTGAATGATATATGGGATTCCCATATAACGTAATGGCATATAGGATGACATTAAGCTACCCATATCTTATATAATTAGTTCTACTAGTTCACATTTAAGTTCATTCCAAACATAAAACGTATATAGACAACATGGCTTATTTCATCATTAAAGATATTTTAAAGCAAATCAATATTTCAAATTCAGTAAAAGAAAATACGGAAATTATTTTCAATTATATTCTGGGAGTGGTTAAAACAAGAAATTTGCTAGTAAAGTCTGTTCGACAAAGAATAAAATTGCTCTTAGTGAAAGCAAAACCATTGTACGATAGATCCAATCGACACCAAATGCGATTTGAAAAATATAATCAAAAGTGGCTAAATTCAAATTTTGATATTGTATGTCGAAGTGAAAGCACACAAAAGGAGAATGATAGCAGATTTGGAAGACCTCGTAAATCTTTCGAAATTATTGGCAAACGACAAAGACGGCGCAGAATCAGTGAAATAGAAAGTGATTTGGGTGAAAAATATAGTTTGGAAGAAGTGCTAGAATTTGCAAGAAAAATAGCTCGTAAAGAAAATAAGTTCGAAGTGGTATATCTGTTAGGAAGATTATTGAATCGATCATTCAACTTAAGTGAAAATCCGAGTCAAACATAGCTGATGAACGGAAAGGAGGCGTTTGGATTTTTAATTGATTATAATTTATCGAAAGATCAATACGAAGGAAGTCATCGGACAGATCCTTCACGATTTCCAACGTATAAAGAAGTGCAAAAAGCGAAAAAGTTATGTGTTCCTTCAGGTATACAAGTGAGCGAAAATAGTGTGAAAGTGAGAGTTCAATCTTTAGCAAATGTAACAGCAGAGCGGATAATAGAGATGCGAAGTGAGGTTATTGAAGAATATTTGGAACAAAAGAAGCTAAATTCGGCAAATTTGGTATTGTTGTGCAATTGGGGTATGGATGGTTCTACCGGACATTCACAGTATCACCAACAACTTTCCTAAAAAACGCTTGGCACGCAAGGTGTTTGAACTACAATCTATCAACATAGTATATGTAGATACAGTGGCACCCTCTGGATGTCCACTTCCAATAATCGTCTTAAATGAGTAATTGGTCAACATTCAACACATTTTGTAAGAAAAAATCAAAAAATTCTGACAAAAAATACTTATGACCGCGATTTGTTCCTGGCTTCCCCACTGTGGGCTGGGAACTGGCCATACTGGTACCGGTTCGTGCTTGGGCGTGTTCTGAGGCCCGTTTTCGCTAGCATCCTTGTGTCGCTCGCTGGAGGAAGGAGCCGGTCGAACACGAGCGTGGTAGCGCATCGTGCACGCGAATACGCCTTGGGTTGATTTTAATCGAAAACGAACATTTTTGCATGCAGACGCTTGCACAGCCACGGGATGGGGTTTTTATTTTATTTGAAACCGCCGGGGAAAGTTATTGTTTCTTTTCGAGCGCGTGTGTGATGTTTTATCACCGTGTTTTTCTGCAGCACTGAACTATGTTGAAACGCTCAGAGGCTAGTGAAGCTTTTTGTTCTGTTGCTGGTGATATCTGTAACTCAGACACAATGAAAGTTAAAACATGCATGCAGAAGTATTTCATGTCATTGGATTTCTTCGAGGGCTTTTTTTAAATCCTAGTTCTCTGCAGCAAAATCCAGTAATAAGGTTTTTAATTATTTTTGTCTATCTTTGTAGACTATGTAACTTTCTCTAACCTTTTTCGCATCATGTTACTTTTTTTGTCAGTTTTTAAATGGCATTATCTTATCGAAAACAAATATGCAAATTTGTTTTGCATTTCCAGGTGGACTATAAACTTTAACTAGCAATCGAGAAATTAAGCGTAATTACGATTGCTTACATTCAATTTGACTCACCAATGTGATCGTAGTACTTGATCATGATTTAAACGCATCAGTTTCAAATGTTGTGTTAAAGGATGTATTTGTTTTCTGTTCTTTAACAGGAACGGTTACTTTACTGTCCTAATTTAGAATATTCGAGCCAAAGAAAAGCATAGAATAAGAGTGCATGTCCTGTTAAATGTACTCATCTATGTATATTATATTAATTTTCATTGAACTACTTGCACGTTGAGTAAATATTTAGGAATTGAAAAATAAAATAAATGAACAAATAAAATTATTATTTAAGAAATCATGTGTAACATAATTAACCGAGAATCGCATTGTTCGTATGCCTCAAATATGATATCTCAAAAGAATGAGCTACTCCGAACACCAAAACCCATGGCCATGGCCGCAACGTCCTAACCCATTTTCATCATGCTCATCACGCTGCTACCCGCAAACCATCTGATCAAAACCGTGCAATATAAATCATCGAACCCATGGCGAGCGATTTCTGTGGCGCTAATCTTCGGCACCGGGACGAGGGCACCATGTAAATTATTCCAAACATGCCGCTCGCCGCGAAATCTCAGCCCCGTCACTTTGATGTCGAACCCCAGCCGTTGCGTGGTGGCGTCGCCGGTGACCTGGTACGCAGGATAGTTTGACTAATAGACCGGCCGACAACATCGCCGCCCGGTGGCATGTTCCGGCTGCCGTTTCAACAGCCCAGCCGGCTGCCTAAAAGCACCCTCTCGGTGAGGCTCTCGCCGGTTCAGGCAGTACTCGGTGCCCGGACCGACGGCTCATTTCAATAATTCGATAAATCATCAGCCTTGTACCACCCACCGGGAGTCGGTTTGCGTAGAGAAACCGGAGCTTCCGAGCTGCCGAACCGGCGGAATCTTCTCATTTCGGTTGCTTCTACATTTTTCATGAGCCCAGTGCATAGTTTAAATATTCATCTTCTACTTGTTGGCCTAATGACGGTAGTCGGATGGACGCCCGGGCCGTGCCGCAATTCGCACGACCGCCTAGGCCTAGGCAATTGCCGACCCATGTTTGCCGCCCACGATGATGATGATGATGATGCTGGTGATGAGCCCTGGCAGCTTGCGGGACTGCCCGAACGCTCGTCCAGCCGTGTGATGGAGTCAATGAGCAACTCGCCCTTATTGTGTTAGACCCAACGAAATGCGGTTGGGGGCTCCTTTTCGGTACATTTGCTATTCGGAAATAAGTAAATATAGCGTCTTGCGTGAATGGGCTCTCGTTCATTATTTAACCTTCCAAACCTTTATGGAGTTCATGAACTTACTGCAAATGGCTACATGTGCTCGGAGTTTGTGTACGTGCGTATCATTCGCACAATACTGCCAACTTTCGATTTATGACGTAAAAGTTTTGCTATGTGCTGTTATTGAAAAGTACCCCAGCTAGGTGGCTGTTTGAGCGTGAAATGGTACATAAATCGCTTCAAATAATGATGAACTTCCACGCCAAATGGTTTCATCACTAAATCAAATGGTAATATCGTATAATATGATTTTCAATTCGGTGAAATGTCAATTACGTTAAATGTCAAACGATCGTTTACGCTTTGCTCATCAGTTCAATATACATCTCACTTGGTGAAATCAGGTGTTAAACTACGAGTTGTTAATGTGGATTCATTTGTTTTTTTTTCCTGAGAAAATTGTGGACTGAATTCCAATAGTGCCCACAAATGATGACATTTAATAGAAGCTTCCGTGAAAGGTCAAACATATATGCTATAAAAGAAAAAGGATACGCAGTACCGACTGGAACCGGCAGCGAGAGATGCCAACAACTGCATTACTTCCCATGAATCGTTAAATAAAGCTAAACTGTACCGCTACCCAGCATCCTCACTACGTGCCGTTCGATAAATTCCGATGCTTCTGCCTCGGGAATGTGCTCCAATCTGTGCCGCACGTTATTATTTTGATTCCACTTTAAATTCTCCCCACCATCGATAGCAGCAACATGGGCTGGGCCTAAATAAATAATAACAAAGCAAGCAACCGCATTGCTACACTGGCCGGGCTTCGGGGTTTCGAGGCTTCCGAGCCCTTGGGACGAAACCCTAAGGGACCGAGCGAAGGGACAAATCAATTGGACGGCTTGTGGCCATGACCATCGATGGAAAATGGTACGCTCGCACACATTCTACGCTTTCCTGACCGCTCCTTTGCCAGAGTGGGGTTGGCAAAAAGGAAAGCTGGAAATGTAAGTTGTTTCCGTATGCTATTTGTTGAACCTTTTTTTTTTTGCTTCTCCCCCATCTTCAAACGGCGCGTGTTGCGCACGGTTTTCTTCGCCTTTCGCCTTTCCCCGGGGGTGGCCTTCGAAGGTCCCAAAGTCGTTGACCTTCGGGTTTGACCTACGATATCGATATGGCCACTTTTTCGCGAGCCACATTATTGGGGCGTAATCCACCCTCGCCACCCGTCGAGCTGGGATATAAACAGCTTCCCCCAAGGGGAGCACCCAAGCAGTCCCGGGAAAAAGAGATACAAACCGCCCGGGCCCAGCTTCCGCTGCCGGGGAAAGCAAATACTTCTTCATCAAATAGAATATATATTAATCTTTCCGGTCCAATAAGAACGGTACAACAAAAGCAAAAAAAAAGCCTCGAGACTCGCACTTTTTGAGCCGAAAGCTCTGTGATGTCTTGTTGGATCGATGTCGAGATTTTGTCCGGCTACTCACTCCCAGCTCGCGGTGGAAAAAGTACGACCGGGGCGTTTTCCTTGCGCCATTCTTATTGGAATTCTGGGTATTTGATTTTATGTTTTCTCTTCTTTATTTCCAGCAGCCCGTCGGCCTTTAATCGTCGGCGATTGTGAAGCAAATTGGGCGCACGTTTGGCAGCGCCGGTGAAGCTTGCCGGATATAGCAGTTCCGCGAACGAACCGTGCCACCGTGCAGCGGGAATTAACTCAATAATTAAAGCCCCCCCCCCACTTGCGGGGGCGTTAGATCTTCGTGTGTACGCGTAAAAATGTGAGGCGTGAATCCATTTCATCGAGCCCACCACCACCATCAACGCACCCGGTGGCAGGAGTCGAGCTTTTCCATCCTTGATTAGTGCGGGTAGCTCCGTAGAAAACGGGAGCGAACGTAAAACTTCACATCACAGTAGGCATAGTTTCACGTGCACGGTTGCTAGGACGTTAAGCAGAAGCTTCAGCCGTTGATACTCTTGCTAAGTTACCTCGAACTCTACCGGGTCAAAGGGCGGTTCCGTGGGACGATGGAAGGTGCTCTCGTCGAAAAGGGATCGCGCGTGAGATTATTCACTGGCAGCAATTAACCACGTTCACGCGGGCTCGTAGGTCGTCGTCGTTTTGTGTGTGAGGGTGGTTTAGCGTTGGTGTCCCGTTGTGAAAATTCCCCCCTGTGTGTGTAGGTGTGTTTGTGTGCTGGGGCGAAAGCGTAGGATCAAATTCCGTTAAGAAAATGTTGCCCGTGTACGACGAAGCTTTTCCCATCGAAGATTGTCGCAATTAGGAAGCGGTGCGTGGTGTGACCGGTACGATCTGGCGTCCTTGCCGTAGGATGCGTACGCGTGCGTGGATGATCTGTGGTCAATATTTGACGTGTGTTCGCGTGTGCGGGTGTGTGTGAAGAGAAGCGAAGAAAGGAGCCGAGCGGCCGTAGAATAATAGCCCAGGTGCCATCTTCAGTGCAACCGATCGAGCCAGGCGGCAACATGATGGATAGAATGCTTTCGCGATGGAACCATTACGGAGAGCTTTCGATGCCGCAGGTTATATGATAAGGTGAGTGACATTTTCATCGGCAGGTGGATGATGGGGCGTTAACATGATTATTTATAAATTAATGAACATTAAACTTACATTAGGGAGTTTAGTTTTGATTGATGCGTAATGTATTGTTGTGAAAAGCGTCGATAGAGTGGCTCGTATCTTATTTTAGGCGCGTTCAACTGAAGAAGGTTAAATCAAAAACCCATTATAAATTAACATCTTACTTTTTTAAACATTATACTAAGCTAAAATATCTTATTGCGAAAGCTGTCTTTGAATAGAGTGTCATATAAAAATATGAAAAGCAATAATATAAAGGGAAAATATAATAAAGGTATGAAGGCATGCTGGAATATCTCTCTTTTCTCCTTTTATTCAAACGACGTCTAAACGCCAAATTACCCCATCACAAAAAGGCTTATTATTCATTGAAATACGATTGGCTTACTCACAGAATGAATGCCTTGGGTGGCACAAGAAGCACAGGAAACATTTTTGCCTTGAAATGCCGCGAGTTATTTCTTATTCTGCCTCACTAACCAGTCTATTAAAAGCCACGGGTCATGGCTACTGTCACCGAACAGAAAGCCGTTTGATGCGTTCTATAAATTATCTCTCTCAGTCACCCGAAGCCGGTCGCTTTCCTCAAGATCGTGCAACGTGCTGTACGTGGGACATTTTCTTACAGCTTCCAGTGGAGTCCTTGCAATAGCGAGTCCTGCACTCGTCCCCCTTTTGGCGCAGCTGTTCGGACGAGAAGCGGGAACAGTAGTGTACGTGTTAATGCATCTACACCCCGGGACGTCCAGCTACGCTGCCCGGCACGCAGGACATTCATTCTGTGCAGGAGCATTTTCCCGACCGTGGCATTTGTGCCCTTGCACGGCCTTGATCCTTGAAGGTTGCGTTCCATTATTTCCACTCCCGGGTGGGGCTTCCCGTCAGCACGTCATCATAAGGGACGCTTTTGCTGCACCCGGCACCGGCACCAGCGTTGATGGACAGGCTCATTATCATAGAAATTAAATAACGAAAAGAAATGGAAATTAATGGAAAATTATTGCCGTTCACATGCAACCGAGCCCTAAGTGTGGTGGGTGTCTTCCCGGTTCTTCGCCCAGTTCGTCTCCGGATGCAGCATGGTAGCGTGGGTGTGTGAGGGCAAAATAAAATCGAACTCATAAAAGATTAATTGGTACAACGGTCCTGGGGAGGATATTTGTGATGTGAAAGCTACCACCCCCCGGGGTTGACCGATGACGATGATGCTGCAAGTGCCAGTGTAAGGCTGATGCCAGATTGTGCGCGCCACTGGCAGGGCGTGTAACTCGACGGGAAAGCAAGAAATGCGAGCAATTTTCGTGTAATGGGAGCCATTAGTAGCGTGGGAATGATTTTTGCTATACCACCGTACCTGCACACGTCCTGTACGACGTCCGCTGCAAGCAGCGAGGAAACTCTATAAATAATAGGTCCCGGTTACTTAAGCAAATTATTTCCACGAAAGTTATTCATTCATCTTTCATTTGCTCGAGCTGAGGTATAAATGATTAAATCGGCACAATGTCAGTACCCATGCGGCACCTTTTCCAATTCATTGTGCATTGTTTCTCTGGCACAAAATAGTTTCTGCTTCCCGCTCGATTGCGAAAAAGGGAAGCTTACGATGAAGTGTCAAACATGAATCCCACCCGTTCAACGTACCGTGAATGAAACACCCGGAATCGGGCTGCATTTTGCTGTGAGCCGTTGCAAAGAACTGCTGCCGGAGTGAAGCGCTTTTCGAATTCCCGAAGCTCGCAGCTCGAAAGAGTTGGAGCCTTGCGTGTGAGTGTAAGGTTTATTCGCAACCGTGCGCCACCGGGCACCTCCCACAATGCGGGCCAATGAAAATGTAACACATTTCCACGACGCTCCGGTGCAGAAAAAGCGAGTTTCGTTTCAAGTATTTAATCAGGTTAGTTTACTCACGCTCCGCGCGTCCTCCACCCCCCAGGCCAGGGCCGCAAGGATGGTAGGGCAGCAAAATTCACCGTAAAAATGATGATGAGAAGCCGGTCCGCATCGTTCTTCTTGTTCGCTCGTGTCGCTCCTTTTTGGCCCTTTGGCCCTGCGGGAAGGGAGACCTTGGGTGAAGGAAAAGTTCCACCTTCACGGAAAAAGATCGAGAGCGAGAGAGAGAGAGAGAGAGAGAGAGAGAGAGAGAGAGAGAGAGAAAGAAGCTAAAGCGAGTGCTGCTCCCGTGTGAAGGTAGCGATGTAGGGCGATGTTTGCCTTATGTTGATTCAAACGGTCGCAAGTAACAAGGTTGCCGTGGGTGCCTCTCCTCGATTCCGCCTGCGCAGTTCCCGGGAGGATTTTCAAAAATGTGAATGCTGAATTTTCCCCCCTTCCCCCTGTACGGGATTTTTCCCGGTCGGTGCACGCCCCCGCGAACATTATGTTGCCGGGTTTCTGCGCCACCAAACGGGAGACGGTTGACGATTTTTGCTGCTGCTCCTGCGACGGTTATGTGCTTTAACTTCTTCGACGTTCGCTTCCGCGCGCTGGGTACCGACCGTGGTGTGGGTGTTGTACTTCTGCTGTTGTGTGCACTAAAACAATGTAATCGTAGGAAATTGTTGTAATACTTTCCCGGTTTGCATGCTTTCCCACCTCCCAGAGGATGCCTTCGTGCTTTCGCATGCCCGGATGCGGCTCTATCCATTTATCCAATCTTGTCCGATGGTGGTGACACTGTGTGTGTGTGTGTGTGTATTACCTTTTTGGATTTTTCCTCCCGCCGGTGCTCAAAATTGTAGCGCATTCGGGGATAGTGATGCACGTGGAGGGCCTCCCGGGAAGGTGTTTTCCAATTGTACCGTACGATGGTTCGCTGCCTGTTTGTAAAGTGATGGTTGTGTGGGCGATCGGGGATGAAACCCACGAGCCCACGAGCCTGAAGGATAATTAAAGAAGTTATTTCAGTTTCAGGATTGTGACTCTCGCCCCCAGGATGCGCCATTTTTGGAGCTACCAATCGAGCGTCCTTGCGTGCGTAGGATGGGATGATTTCAAAGTTTCAAACAGCTAAAACAGAACGTGGATGCTTTTGTTTGACGACTTTGTTATTATTTAATATAAACCGCTTTAGTGCACACCGCTTCGCTGTTTTGGTGTTTTGTCGTCAAGCACCGTTTTTCCCTGGCAGGGTTGTAATGTTACCTTGTAGCCGCTGAAACGCCACGCGTGGAAGAGTTTCTACATCCAAATGGAGCAATTGTGCTCGGCTCGACAATCTTGCACATGGTGGCACTTTCAAAACGATGGAACAAAGTACAGCACGGTGCATGCATGCGCGGGTGTGATCTTTTGTCGGGATGTCCTTTTGAAGCAGCCACTTTGGAGATCGTCCTTGCGCGAAGGGTCCTGCCGCAAGGGTGGCCTTGCGTGCCATTATTCTCCTCCGTTCTGGGCCAATTCGTCCGCCATGCGGGCTCACGCCCGCCAAAAATGAACAGTCAATATTTGACGAGTGATTTCGGAGCAAATTTACTTTCGCACGCCTTCGTACACAACCCACGGCACGGCACGGTTGGTGTGAACGAGGAAACTTACTGCACACACGCGTCGTTTCGAGTGGTCGAGTCCTATGAGGGCTTGAGGTGATGGATTGCAAAAGTGGTGCAACTCTCCAGTGTCACATTTCAACTGTCTCAGCCAATTTTCAATCGCGCTTGTTGATAGCGCAGAGATTATATTTTGAAATTTTTATCTTTGCTACATAATTGTAGAATAATTTGATTAAAAATTCATCTGATGAATATTTATGTGTTTTTCGGAAGAATATAAAATTTATGTTAACAAGCCAATAACAGCTTGTTAGCAGCCTCTTGAGAGAGGAAAACGCGCTTATGCTTAACAATTTGTATGCGCGCTTTTCGTGTACTCGTTCACAATACCTTTTGAAGATTTGCAAGCGATTCTCTCATACGCACGTGCAGCACCAAACGTCGTTATTGCGGTGCTGTTCAGCGGTTCAGCGTTTGCAAGACGCTTCACGATATTCATTCCTGTCCGTGTCTTACCGGCGGCGAGTCAATCGATGCCAGCTCCTGCGGTGACGCAAAGCCAACAAGAACGTGCCCGATGCCCTTTTTTGCTGGCATAAACCCTTCTCGAGGGCCATCCAAAGCTCACACCCAAGTCGGGCAGGTTTTACGGATGTGCTGGGAAACAATATCAGGAGCCCTTTGGAGGTCCTGAGCGTCGGCACCGCTATTGCGAAGCGTACCGTGTGCCGTCGGAAGTTGTGAATTTTAACGACCATTCGTTCAAGCCGTACTTTCTTTCTGAAGGAACGGGATAATCGTTATTTCAAGTCGTTGTCATGAAAAGCTTACCACACGGGCGAGCTGCGATGATGGGTTTGTTTGTTTCGATGTGCACCGTATGGTGGGCCCGTTTAAGGCCAGTCACGGATGGCTTATGAGTTGAGTGGAGGCTCAAGGTGGCGTGATTAGTTCGCAACAGGAAGGAAATCGATTTATGTTTCTGTGTGTATGTTTTTTTTCTTCTTCAATTTATTTCTAACACCATATGAATTCAAGTGAACTAAAGTGAACTAAACAGTGACAAACATCTATTTGAAAGACGAGCGCTTTGAGAGCAAAAAATGTGTCTGGTTCTGGAAAAAGGATAGTGGCACAATTTTCCGAAAGAAAGGTTTTCCATACCCGAGCTAAATGCTCATCGGCATCGTGTCAGAAACGGGGAGAAACCATGGACTGTCGGGTGCTGGTCGTCCTGCTGTAGACAACAATGGCTGAATCTGCTCTTGTTGGTATCCTTCACCAGCTTCACAGCGTATCTGGCTGCCAACTAGGACATTGTTGAGCCCAAAATGAGATGCTCTCTGTCAATCATCGGCGGAAGGTTCGTTGGTTGGTCGCTTCCGTGCAGAAGAAAGGATTCATCCCGTTGGGTGGTTGGGTCTCACCGGAAAAAGGGATTTATTAAATTTTGCTTCTTCTCCTTCTCGAGGTTGTTTGCAAGGATACACGCCTGATAACGGGATGGCCGGTGGAGGCTTAGCTGCGGGTCAATGGGTTAAAATTTAATGCGCCTCGTTTAAGTGCGACCACAGCCGGTGCGCCCAATGGCGAGTGATTGGATCTCTGGCCGGGATGAGGTCATTTTAATGCATTTAAATTACTATACCGGTCCCGTTCCGTTTAACGTCCGGTTGTGCCAGCTGGCGAGGGCGATCGAACAGCGGCGTGAAACGGCGCGTGCTTCGGTTATGAATATGTTAATAAAATCATCACAATCGAAGGAAATGGGTTGCGATTAATGGTTGACATTCGAGGTGGGAGGGTCGCAAACTGCCTCGGATCGGCTGAAAGGTTACGCCCGGAGGTTGAACCCAATGCGCCTTCGATCGCAGCTAAGTTGTGGTGCGCTCAATAAATGTCATTCTAAATTGGCCGTCAATTTCAATCCGGATATTATGCGTCCGGCTTTGATTTTAATGGGTGTGACGGGCGAAAATGTTTTACGGCTTCGTTACGGGAAAGTCGTGTTAATTAAAACGCCGCAGCCGGCCTGTTTATTTTAGTAATCGTCGCACCGAAGTTGAGCGGTTAGTGAGCCCGAGAATAGCTGCCATCCGACGCGGCGTCAATTTACATGCCATGCCGCATGATAACAATTTTCCACCAATTATTCTGTCGTAACTAATGCTGCCAAGTTGCTTGCAGTTGGGTGTAATCAAACATCAAACGCTGATTATATGCAAACGCAACTGCAGGCGATTGTCGGCAAATTGTGGCGGAAACGTACTTATCAATTTTGGTGCCTCGATGATTGGTGATATGCCAGATTCTGGAGGCTTTTAGGAGGCGTTATTAGGCTGGTACAAATGGTTATCGTGTTCGCCGTGTTAACGTCAGCCACACTTCTGAAGCTGCCGCTGATTAATTACCACTTAAGTCGAGTGCTTTCTACATGGCGCTTCTGACGTGAACAAATTTGATTATATGCTCGCAAACGAAGCTAATTGTACGCTCGGCTAATTTAAATCATTGGTGTAAATGCAAATGTAGATTATTCACAGCTATTTTACAGTTGTACTATTTACTTTAGATGTCGTAACAATGAAGTAAAAATCAACGAAAAACGTACCCGACGGCGTTGAAAAAAAAACAACGATGTTTTAAATAAGCTTTTTGCCCGTTTTGTCCAGCTAGCGATCGATATTTGCCAGCAGACCATTGCGCTAATTTTATTCACCCCTGCTGCATCTGCGACTGATCCGGGACAAGGATTCGTTTTTTCACCTCCTGCAACCCTAAAACAATGCAAACGAACAAAAAAGGGGCCAATTCGCACGTTGAGCGACCCAGAGCCATTGTTCATCAGCATACCACTGGGGGTTTGCTCTGACAAAGGAGCCCAATGTCAACTTCCAACTGTGTCGCTGTCACGGGACACGTCGGTGCAGGTCCTTGCGCTCGCTTCCTGCCGTTTGTCCGACATCTGGTAGCTCCCCCATCTGGAACCCGTCGCGCCTTGTTACCACTTGAATGCGGAAGCGAAACCAGCGAATGCGTTATGATTTATGGTGCAATGTTTTGTCAGCCGGAAATTGATGATAAGTGCATGCGCGAGTTCAACACTATCGAATTAACGCGCACCAGCGTGGTTTTTCGGGGTGAGCTGTCGAAAAGGTATTGTTTCCAGCGGGCAGCGATGTTTCCAGCTCCCTACAGCGAACGAGGCCGTTTCTGTTTCGCAGTGAGGTGCCATTTTCAGCGCCCCTTTTGCCGTCATTTGGATTTGGCTTTATTTTAGGTCATGATTCTGGTGCCACGTATACGATTCATTAATTCCGAACCGTCCTCTCGGAAGCGGTGAATCATTTTTCTAACGCTGCAACCAGCAAAACCTCATGCAATTGCACTGCTACACCGGGCACGGGTAATGCGGTTTAAAGCGAATGAAATAAAAAATTAATTTATCCAAACCGTAGCGGGAAAGAGTCTCCACAAAATTTATGGTGTGGTTTAGCATGTGACCGCTTGTGATGTTTCCGTGTCCGGAAAGGGTTTTGCTCACCACCAATTGGTCTGTGTGATTTATCAACGATTGCTTTATCCCGGCATGAATATATGAACGAGAATTAATCAGTCATTAGATTGATCCCTGCAGGCGACAAAAATTTGACATTTAGTGAGTGGATAATTGTTATTACCAATCGGGAATTGCTAATGCACTTTCCAGATTTTCCCGATCAGTTGAGCAGTCGTTTGAGCTTAATAATGCGGAAAATATACCGTATTGATCATGCCAAGTGTTGCTGTTGCTTTTATTGTACCGTTTCCTTCTCGTTGTCCAAAATCACCCTCTCACATTAGGCTGCAATCACCCTGAGGTGGCCACTTGACACCGTCCTTGCATTGATGCAGCTCGGTGCATTGTTCACAACCAACCTTTTTGTCACGCCTGCCTAGCCTGCCGAAATAGACAAAGTGACGAATCGACGGTTAGACTGGATGGAAAGCCCTTCCGGAAACCGTCCGGGATCGCTACTGCCGCACAAAAACGAACCACTTCCGGGTGCTTTCATCGAGCGCGGGATCGCCACTGCCACCCTAAGGGTTGTTAAGCCATGCGACAGATTGGCGGATGGCTCGGAGAAAGCCGCCAACTCGACGGCCAACTATGACGGTATGTTTTGACTGTCAAGTTTTAGCCCCAGGTGGTGGGAGCGCACTTTTAGTCGGGCTCAAGTGGACGAAGAAAGGCAGGTCCGGTCGGTCTAAGAAGGGTCGGTCTGAAAGGTGAAGCAAATGAAGCAACGCTGAACCGATTCCCAGGGTGGACGCGTTCTTGTCCAACGATGGAGAGCTGTCCCGAGCTCGCTAAGTGGCCGTGTTTCCGTTTAGGCTTCACAACTCGCCAAAACCAACCACTCTCCAAAGGGTCGATAAGGTTGGGGGTTGGGCAACATCTTGCGTAAGGTGGGTGTGCTCGTGCCAACCTGTTCGCGTATGAATTCACTTCCAGTGCTCAGCCTTCGTTCGATCTTGGACATCTTTAACCGGGAGCGCAAAGCAGGACGTACGAAAGGGACGAAAATTAAGATGCTTAGTATGTGCAGGTCCTGCGGCGATTGTTTCGTTAGTGAGTGTGTTTGAAAGAGAGAGAGAGAGAGAGAGAAAGCGAGAAAGAGCATGATATTTTCTCTATATCTCAAGGATGCAAGACCTCGAAGATGGAAAATCATCCGTACGCTGTTGCTTTTGTGCTCCAAAAGGCTTCTAACCCGTTACATGACTAAGCCTTTTTCTTTGCTTTACTTTTCTCCGTCCCGTACCATCGCAAGGACTCGGGCAAGGACAAATCGCACGAAATGTGAAGGTGTTGGTATGGCACATCCTTGTGGATGTCACAAAGCTTTACTTTGGTTCTGCGCTGCGAACGAACGTGTCTGGAATGTGAATTTATTCGCTTGGACTCGTTAAAGGGAACCATTTTTATAAAGCGCCTTTTTCTAGTGCCTGATCCTTTAGAAGCGATCTTTTACATTTTTTATTGAAACTCTTTGTGGGTGTTTGCTTCGAAATTATTGTCAAGTTAGAAAAATTTCCTCAAAGAATTTTTTTTACTTTCTACATGCATGACTCATTTCCTTGCAGGATGCAGCCTTTTCCTTGGCAGTAAAAGACGCACAAGTTTCTCAGTTATTCGAGCTTGTGCAGAGAGTGCATGTATGAGAGCGTGTGTGCCTCATATATATATATATATATATATATATATATATATATATATATATATATATATATATATATATATATATATATATATATATATATATATATATATATTTAAACAAACATTTGCTCACTTCACCAGGCCAGTATTAAGCAGGACAACTCTGGAAAGTTGCTCCTACCTTCTCGAGGCCATCCAATGGCCCGTAGATTTCAGCATCCTGGTATCGGGAGGCTTCTAGTGAAGCAGGATTCGACCGAAGAAGTGTGCATGTGAGTGTTCATCCACCACCCCAACCAACCAAGGCAAGAACGATGGCACTCTCGGGTCGATAATAAATATGCCATCCAAAAGTTGTGCCATCGCCACCGAAGGGGTACCGGGATCGGTGTAATGTGCGCGAATTACTAATGAATCCATAATTACGACGGTGTGGGTTTGTGGATTTTTTTTTATCCTTCACTGATACCGCCCGGTTATTACACCGATGGGATTTTGATGCAGGGACTATCCAGTGGATTAAATCCAGAGCTCGGGCTTGGTCGCAGCTGGACCGCTGGTCGCTAGTGGAATTCGTTGGGTGAGATTTATACCGAGCCTCGTGGTTCGTTGGTTGGGTGATATATTATTTAATTTTGCAGAAATGTACTGCACCGTGTAATATCGCTTTACCCGACAGATGGCGATTAGTAATGGGTGTGATTTATTGCCACATGCGGGATAGTGCTGATCGGACATTCCTTCAAACGAGTGCGATTTGTAGCTTTACTCACGAAGGAGCGTCTAAAATAGCGATATTTCGATTGGACGCTGAAAAGCTGTTCTCAATTTGCTCCGTTGTTGACGATAGCGTGACGTTGGTATTTAATATTTAATCCTCGTCCGGATAGAATGCTTCATCGGGAAAAAGATTTATAAACGTCATAATACCCCGGTGGTTTTCTTCCGAAGCTTTTTATATGCGGGTTTATGCGGGTTTATGTACATTGTCGCGCACATTTGCTTCCCACATCTCGCCGACCCGTCCTTTCCATGCTCGGGTCAACGTAAAGGGACACACGCGTCCTTCGTCCTGGGTCGCCTTTTTGCGCGTCGTGTCGTTCACGTCACCCTTCGCAGGCGACACGCATAAGCGGCTGCTTTTCATCATTCATCATCTAGGAGACGTTAACGCGTGTGTTGGTAGGGATCAATCTTTTCGGTCACCATCCGTCCAAATGCCGCGGCTGGGGCGAACCCACAGCGCTTCGTTGTGGGGTGTCCTTTCCGGATCCGGATCCTGGCGGGCGTGTGGTATTGATTTCGTAGCCGTTTTGATTGAATAGATGGGTATATAGTTATGTATTTATTTTATTTATACATCCCACATAGAGCCCTGGTATGGATGGTGGCAAATCCCGACCCGTTGTTACGAGGCAGCCATGGCCACCCGGAGGCCAAACCGGCCCTTATGCGAGGTCAGCCGCGCGTGTGGGCATCTCAGCGAACGAATTGCTCCCGGAGGGCACATTTCCGAGCTGCCACACAACAGCTGCCGTGCGATGCCAACCGGTGGCGTTGAAGCCCACTGACCACCACCGGCGACTGGTTCAGTCGTATCCTTCGGAAGGCCTTCCCAGCCGACCAGATGAGATTAACAAGAAATGATCAAACTTTATGCCGGCCATGAAGTTGACAACCCCGTGCGGGAGTGCAACGTTAAACCCGGGCTCGATTGCCCCGGGATAGCCATTGCTGTGGGAGTGTTCGAGTGTTCGCCTTGACGCTCAATGCCACAAACCCACTCACGGCATCCTTGGGGCCCAAAGGTCCACAAAGCCCGTAAAGCTGCCGGTGGTGCGGGTGGCATTGAGCTTTGCACGGGCTTGCGGGACAACACAACAGTTTCAGGATCAGCGATATTGTTTCTGCGTATTTGGCATTCATCATTTAAGAGGTTCGGTTCCGAGCAACCCGTGAGCGGAAAAGCGAACCGGTTTAAGTCATCCCACCGGGATTTCCTCGCCCGAGTTCCGTGTTGCGAGGGCGTTCGAAGCGATTGACAGGAAAGCGAGACCTCTCCGCCTCTGTGGGGCTTGGATTTGATTGTTCGGTTAAAGGACGTTCGTCCTGCATTTCGGCACGAACGGTGGAGGTGAAGAGCGATGTTAAATTGAATCTGTTCCACCACTCGGCACGAGTCCTGTCAACCGGTCGAACTGATCGTTATCGGGAACGCGTCAGTGTGCGGTGCTGTGAATGGGTGTGGGTGGCACGACTTTCCCTTAAATCTCGGGAGGGTTTTCTTTTCTCCGAACGAGTGCGTGCCTCCGTGCTTGATTACTTTCCTCATCGGTTGCGAGCGAGCACATTGTGTGCACGAGTACAAACTGGTTCCGGTGTAGATCGGTGCGATAAGAAAGACGTTACTCTAGTGCACCCCGGCGGCTGGTTGTGCCATGAATGAAACCGTTCCGATTTACATCTCAATCCAATCTGGAGCGAGTTTCGTCGAACCATATGTGTTCGGGTCTATTATTGTGCGGTGCCGACAGAGACGTTTGTGGGCTCTCGAATGATGAGTTTAGCCCTATTTGGCTGTTAAACTGCGAAGTGTGTATATTTATTTCCTCGTTTCTGCAATGCTGCAACACTGGAGCTCTCGTTTTTTTCATACGGATAGCGGATTTCATACTTACTGCATCGGTGCTTTTTGCGGTTTATGATGTGTTCAAGTTTGAAATAAAATAAAACCAAAATTTGCTGGTGAAACTCTTGTAATGCAACCTGCAATATAATAAGTGCAATACCTTTATAACATCCAACTTGTATCAGTCGATTGATTGCTTAGACAAAGCTGGTTTGACTTGTTCAAATTAATGAATTTAAATACAACTCTAGCAAAAGGATCACACATGGATATAAGGTGTGCTTTTTGAAAAGAAAAGCTTTTGAAGCTTTTAACGTATGCCATCGAATTCAGTTTGAAGCTTTCAGAAAACATATCTTTAAATTTGTGTCGTGAACATTGGGACAGAATAATCATTCTCCAGCACAATATTTTGTTATTACAAGTCCCGGGATCAGAGAGCTACAAGGAACAAAGCGAGTTAAAAGCATAAGACAAACTTTTCCAACATTTTTCTCAATCTTAACTTCGTTGAGGTTACGTACCCGTGGTTACCCTTGGACTGTTCGCGTCTACTGAATTGGAAAACTTGTTCTGCAGAACTCTTTCGTGAACCTTTACACCCTCACCACAAGTCGAGCGAATCATTTCCTGCTCGGAAAAAGGCATGAAAGATACTGTCCCGCCCGTGAGTTGCTGCCGTGATGGGTTTCCAGTCGATGACAGCGCTTCGAGCGGCTGACGTTCCCGGTATCTGCCGTTGTGCGGCACAACAACCAGCACATCAACCCATCAGAAATGAAGCACAACAACAAAACCGTCGGCTAGTGTTGCCTTCGTGCTCCACATTCACCTCGGACGGCTTTCTTCCGTTTCGACTGTGACTTCATATACTTAACTTCGTTTATGTGGAATAGTATTCTGAGGAAATATCTCGGTACAAACCGTGCAAGGATGGGTCCGAAGATCCAGCGCTTCGTTTGGACTGCAAGCGTGAGCAGTACATGCGGTTCGTTTCTGTGCCCATTTTCACCCACCAATCTAACCGAAGGACATCCCGCCACGGGTGTATGTATGCGTTTCGTGCAATAATGCAACAAAAGTTGTATTTCCTTTCCCCAACCGTCATCGCACAAGGCTGCGCGTATATTTACACGATTCTCAATTCGATTCCCGGATGCAGCTGGGGCGATATATCCGGCGCTTGAGCGAGTGCCATTGATGCGATGGATGTGCCAACGCTGGCCACGTAAGTGTGCTCGTGAGAGTCGTTCCAGTCCTCTAGCTAGAGTCCGACATCGAGCGGAAATGCCAGCCTGTTTCCGGTTGATAAAGTCCAAACTTCATCGAGCGACGATTGTGTGACCAGCCAACTCGAGCCAAGCCCATCATTGATGGATCCATGTGCAGGAGCTAGCGCCAGAGTGCAGACCATAGTGGCTGCGTCTGACAATGCGTCCAATGGCGTGGAAGGATTCATTTCGCTCATGTCGCTGTTGGCAGATCGGGGGTTTTCTCTTTTACCTCTTGTAGCTGTTATTTTTACCTCGAGAACCGCCGGTGGAATGGTTCGCTTTCCACGATAATACCATCTTGTGCCATAAAGTTTCCTCGGGTGCACTATGAGTATCTTCGTGAAGCTGTTTATGTTCGTGTTTTTCAAACCATCGCACCTGCGGTTTGGCTGCGGTTTTGCTTCCTTTGGCTACGGTAGCTTATTTTTCCCACAGCAAAAATCATACTCATTACGATACAAGACCAATTACGATGTAATGACCAATGGGTGATGGGGAATTTCAGCCGAAAAACTCACTAAATGGATAAAGTTTGTCAATCGACGGTTTCTTCCGTTGGTGTTACGAAACAAGAAGTTTCCTCCATATCTGCCAGAGCGTTTGGTCCGTTTTGGCAACGTGGAAGGTAAGAGCAGTGGTTTGGGAACGAAGAGAACTACTAAATAGAAAGGGGTTGAAAATTGCTCAATTATTTTGTAGGTTTGTAAACCTTGCCAAACTTACCAAATAATAAGATGAATTTCATATTTTGAAAGTGGTTAGATCTTCATATATTTATTTGTTAGGCTTCCTAATTGAATTGTTAACAAATTGTTTTATATTTAACTTAGTTTCTTTAGTAGGATTATAATACTTTTTAATCAAGCTTTTGAACAAGACATGCACGCCTGAATACCTGCAAAGTCTGTTTGTTGAAAACTTGTCATACGGTAATTTTATCACAGAAAAAGTTTTTTGACATTAAGATTTCTTACCAACTTGTGAAGAGGAGATTTAAGAGCCAACAAAGCTGGAGTAGGAAAATAAAACGAGCAAATATCTAAGCTTAGTCATGGTGTGGCCTTTTATGCTGCGACTAATCTCAGTAATGCACGCAAACGATATCAAATCGGACGGCCTAATTGCATTTTCTGCATTCAATTTCCACCGTTAGCAGCAGCAAGCGGTATTTTTTTTTTCGTACCAAAAGGACCGACTCAAATCATAACCTACCGGAATCCATCCCCTCAGAAAAGCTCCACCAAAACCACTCAACCCAGCAACGGGGCGAATGCAATTGCAGCCATTTGCGATAAATTACATTCGTTGCTCGGTCGAAAAGAGCACTGCGAACGAAGGGGCGCACACGTTCGTAGGCGTTGAGGCGTGCCGTCCGATTGTGCCTTCAGTTCGGTCGCCCTGCGGCGGGTCCTGGTCAGCCCGTATAGTAGAGGGAAAATTGCTACCCCAAACCGGGTGCCAAAATCGGCGTGAAAATGTGTGGCAGAATTAAATTATGCCAGCATAAAATGTTGAGCTGCCACCGTGTTGGAACACGCTTCTGAAACTGTACGGGCGATAGGGATGGGCCCAAGACAAAATTTGTCTCTCGTGCATTAGGGAGACGACCTGGCGTGCGACCGAACTCCGAGAAGGCGCGCGTAATTGCACGAACGGTGACACTTTCCTCGGGATGCCTACGGTGTCGTTGGCTTGGCCTGTGCCAATCGTAAACCTAATTGTATCTGGGACTATTTTCGTTGGCTCGTCGGGCTGACAGGGCACGTGTTTTTTATTATTGTATTCATCCCTCGGCGCAAGACATTGTGTTGCTCGAAGCTCGCTTCTTGCCTTTGGCGAAAAGGTATTTTTATCTGACGCCACTCAACGGTTGTTGAATCATTTGCAGCGATAAAATGGGATGTAATCGTGTTAGTTATGGTAAGGTGGCTGATGCAAAGAGCAGTTCAAAGCGATTAGCTTCACTTGATGAGTACTTTTAGTGGGTTGTTTAATTGCCAGGGGCATAATTAGGCCCAACTTTGAAATGGTTTCCATAAGCAAAACGAGCCTTGATGTAGTTTAGATGGATGAAAATTTTAAATTCCTGTCCATGGAGAGGTTTGTCGTGTTCAGAAGGGTGGTTGGAAACACCACTTAACCGTGTAAAAGTTTTGCTATAACATTGCTCAATCGTATTTAAATGCGTAGCAGCGTCCTTGAAAATCCTGCGATACTTTAAAATTATAATCGTGAAATGATTTAAATCTACTAAGTATATAATAAAGGCAGAATAAAATTACATTTTAATCTCATCACTGAGTCGTTGACCCGTTCATGGTTTATTTTCAACGCATACAATTAAGGTCGCCACAAAACGCGAATATTTAAAGAATGTGATGTTTTTTCACCCGTCGTCCTGGCTCGCAAAAGGGTCATTTTACATGGAAAATGTCAGCTTCCATTAATCGTACCATCAAACAGCACGGCACTTCCTGGAAGGTTTTGAATGACTGTTTTGCAGCTCTTGCCTCACACTTTTCGCTTTCTTAGAAATTCCTTCCATCATTCGCCTGACTTACTTTTTGCTTAAATTGCTCGTTGAACTGTGCAATGCTTTTCTTCCCTTTTCTTATCCTTAGTTTCATGAGGTGCTTACTCAAGCTGCATCCGGCCGATGGTGATGATGAAATATGTATGCACGCCGCTGATTATTAGGTCGCAGTCATAATTAACCACCGAGCTAACTAATCTCTTTTTAATAAAGACCACGCGACGTGAAGTCTGTACTGGTGTACGGATAATGAAATTCAAGCCGCTTCTGTCATCGTTTGCTCAGTGTGCCGCAGCGAAATGGAACTGTCAGTGCTTCGGTGGAGGCGCATGGTGTTTCACTTCGCTATCGATGGAGACGCCTGGTGGTTCTCGGATACGGCATCCGGCACGGATGTACCGGACGCTGGTGAAAGATTACGAAAGCCGAAGGGAACAAATGTGAAAAGTGGCTCACAAAAGAAGAGAGAAAAAAAAGCTTCTAGCGACAGGATTTGGGAAAATTGGCCACGGAGTGCCGGCCGCCCACCAACGCCTAAGCTGTTGCTTGTGTTGTTCATGGAAAAGGTCCGAAAGGCCAGCGGCAATCGGACCGGCGCAGGCTACCAACGAAACGATGAGCTAATGCCCGTGCCAAACTTTGGTCCTATAACGCTCGGGAAATAATGTAACGCGTGTTGCTCCCACCCATTGGATCACAGGCGAATGGGGCTATACTTCTTGCGCTGGGCTCATATTCTTGCGCCCGGGATTTGATGCCCTTTCGGAACGGGCCATTTTCCCCTCGAGGTGCTTCCCTAAGTACGGCTCGAGATAAACGCTCGTGTGGAACGTGTGCGAGAGAAATCACAACCCGCCCGGCGTCGGTGCTTTAACAATGCTCTTTAAAGAATGATGAAACGCTGGCTCCAAACGGCGGTAGGCAAACGGATAAGCGTTCGTTAGCAAAACCCTTGCAAGGAGATGGTGCGAAACCGGCATCACACTCGGCATCACGAAGGACGAGGGCAAATCTTATGAAATCTTTATTTTATGTGCCATCAAAGCTACGCCACGATTTAATAAAGGAATTAGCCCTACGCTCCCGCTCGACCCGCTCGACGCGTAAGCCGTGGCAGTCTCGAGAGTTCTCTCTGCACGTTGCCTAATTTTTACTCCAGCCTGCCCAAAAGCCACCGGTTCGGGCGGACGATCGCAGGTCTTACGATGTTCGTTGCCAAGTTCGGGTATGGGGCCTTTTTTTGTTGTCAGCACCTCCATACGGTCAGTCATTGGCTTCGGGTAAGGGGGCTTAAGAAGCTTTTTGCTGCGACTGTTATTGCTTTTCCCGAAACGTTATGAAGCCTGTGTGCTTGCGCACCAATGCTTCGCTCCGTACGCTTCTCGGCTTACCTTCGCATTTTGGCTGCTCGTTCCGTTCCCGGGCGTGGTCGGTAAAACCTTTTCAAGTATCAGTAATTATCGTCAACATTGTTTTTATGTACCAGCTCAACATGTTATGCTCGGGTCGCGGGGTTGTCTTTGCAAAAGTGCAAAGTTCTTCGGCGTTCGGTTGCTGCTACACGCGCATTGGGGTATTTTTCATACCTTGCGTAACGAGCAATTACAGCTTGTTTTTCCTGTGCCGGAGAAAGCCTGGTAATGTATTGGTGGCGATATCGTTTGAGCAGGTTTTGTAGGGAAGTAAATTTTTACCTAGTCGCTCAATGGCTTATCATTTTATTACGGGAACTTTTTCCACATTGGATTATATTTTTGGCAGGTTTCTTCGGGTAATATAATACAGGTTGTTGTTTGCTGATTTCATCCCTCTGAAGATCAATGTATTGAAGCGTTCTTACAAATGTTCAATCACATCGAAGCTCCCAATTTTCCTTGATTACTCGAAGTATTCTTCTACAAAAGGTGAAGAATAATAAACTTAAAAACCTTTCACCAATATTACTCAATGTATAACTGTAATAAAAATCATTAACATTAAGTAATTAGCTTCCTAAAGTATGAATCGACACGTTAAAGATCTTATCATTGAATGGCTACGTATACTGCTCTTATGGTAGGCTTTATGATAAAATAAAAACAATGTTGTAAATCTCTTGCCTTGTACCAACCAAAATCAACAGCTTCTTCAACAGCCGCCCGGCCATCAAGATCTAAACTCCGGTAGCATGCGCTAAGAAAATCTGCTTCCAACCGACACATTTGTCGCATACCTAATGAGCCCGTGGCGTCGTATTTTCGCTGAAGCACCAATAAAACGTGTGACTTAAGCGAGCATCTTTTTACGAGGCGGTTGCTTTTTTTTTACGATTTGTTTTCCACATCAAAACGAAGCCGATTTACATAACAAACGTAGATCAAACAAGTGCTGGCATTATTGGCACACGGAACCGACGGACTCAAAATGAATTTCTACTGCACGCCACAAGCCACGGCCCGTTCCAGTTTTGGCGTACCATCTTCGGTGGGTGGCTTTGGTCCGGCTTTGGGTGAAGACCATTTCACGCAAGGTCACGTTTTGCTGGCCAGCACGTTTTCATGCGCCCCGTTCGAGCAAGCCTCCGTGCGCACTGTAAACTCTCGGCACGTCCTGCTAGCTGGCTCGAGTTGCGGTTTTCCCCGGTGCATCGAGGCGTATGAGTCCTTTGTCCGGTCATTCCGCACACACTTCGTCCTGGCCGTAAGCCGCATTAAGGATGGCTCTCTTCCCGGAAGGAGCGGGTCGTAGTGAACGTCGCGTTAATGGCATGCGTTCCGTTGCAACTTCCCATGCAATTATCCCCGGCATCGCCCACACCGGAAGTCCAACGCCCACTCTCGGGGGTATTCGGGCGTCCGGTTGGGCTGCCCGGAGATAATTATATGCCGGCACGATAGTGCACGCCGGAAGCGTGGTCGTCATTTTTCATGTGGCCCCCCATCTCCACGGGGCAGCTGTTTGAAAGTGATTTTGGGCAGATGTACCCCGGTTTTGGGGATCGCTTATCGGGTTGGATCCGCCAAAAGAGCCTGGCTTCGGTCCCGGTCGCCTGTTGGCAGCTGATAGTTTGCTGAAATTCAACCCCATTTCATTTTACCTTTTTTCGTCCTTTTTTTTTCTTCTTCTTTTTGCCCCATTTTTCGGTGTACAACAAGCCAACAGCGGTTGCCAAAGCCAAGCTGCTTGGGTTCGCTCGACGAGTGCTTCCGTTTGTGTCACTGTTCGAGCTAACCGACCGACGAGAGTAGGGGTTTGTTTCCGCCGGTGTCAGCATTATTTACAGCCCCACCCGTCAACCGGCACTCGACCATTGCTATGGGAAAGCGGGCGTATAATCATAAGCCGGAAGTGTCAGATCGCCCGAACTCCACCGAAGGAGACCTCGAGTCGCTCATCCATCCATCTGGCTCACCCACCCATGTGATGATAAGCTCGGAGGGTGGCCGAATAAATGGCGGTACCTTTCCTTCGAGGTTTCTTTTCTCTTTTTTTTTCTCTGCTGCTTCTCGTTTTAATTCCTGCCCGAAAGTCCCGTTTGCGACCTAGTCCAACGAACCGGGTTTCGGGTGGGTTACAGCCGGAAAATGGCGCGAGTGGGATTTCGCTTGGTATGCTACTTTTCATTCGGCTGTAGTTCTTTTTTCCCCCCTAACCTGAACCCGGACACGGACGTCACGGCGCTCGGTTCTGTGCCATTAACGCCGGTTCGGACACGGCCGTGCGATGAATGTGTTAGGCTGGCCGTGAAAATGGAACAGGCAGCCGATGCGGGCTACGGTTGGATGGAAAAGCGTAAAGTGGTCGAGAATAAGGGGGTCCTTTTTTTTCTGGAGCGGAAAATCTTGCACAAATAAAACAAGCCCCAAGAATGGTTGGGTTGGCAGAAAAGTGAAAGTATTGTAAGCAGCGCAACAAAAAGTAATCGAACACGAGTGGTCAAATGTTTTGCTCGGATTGACATTCTTTCCTTTTATTCCTTTTGATATGTTCGGGCAAAAGTATACTGTATCTAGGGAAACTTTTAGATTGATAATCTATTTTTGCTCTTCAAAGGTTTTGGACAGTGCCTTCACGATACGCAATGTAATACAAGGTGCTGCGATATTTCTTTAAAACACAAATTTATCGCATGAAATCTACAGCTTACGCCCTTTTGCAAAAACCAAGTTGAACAACATTTGCAAGTGACGTGATCTCTTAATTACATTTGCGGCAGGCACCCAAACGAGATGGAGCAAGTTTCACCGGCTCATTGAATATGCTGGTCGAGATAAACATATTCCTGCCGGTAGTAAATCAAGCATTTTCTAATGCGAAGCGGCACGATCTCGATTAATTTGCTGTCGCCTGTGCGTACATATTTCGATATCGCTTTTGCGTGCGCATTTCTTGACGGTTGATCTACCAAACCGCACGTAAAAGTTTTAATTGAATTTCGTAAACAAAATGGCGATTTCCGCATGTGGAACGAATGTGACCGAATGTCGTTCTGGAGCAATGTCATCGTTTAGGAGCTGTTTGGGAGCGGTTTTGGGTTTGGTTTGTGTAAAATTGAGGAAAGCTCTACCCACCATCCGGTAGAAATTGCTCTCATGCTTTCGGAATGCTTCTAGTTCTGTCTTTCAACCGGGATGGTCTGTTTGTAATGTTCGCAATGCTGATCACCGTGGCCTGTAGGGACTCACATCGATGAGACTAGAGTTGGGGGTTATTCGTGGAACATTTTCGGTCAAATATTGCTTTCGTGTAAGGCGGGTTTCTCTGCCAACTTTTGCGCTAGTAAGACGCAACGCAGGGAGATACCACGCGTAGGCTGACTATCATTTGTGTGCGGGTCAAATTACAGAAGAGAAAACTTTATCCTTTGCCTCGCGGTGGAAATGTCCGTCTGAAACTTTCGTTCTCCTTCTCTTTCGCGTGTCTCTGAAAGCTCCATACGGTTGGTTTGGCTGAAGGCCGCTCGCCACTATCAACCTCATTGACCCCCTGCTAACCGATAGCCGATCGGCAGAAAAAAACGGACTTTTATCGAAGGGAAAAATCCCCGGCGAAGCTCACGTACGGAAAGCGAAGATTTATCGTATGGAGCGAAATTCGACTGTACCGGGCCGTACGTGTTCCAGAAATCGAACTCCTCGCCCGTGCCTTTGATGTAGCGAACGACCGGGTTGACGTTTGAAAGGCTCACATTAATTCAAATTGTTGTCCAACTCGTGCCGGGCCGGTGTTTGGGAAGTGGAATTGATATTGGGCCGGGATAAATTACCGCTGGTCACCCGGGGCTCGGGGTTAAGGATTTCGGGTGTCCGAATGTTCGGTGTTCGGTCGTGGTCTCGTGCCCAGATGGTATGGGTTTAATAAGAAAACTTTCATTGCTGTAATTAATGATTCACCGTAGCGGAATCGGATGAAGCGACCCGGAGGTTGAAAGGGCGATCGAGACTCGGCGAACAAATTAAAGAAAGCTTTCAGGTCCAGCTTGACGGATTGATGTTTGTGGAAAAGGGAAACAGAACCGAGATAAACGCCGGCATCATTAGAAATCACTGTTTAATGATAACAGGTTATCTTTGTTACTGGAACAAAATAAAAAAAACGGCAACACAACATTAATCATTACAGATGTATTTAAACGATTCATCGTAACAGATGGCTTCCGTTTTTCTAGAAGAAGATTAGGATGCATTTTTAAACATAAAATAAGCTATTATTCAACACAATTTACTTCCAGCTCTAGCAACACTTATTCGATCAATTAATCAAAAAAAGCTTCAATAAAAGTTAATAGGCAGTGCAATAATCAACAGTTGCGCAAATATCCCTTAAAAAAAATGGTTTACTAGCATGAATGATAAGATGCAATCGTGTATGTAAGCTACATGATGTTAAGTTTTATCCTGTTTATCATTGATTTGTTTCTTCATTATTTGCCATCCTTGTTGTATTGCAAAAACGCAATTAACCAGCTCTATATTGCCATCAAACGAAAAGTGATACATGAATATGAACTAAACAAATGAGCTCGTTTAAATATTTACAGCTCAATGATAATCACAGCTTCTAACGCCTGTTTTGATGTTTTTCTCCTCCAGCGTTGTTTAACGCTATGTAGGTCAATATAATTATGCTTGCCGTATGTTTGCATCTTTTATACCCCTTTTTTCCACTGTCTTCCTCGAGCCCACTGGCCCCTTGAGCCCAAAACCCCCCACACAACGGGCTTGATTGTTTCGTAGATTCTCTCGCCGCAAGATTTCCACCGGGAGGCAAAACCAACCAGCATCCGGGCGTGGCTCACGGCCACGGCTGGCTAACGAGTTTGCTGGCACAAAGGCTCCAGCAACACCGCCGGCATCACCTTCATCCGTTGTGCCCGGGAAGCCGAATTTATGCATCCAGGGCAGCATGATCCGGCGCAGCTTGACATGACGGCCAAGTGTCAGCAGGCGTGTTTTTGCAACAAGCCGAACCGACCGTTCGGGCTTATTTGTTCGCATTTATTGTTGAGCCATTAATTGTGCAACAACCCCTCGCGCCGGAGCCTCGGGATGAGCGGAGCTTTGTAGGTTTTTCAAAATCACCCCCACCCACCTCTTCGGGATGCTTTCTGTCGTCCGGTCTCTGGTTCGCGCCCGGACACGAGCTCCATTTTCCCACGGGTTCGAGCTTGGGGGAAATTTAATATATTCATTCCGTTGTTCCGGTTCGAGTCCTTCCCGGGAGCACGGCAAAAACCGGTTGATTTCAGCCGTCACCGTCGTTCGTGGAAGGGGTTGTTTTTTTTCTTCCACTTTTCGCTTTTCCCAGCCACCTTGCCATGGCTGCAGGCACGATGCTTCGGGGGCTCGTCCATCACAGCTTGGTAGCTCCGTTTCGTGGCCACTAGGACACCCCGTAGGTTGGTGATGGTGATGAATACTATCAGGTCGTTGTGCAGCATCAAATCATATTTCACTTGTCCCGCGCGATGGGACGAAAGCGGAAAAAAATCCACCAGAAGTGAATGAGCCAGCCGACCAAACCCGTGCGAGCTGATGGTGGGAGCAAAAAGAAAAAAAATAACTGCTCCCCAGGCACAAACTTCAGCAGCTGTCTGGTCTGGTTCTCTTCAACGGGGTGCGCCATGTGAACACCGTGAAATCTCGTATATCTTTTCCAAGAAAATCCTTCACTCAACTGGAGTTGGTTTGTCTGTTTTTCTTCTTCTTCTCCTTCTCCGGTTTTTATGTACCCCACGTTGGGAGATTGAAGCAGGAGATTCTCCAAAACGGAGAGGAAAAACAGAAATAAAACCAGCTGGAAGGAATAGTTACGCGGCCTCCACCACCCCAAAAGAGGTGGCCTTTTTTATGCTTTTGTTTCACAAGGACCTGCCCGCCGGAGGAGGCGTAAAAAAAACACACACACACACACACACCATATCGCTTCGACCGTCGACATCCGAATTGAGATAGCCCCGATGGCAGACACCCCAGAGACGGCAACATGAGCAATCGGACCGCGGGCAGAAATATGACTCGAATGAATCTGCAACAAACGAGCACAAGTTGTCCGGAGTGTGTTAACCAGAAGCACCCAGCCAGTCCTTTGGGGGGGGGGGGAGGGGTGGGGGGGAAGGGACGAAGGACGTGACAGGACCGCAACACACAGCACGAGCAAGGACGATGCAACGTCGCCTGTTTCTTATCGCGTGGCTCCGACCACGGTCGGTTTCCCGTCGAGGTTTTCCAGCGAGTGCGAGCTGATGATCATAATTTTCTTCTCCAAACGCGCGGAAATGAATGAACTGAGAACGAACACCGGTGGCAAGGACGCTTGTTTGCTGAGGCGAGGCTCTTTTCACTTGCTGCATCGTGCGCTGGTCGTGTCCTCGTTTGCTGCCGGGCTGAAGCATGGTTTCGTACTCCGTACGGTATGGTCTCTGAAACGACCCCGATGCCACACGGCGAGTCGTGCCGCCCCAGTCAACTTGACACGTTTTTCTTTGCACCCTGACACGCTCCAGCTGCTCACGCCCAAGGTGGTTCGCGGAAGACCCGACCCGCGGCTTCCTGCTATGGGAAAGATTATTTCAAATAGGGAAACGTGCTTAAAATCAATTCCGGATTATGCCAGTTTTCGCTGATTGGAACTTTTAATTCCCGACGGTCGCGCGTTGCGAGCGGACGATCATGCCACGGCGCTTCTCGTGCCGGGCGAGCGATGGTGCTTATTATGCGCACCAAATCGTGGTGAAAAGGGATTTAATGACGGGCGCGCGGTGGGTTGCTTGATTTCTGAGCGCGAAGGAAAACAACTTTAGCGGTAAATTTTATTCACCGGCAAGGGTTACTGCTCGAATGGAGGGCGTTTTTTTATGAAAAAGAGCTGCCTCTGGGTGATAAAAATTTATAGCTTAACCTCACTCCGAGAATAGCATTAACACGTCCATTGCCATTCCTTTAGCAATATTCTTTTCGTCCTAGATTAACTAATACGTGAGCCTACATACAAAGATACTTTTTGTAAAGCAAGGTTTTTGTAATCTTTGTTTGCACCGTTTGGTATAGGTTGTGACTTATATATATATATATATATAATATATATATATATATATATATATATATATATATATATATATATATATATATATATATATTTATATATATATATATATATATATATATATATATATATATATATATATATACATATATATATATATATATATATATATATATATATATATATATATATATATATATAATTATACCATATAGTTATGCAAGTATATTAAAGATCTTTTAATTAATCTATTGATATCATTTATACATATTCGGCTTAACAAAAGCTGTGCTAAACCTTCCACTAATGAAACTTTATCCCATCTCTCCGAATTTCGCTCATGCCGCCCGCAATTGCACCAAATTCACAAAATCAAGCCCTCGTGGTCTCGTCGCTAAGCGGTGTCGATTCGGCGTCGGATTTTGAACGCCAAAATCGCCAAATTTGAATTCGCTAGTAACGAGAGATCATGCGTCGAGGAGGTTACATGCACCAGCCGGATAACCACACTTAATTTAATGGATTTCCCCTCCAAATGTTATCAGTACATATCGCCGATCTTTCTAGCGCATGCTAATCAGCATCCCATCTCATTTGCTCTCGTTTGCTATCGAACGCATCGTTCTACGCACACTGTAGGATCTTATTAAGCGTCTTATCTTACCGGTCATAATTCGGTCGCAGTATTTTGCCGATTATAATTAATTATGTGGCAACGTACATAAAAAGCTTTTTCGATACAAAACATAGCAGCAAAATGTGTGCGATAAATTTCTGTTACTCAAACCATTGCTCCCCATATCATTGAGCATCTTTTTATCACAAAACTATATGAAAATAGTGGGATAATCAAACACGGTGGCCAACAAGCACGCAGTATTCCATAGTGCAGCAATGTCCACCTCCTAGGCTCGCCTGGTACAAAATATAAGTAGCTTGTCCTTGTTGCGCTCACGTGTTGCTTAAGTTATCCGAAATAGTAATCTTTAAGCCCTTGGCGCACGTTTTTTATCAGCATTGCCAACTGAGGCGTCGTTGCGCGTGGTTCATGCGAACGATTATTTCAGATTTCGTAGCGCACGTGCTAATCGGGAGGTTTTCGACGACGGATTTTGAACGCCAAAATCGCCAAATTTGAATTCGCTAGTAACGAGAGATCATGCGTTGAGGAGGTTGCGTGTACCAGCAGGATTCCGATCCGAAAATACTTGGCACTCATGAGTTCCCCAATTAAAGGATTTCCCCTCCAAATGTTATCAGTACATATCGCCGATCTTTCTAGCGCATGCTAATCAGCATCCCATCTCATTTGCTCTCGTTTGCTATCGATCGCATCGTTCTAAGCACACTGTAGGATCTTATTGATCGTCTCATCTTACCGGCCATAATTCGGTCGCAGTTTTTTGTCGTTCATAATAAATTGTGTGGCTGCGTACATAAAAAGCTTTTTCGATACAAAACATAGCAGCAAATTGTGTGCGATAAATTTCTGTTATTTAAACCATTGCTCCCCATATCTTTGAGCATCTTTTTATCACAAAACTATATGAAAATAGCGGGATTATCAAACACTGTGTCCAACAAGCACGCATCACTCCATAGTGCAAGAAATGGTCACGCCCTACACATGTCTGGTACATAATATAGTAGCTTGTCCTTGTTGCGCTCACGTGCTGCTCCCGTTATCCGAAATAGTAATCTTTAAGCACATGGTGCAGGTGCGCAACCTCCTCGACGCATGATCTCTTGTGATTCACAATATCGGATTAGTCGATTTTGGCGTTCAAAATCCGTCGTCGAAATCCTCCCGATTAGCAGCGTGTTCTACGAAATCTGAAATAATCGTTCGCATGAACCACGCGCAACGACGCCTCAGTTGGCAATGCTGATAAAAAACGTGCGCCAAGGGCTTAAAGATTACTATTTCGGATAACTTGAGCAACACGTGAGCGCAACAAGGACAAGCTACTTATATTTTGTACCAGGCGAGCCTAGGAGGTGGACATTGCTGCACTATGGAATACTGCGTGCTTGTTGGCCACCGTGTTTGATTATCCCACTATTTTCATATAGTTTTGTGATAAAAAGATGCTCAATGATATGGGGAGCAATGGTTTGAGTAACAGAAATTTATCGCACACATTTTGCTGCTATGTTTTGTATCGAAAAAGCTTTTTATGTACGTTGCCACATAATTAATTATAATCGGCAAAATACTGCGACCGAATTATGACCGGTAAGATAAGACGCTTAATAAGATCCTACAGTGTGCGTAGAACGATGCGTTCGATAGCAAACGAGAGCAAATGAGATGGGATGCTGATTAGCATGCGCTAGAAAGATCGGCGATATGTACTGATAACATTTGGAGGGGAAATCCATTAAATTAAGTGTGGTTATCCGGCTGGTGCATGTAACCTCCTCAACGCATGATCTCTCGTTACTAGCGAATTCAAATTTGGCGATTTTGGCGTTCAAAATCCGACGCCGAATCGACACCGCTTAGCGACGAGACCACGTGAGCTTGATTTTGTGAATTTGGTGCAAATGCGGGCGGCATGTGGGAAATTCGGAGGAAATAGATTATTTAAAACATTCGTAATATATTTTCATTGACATGAAATGATATATATATATATATTTATATATATATATATATATATATATATATATATATTTATATATATATATATATATATATATATATATATATATATATATATATATATATATATATATATATATATATATATATTTATATAAACCTAAATATATATATATATATATATATATATATATATATATATATATATATATATATATATATATATATATATATATATATATATATATATATATATATATATATATATATATATATTTATATATATATATATATATATATATATATATATATATATATATATATATATATATATATATATATATATATATATTATATTATTTACCTTGTATACATACAGTATCTTGCACTCTGTTCCCTGTCTTGCGACCAAATGCAGTTGTAATTTATTCTACCAAACCACACATAAATCCCCAACCCGGATGCAAGATTACAGCGATACCTCGTTTTAATTCCCACCTGGTTGAGTTCACTGGAACGCGACCCAGCCATCCAGGGCAGTAGCATATCGCTCGGCTAGTATCATGATTTATGTGCCCAATACAAATCGCAATCGGTGATCTTTATTTTTCGCGAAACTAACGCTCCACCTGCCTGCACGTTCGGTGCTATGCTCCCGTATGGCAGTTTAAAAATCTAAATAACAAAACTCCTCCAAACAGGCATTCGAATACTCGAGCTGACGAGCAAATAGCGCGTTGTAAATGCAAACCATGCGCGCATGTTTCCCGGTGCATGCATGAAATTTTCTCTATTCCGGTTTCCAGCCAATTTCGCCAGTGGTGCATGTACGGGTCGAGGTACTTTTTCACCATTCGAGTTTGCGCTCCTGCTCGTGGCAGATGCAGCGAACAGCACCGGTTATGGCGCATGGAGGTGAAATTATAAGCATAATTTCCGGACGCGAAGCACCACCACGGGAAGGATAAGCGAAGTAAACCCCCAGGTTACACGTACCCACGCCGGGCAAACATCGGCCAAAGAGCGCTGCAGCGGTTGGTGTTTGGTGGAGAGAACAAATAAAAAATTCAATTATCGTCCACCCAACCACCCGAGCCCCGACGGATGAGCCCGCGCGTGTTTGCTGTTTTGCACACATAAATTCGAATTTCATGCGAATTCGTTTGCCGATTCGATTTTCCACCGCCACCAAGGAAGGATCGCTGCGGAACAGTTAGCAAATATGTTTGCGTGTGTCCGTGAGCCGATGTTGATTTTAGATTCGGCCGCAGACAGCGACTTAACTGGCTCGCGGAAGTACAAACTGAGCGCGTTTGAGCTTCCAAAATTATATATATTGTTGAGCAAACAAATGCTCCTCCAGCACGTTCTTCGTTGGTAGCAAACCATACCATTGCTAAGTTTGTTGCGGCACGTGCGCTGCTGTATGTATTCTCGTTTGTATAACATTCATGTTCGAATATGCGAAAAATTCTCGTTGTAGATTCTCACAATGAATGCTCTTTGCTCTCGTTTTCCAATAACTTCTTGCACCACTGGCACCGAAAAGATATTGCTCGCAGGCTTCTTGGTATTGAAAAGACGATTACCCTGCAGGAACAATAGGAATCGGCTTCCCCGAATGCCCGATATTTTCAACCTTCTACGAATTGCCGGTACCCTGCGGGTTTGCCGGATACGCTTGCTTTATGTAACAGCTAAGGACCATGCACGGCAAATGGTGCGCCTAAACAACCCTCCTACGGATATTGCACTCTCCTTGCAAAAAAGGGCACCCTTAATGTGCTTTCCTGCCACTCGCTCGCACTGATGCGTGCAAATCGTGTCCTTCCGGAGAACGGGACGGAAATTGTGCGTTGCCATTATGGATTGCAAAACATTTCATCCGACGCCCCTTTAATGCGGGATTGCGTTTGGTCAAACTGCCACTCGGGAAGCGGCTTTCGGGAAAGGTCCTGCGGGTAATTTCGAGTCAATCATCGCCTCCGTTGGCACGTCCATCGACCGACCTGCCCCAGGGAGCGACGTGATCGTGCGAGCAGGAGCGAAAGTAGAACCGTGAGCATTTTTTTTTTCACACCCCACCGGTTTGTGTGGAGAAAGTGCTCATTTCCTCTCATTTGGCACTCGATAAATCTTTGTTAGGTTCCTGTGGTACAGCCGAGCGATATATGCGCCGTGCAAGAGGCGCGTGAAGGTCGGGAGTCTATTGCGGGAAAAGAAATTTAACTTATATCTCACATTAATCCCTGCGCCGGATGTGGCCGAAAATGGGAAAGCGGACGAAGATGGGAGCAGAATCATCCGGGACCGTTCATTCTCGTAAAGTTCTGTTTTGCTCCAATCGGAGGGCAAAGGTCACAAATGGGGAGAAAATGGCGTCGCTGTCAGGACAGCCGACACCCTTTGGTGAACTTAACGCCAAATTTCTGCTGGAAGCCGCTGTCGAGTGAATCGCGGATAATTGACGTGGTGGAGTATTAATTAAGATTTATCGGTTTTTCGTAATGGTTTTGTGATGTCGGTGCTGGAGAGCATCGATGGTAGGCAAGTGTTCAATGACTCAATGATGCTTTCATCATAGCTTCAATAATTTATTTGTCTTTACTTCGAAGTATTCAGGCGATTATGCTTGTAGCTTTTGTAACATTTATTAAAGTAAGATTTGTTGATTGAGTCAGAAGTCGCAATAAGTCTTCGTGCCAACACGACTCCTTATTATTTGCTGATGACAAGACCCATGACATTCGGAAACTAACATCCCCATCCTGTTTCGATCATTTTTTTTTGTCCTCATTCGTTCCCAAAACAATGGTTGTTGGACGTTAATGACGCAGCCGGATGTTGGTACGTCTACAAATGGTCACCAGTGACGCGCTAGTGTCCGGATGTGGACATTAATAACAGTAAATATGACAAGGATCAATAGTCGGTCCATAGGCGACGCGAGTGTGCGCCAGCAACGCTGCATCTAACGAGAAACTCTGGATCCCAATTTCTATCGGATAAGCCTAGCTTCCGGTCAGGGCTGAGGAATCGGTTCGTTGTGTGTGTGTTTTCTCACTTCGGAAAATTCCACATTTATCGGCATTCGGATCGCATTCGGGTCGGGAAAGCTGGTTGTTTGGGATCTCGTGACAATATGGCTTTTTTTTAGGTAGAAGAAAGTGTTTGTGCTAACTCATTGATGCGTTTGTGTTTCCGTCACGTACGGGGAGAGAATGTATGGTACCGAAAATGGACCAATTCCGAGGAGCGATGATTTTCACGATTTTCCAGAAAAGTTTCACCTTTTAGAGCGCGCTTTCATCGAGCGACCAAGAGTTGATTGGCTGGAATTAAAAAAAACAAGCAGCTAATTGAGAAAAAACTACACCTCACTTACACGCATCCCAAGTGCTGTATTATTTTAGCAATAAAGCATCGCCAAGAAAAACTTTTTTCGCAAGCTTTTTGTTCTTATGTACCGGTACAATACGCTGAAAAATAACACCTCTATTAGCGCACGTCAGCACGAGTCAGCTTCGCTGAGAAACGCTCGCTACCGGAATCCCAGGTATCTTCCTTCAAATTTCCCGGAGCGGAAAACACCCCGAGATGCGTATCGCCTTACAGACGAGGCGAACGTTTCTCGCTTCCTCGCAGCCCTCGGTTGCAGCCCTTTCACCGGAGCGCTAAAGTCGCGTGTACCGCCCCGGAGAACGAAGCCCCGGAGAAAAAGTGTCAGAGATCCTAAATTTCATTTCCGTTCGATCGAATTCCGCTCACGTTCCACGTGGCTACTTTCCGGCCTGCGCTTCGGTCGCGGGGTTTGGCCGGTCCCGGCGATGGATGGCTTTCAGTTGTTGTGCTTCACCCACCTCACTTCTCTCCCCCTCCCCCTCTCCCTCCACCCCCCACGGTTGTTGTTCCGGTGCCACCCGGTGGCTGCCCGGGTCGCTTTTCCGGGGCGCTTTTCTCTTCGTGCTGGCGAATTCGGGTCGGGTTTAAAGATGCGCGAAATATTCGCCCCATTCGGAGGTGCGGATGCTGCCATTTCGAGTAAAACCAAGTGGGTGGGTGTGTGTGTGTGAGCATGGAACCGGTTTCATCGAAACATTCCACCGGCAGCATTCGTACAACAAGACGACGAGTGGGATCACTTTTCCCATGCCAGTGCGCAGGAAACGAATGTAATCTGGTAGCTCTAGGTTGGCTGCTATTGACTTGGTCCGAAACCGGGTGTGGTCGAACTAACCGGGCGCAATTGGGCGGCAGCACTGGTCAGTGCGAGCCCCGGGAAAGAAACACGGCGAACAATCGTGGGGATAGTTTCGGGGTGAAATTGATTTTCCGATTCAGGCGAATGCTGCCGGCGTCATGTGGCGAACGAATGGCGCGAGGCGCGATTTTCTGATGAAAGTGCGCACGGAGACGATGGGAAATGTTGCTCAAATTCACATCCATTCGTAAGCTCCATCATTGTGGTGTTCCGATGCCGCACAGTGGGTCGTTTGCATGCATTAGGAGGAAACCATTGCAAAGGGCAGAGGCTGGGCTCTGGAGCTCTTATGTAATTCTTACGAAAGTTGTAAAATGTCACTTCTTTTCCACCCACCACGCACGGCTCACGCTTGAAGTGGGAAAGATATTGAATCCACACGAAGCTCCCGCCCCGACAACGCCGTCCGTCCGTAAGTGACAAAACGAAATGTCGCTTTCGATTAAATTCCCCACATTTGCTTCCGCGCGAGCGCTCGGCACCCCAAATTCCGGCCAAACGTGTCACGACTTTGTGGCTCGCTTTTGTGACTCCCGACTGTTTGCTCGTTTTCTGCAGAGCTATCCGCTTACGCTGGGTGCTCTGTGTGATAATTTGGGACCCCAATCGGGACGCAAGGGATAAGAATCGCAATTCACTGCAGCCAAACGGGTTGGTTGGTTGTAAAGAAAAAAAGTTGAGTAACGATTTGTAACGGAACGCTGAACGGGAAGTTTGGGCGACCCAGATTTTTAGTGCGATCGTTTGCAATGATATGGGGTGGGATTTTTTTCTCTCTTCATTGTCTCTCTTTTATTCTCTCGTTCGTTCTGATCACACTGAATGCAGGTGCATTCGCTAAAGACAACTGACAAGGCGAAGGGTGACATCGATCGATTGGGGGGTTTTTTTATGCAATAGTTTAAAATGCATTAAAAAGTGTTCGGAATAAAATTCCATCACGCGCCTTAATTCGATCATATGCATTTCGAGCGTGAACGAGCTACGGCGTGAAAAGAATTAGTTTTCTTTCGATTTCAGCAAGCGGTTGAACACTTTCATCTCACACCCAACGTCAGCGACAACCGTACTGGTGGCCGCTGGAGCTCGAACCGTACGGTGAAAAAGGGGAAAACGGTACTGATGAGAAAAGTTTGATAATTTGTTTTCCAGTATCATGGTGGCGATATTGGCGCCTGGCGTCTACTAAAGTAATAGGGGGTGGTTAGAACGCAGTTTCAGCTGGAAAGGACACCTGAACTACCCTTTCACTAGGCTGCCAGCACCTGCAGCACCTTGCACGATGGCAACCTTAAAGGTGTTCGTGTAAAAGCTGCTAGAAATTTTAATTTTTATCCCAATTACCAATGTATTTGATGGTGAAACTTCACTAAAGTGTAACGTTCTGGTAAAGTTTGTTTTCAGTGTGAAATGAGGGTTTTTATTTAACGCAGGCACCAATTGCGAATCCTTGCGACACTGCCCGGAACAAACCACGTCACGAGCAATTTGACGTTTGACGAGTGAAACGACGGCATCCTCGCACGGCTCGCAAGTTTCATTTTTTTTGTTTGTATTTAAGTATTTGTTTACCCCTCAACGATGTACCATTGATAATGGATCGGAATGCGAGCTGACGTTTACGTGGGCTCCAGCAGCACGTAGTATGCACGCTACCGCAGCCCAACGAAAGCACACAGCGGAAGCAATGTCATCTCCGTGAGGCGACGGAACTGTCACGGTTGACAGCGCTTTGTTTTATCACGAAGACGTTTACCGCCTACGCGATGGAGGCGCCCAGTGGCTGGTAAAATACCAGTGGGAGGGGGAAACACTGGAAAGGGCCCCCCCGAGAATGAGTTTGCGTCATGAGTTTGCGAAATAAAGTTGTCCACCGGTGGCATGGGGGAATCAGCTGGTGGAAAGATGAAAAGTTTTAGCCTGCGTACATGGCGTGGTCGTGGCCGTCATTTTAAAATGTCTCCCTCACTCACTCTCTCTCTCTTTCCTCTTTTCCTCTCTCTCTCTCTCTCTCTCTCTTTCATGCACCCGCATCCGGCAGGCAATCGTTTCCGCAGCGACCGCCCTCGAACGATTTAGGAAGAACGCAGAGGCACGCGAGCAGCGGTGAAGTAAGGAAGGACACTCGCATAGAAGCACCCCCAAACGCACCGGCAGGATGGGTGGCTTCCCGTTCGAGCGCACGACGGTCGAGAACTTCCTGTCGCGCTACACGACAGAGACAACGCTGCCAACCGCACCAACGACGGTCATGGCCGTGGAGGAGTTGTTCTTTAACGCGACTCCGCCAGATCCGGGTCCGACCGCTAACGGAACGTTCGAGCTTGCGATCGAGGAGTCCGAACCGACGTATTCGCTCGCGCAGATCATCATCCTTGGCATTATCGCGACCGTGTTGAGCATCCTGACCGTCGCTGGCAACGTGATGGTGATGATTTCGTTCAAGATCGATAAGCAGCTGCAGACGATCAGCAATTACTTTCTGTTTTCGCTCGCCATTGCTGACTTCGCGATTGGGCTTATCTCGATGCCGCTGTTTTCGGTGACGACCCTGCTCGGTTACTGGCCACTTGGGCCGCACATTTGCGACACGTGGCTTGCGCTCGACTATCTGGCATCGAATGCATCCGTGCTGAACCTGCTGATCATCAGCTTCGATCGGTACTTCAGTGTGACGCGCCCGCTAACGTATCGAGCTAAGCGCACGACGACACGAGCCGCCATTATGATCGGTGCTGCTTGGGGCATTAGTTTGCTGTTGTGGCCACCGTGGATCTACAGCTGGCCGTACATCGAGGGTAAACGTACGGTACCGGAGAAGGAGTGCTACATTCAGTTCATTGAGACCAACCACTACATTACGTTCGGTACCGCGATCGCCGCGTTTTATGTGCCGGTTACCGTGATGTGCTTCCTGTACTACCGGATATGGCGTGAAACGAAGAAACGGCAGAAGGAGCTGAAGAACCTGACGGGTGACCGGAAGAAGGACTCTTCCAAGCGGTCCAACTCAAGGTGAGTACGACAATGCATGTTGCTGGTGTGGCACCGTTTGTGGTGTCCTTCCTCAGGAACTCTGTTTGTGCTTTAAGGGTTGAATGGAAAATGGTTCAAAAATAGTGAGCTATGGAAGCTCGAAATAAAGAGGAAACATTTCAATTTCAACTCGTGCTACAAAACCTCTACAAATTTTTTTTTGTGCTCTTGTAAATCATAAATAGCGTTTAAATTTGTAACTCTAAAATATGCAAAAATTGATGGATTGAAAGCCATCACGAAAGAGGCGTGCCTTTGCAGACAAAATGATAAGCATGAAGAGGCTTCTGAATTAATCTTGATATTAAATATTAAGCTTCCGATTGAGCATAAAAGCTTCTCGTTCTTATACGGATCTTGAGTGGTCTTTCATCGCTTCAGTTAAAACTAATCTGTTGCATTTCTAGTGGTAGTTGATATCCCTGGGAGGGATAAACTATTCCAACGAGATCCAGTTATTCCTAATCCCCAACCGGACCGTCGATCGTAGAAGAAAGTGATAGGACTAAAATTTCAGTGCAATAAAAATGACACATTCTCGAGTCCCTTCCAGTGGCATCCTTTCCCACGGCAAACTATCCTCTGTTGATCCCGAAATCGATACGGCACTTGCTGCCACCGAGGCGATGTAATATTTACAGACATTTTTGCACCTCGCCTCGATTCGAGCGCCACTCGACAGCTACGTCGAATTTCATTGAATTTGGCAGCAGGCCCGACCGTCTTCGGGATCGTCCGTTGTTTGAGCTCAAAACTAAGGCGAAAAGAAGCAACGGCAACCGAGTTCGATTGCGTCCCCGAGAAGGTGTCCTTCTGGTGCGAGTCCTCACTCTGGGGACCGACCCCGAGCAGCAACGGCCGCTTGACAGCGCACCATTGCACCGAATTTATTTACGCTATGAATAATGGAACCACTTTGGGTGGAATCGCCTTCCCGGGACCGGGCACGCATTACCATATCTCTTGCTTCACCCGAACCACGCCATTCCACTTACCGTGGTGGCCGTTATGCTGATTGCCAGCCCCGAACGATATTGTAGTTTTGAGTGTGAAGTTGTTCGACGCGATGTTCGAACATACCGAATGCCGGTCGTCCTTGCGGATCTGTCCGGGCGGTTTTTGTTCTTCTTGCTGCTCGGACCCTTCGCGCACTTTCCGACTTTGTGACATTGTGGACATGGGGCGTGAAGGGCCACAACGACCTTCCCCATGGGGTGGTTTCTTGTGTGTGAAAGTTGAACCGTTTCCCAAACAAATACCGCAGCCTGAAGTCACTCGCTTTTTGTTACGTCCTTGTGTGTGTGTGTTCTTTTCCCTGTGTGTGTATGTGTGGGTTTAAGAGATGAAGAGCAAAATTCAACCATCCTGCTGCCTGGGGGAGGATAAATTTCAACCCCCATCGCAACCCTCTTTTGTGGAGAAACACTCGAACATTTCCCACACACGTGGTTTCATTTCGGATGCACCAATCGACGCTCCGGGTTGTTTCCGTCGAGCTCTGCTTGTTTGTTGCATCGATTGCCATCGGCAAACAGTAAAGCCCACCGAAAGGGCACGTGACACGGAAGCGCGCGATGACGACTGCACGTACTTCCCATCGAAGATGGCCTTGTTTTACGAGCTGCCATTGGCAGCTGCGGGCGGCTGTTGTCGAACCGCAGCGGCTTCTTCAGCTTGTTGCAACCACCGCCTGTGGTGTGACGTACGGCAAAATGGAGAGTTTTATTGTGCCGATTATGAGGGTGCCCGGTGTGAGCTTACGGTTCGCACCCGGTTGCGTTCTCGTCTCCATCGTGTGGTCCTTTTTTTTTTGTTCCTCGCCCGCTTTCGAGTGCTGCATCGTCCGTGTGCTCGAGTGTCAGGTGTGTTTATACTTAAAGGTTAGTGGCTCCCCGGGGGGATGCATAGGTGGGATGTGTGTCCCTTTCCACAGCATCAAACTGGTTCGTGACCTCGGGGCTGACGTTCGGCTTCCGCTTCGGTTGGAATATTGATTTATCGCGCGTGGCTGTTGTGTCTCGCTCGTTTGCACGCTGTGCAGGCGTGATGCTGCCAGGATACGCCACCGACGATGGGAAGGGTTTGCATTCGCTGATACAACCGACCTGGCAACGCGGTCGAATGATTTATGGTGCGGCAACGGGCGCTGGTGGCGCCGTTCAATTGATAAATCAATGCATTCGCGTGCAGGCGGTCTCTTCTTGCAAATGGTATCAAGTGTTCGTTCTCGCACTGGATTAAGGCTGAGCAGTTGGTGGTAATGATGCTGCAACAGGAGCACAGTGCGTACCTGAATTAGTAACAGTTGTAGGATTTTTTATATAAAATTCAATGATATAATGTTCGAAACCAAATGTTACTTATGTTGTATTAGCATAAGTATTCAAAGGTTTTATATGTTTAGGAATAAAACAATGTCTTAGTAGAATTATAGTCAATGAAAAAGGGAAACAATAGAAATGTAAATCAGCTATCCTTTTAAAACAAATGGTTCTACAGTCCCTGATTAGTAATTTTCTTCTGCACGAACTGGTTTTCAAACGATTGATTTGCTTTTAAAAAGCATGAAAAATGTTTCGCTTACAGGAAAACTTCGTGTTCCTTTTGAAACACAAAAAATTAAAACTTAGCGAATGAAATTGCTGCCACATATTTGCTCAATCGATCGTGCTTAGTCAGCATTTAGCAAGCCGCTTTCGCAACATAAAGTGCAGTTTTTTGTTTGGGCCTAGAAACCTGTTATTCAGCTTTAAAGCACTAGAACATTTGCTTCCGCCACTGTGTTACTGCAAACATCTTGACCTGCATCCGGTGCGCGAGTTTCAACCAGTTATTATACCAACCGCGCGATTTTGCCCTTCGGTGACTTTCCATGCAGTCGGGCTGCAAGAATTATCGATAACCCAGGTGAATGCGCGCTGATCAGCTTAATTGAATTCTTCTAATTAAGTACATTCGAACGTCGTGCGTTGGTCGGTGTGCTGATAACAGCGACAATGTTAGAGCCGCTTTGCAGTTGAATCCTGCCCTCTGCTCCTGACTGGATGTGTCCATTCATTTGACCCTGGATTCGTTTCCCGGCTTAATGAGAGTTCGGTTTTGCTGCGGGAGGAAATAATGCATTATTCCACCGGCGATGATCCTTCGTTCAGCCACGCAACCGAGTGCCACTGGTGCGTTCGTGGCAATCATTACAAGCCAAAGTGCGCGCGTTTTGGTGACACAAACCACAAACCCGATGTCGCAATCCACCCAACCCACCCAGGAACGCCCACGCGGAAAAGGCTCGGTTTCGGGTGCTTTGCATATTTATGGGCCCTTCCGGCGTGCCCACCGGAATGGGTGGGTGAACGTGGTCAAATGTTATCTCGCATTATTTTCGACTGTTTCGAGCCTCCCCCCACGGTTTCGGTTGATTGGTGTTTGGGGTTTGGCCCTTCATTCCATTCCACCTCACCGGTTGCAGCTGGGATGGGAAGCTGGGCTGTGGTTGGCCAGGTTTTGGGGGACTTCCGGTGTTACGCGGATGCCATATGCTGGGCTGTTCGCGGATGCCAAATGGACGTGTGCGCAGTGTTGCGCGAATGTGCTGGAATTGATTTTGCATTTTCGTTCGGTGTATAATTTGCAAAATAATTACATTCGAGATAGCCATCCGCGGGGCCGTGGGCGAATGGCGTTTTTGACGGTTCGTGACCGTAATTGAGTCGAGTGACGTTTGCGAAAGGAAACAGCGCTAAATAATTAACATTTGCCGTTGGCAAGGATCGAGCAAGCGCGTGAATTCAGTTAGGTTTGAGAGGAAACTTTAAAATGCGAAACATAATTAATTGCGCCAAGAAATGAGCCGTCGATACCACAAAATGGACAATATAATTCGACCATGTATAAACATCTTTAGTGTGGATTAATTCATTTCGTTCAATTAAACTGTTGCTTGGAAGTCTCAAATGAACACGGTGGGATTTATTTCTCAAATTTGAACTCAATAAGCATGAAATAAATTATATATTTCTGCTGTTTTATAATGTTCTGATATGTATATTGACCTCATAAAGCCAAGGTTAAAACTCTTAAATGTTCATAGAGCGTGATATTTAGTGAAGTTACTATCTCACGGTTTTTGAAACATTTCGCTTTATATCACATACCTAACAGGTATGTTGTATTATCATACTTTCGACACCAATCACTAAACTAACATAAAACGATCCTCCACAGAGCCCGTCCCTAGGTGGTATTGGAACTACGTTAAACTTCCGACAATTCTCTCCCCCTGCCGGGTGCAGCTAACGACAGAAACTTTGCCATTTATTCTTCCTGTCAGTGCAAGGCAACCCAGCCCAGCTAGACCTCGGTCGCACAGCGACACGAGCGCATGTGAACCGATCCGATGTTGGCGACAAAACCTCGGGTGCCGGTTGCATTCGCCGTGCCGCTGGAGCTATTTTTCTCGAATCTTTCGGACGTCTTAGAACTGGGTCAGTGGTGTTGGGTTCCGTGTTATAAAAAAAAATGTAAAAAAAACGCGCCAGTCTCGCCCGGGATGCAAGCACGAAGCGGAATAGAAACGGAACACCGGGGCGCTGATTGGCATGCTCGGTTCGCATTTGCGCGCCCCCGGCACACCTTGACAGATGAATAAAAGATGGGCAGGACGGGCGAAACTCCGGTGGCCAGGTGGTTGCATATTTCAGCCGGTGTGCCTGTAATGGAATTCCGCTTTCCCACCCGAAGGGCGGGAATAGGCGATGTAAAATGCATTTTTCGATATCGATCGAGAGCGCTAATGTGAGTTGTTATTGCAGTTAGCTCGTGAATATCGGGGCTAAAAAACAGGACCAATAAATTAGCCATGCCATGCTTTTGGTTTGCTCTACTTGGAAGCAGGAATATTAAATGGGTGCAAACGAGGTGAAAGAGGATAGACAGAATGATAAATATCAAGGACGGGGCAGGTTTTAAGCTTAAGATGACGGTTATCATTCGATTTCGCTTTAAGGTTGTTATCAACCTTAAGACGCCTAATGGTATTGCAAAATCCGTTCTTACGACGTGATTAAGACGATTCCTGTCTTATTTGCAGTGACTGAATTGTTTTTTTTCTACAATTACCTTTCTTTCTTTGTTCCTAATCGTTTCTCGGATTAAATTCACTGATCGAACGTAAGGGCAAAGCTTTTTTCTGTTTGAGTTTCACCTTTACCTGCACAAAGGCACAGTTTGCTCACTCAAATCGCCCGCTACTTAGCCATTGTTATCGTGGCCGTAGGAAAGGAAAAAAAACTGCTCCCTCGTATGAAACGTCCTGAGCACGGTATCGTACACCTTGCACGCGAAGCCTAGCACCAGATAGTGCAGGAAGCAGCGTCTCCGGAGACGTGAAACACACCGTAACAACGGTGTTGGAGCCTGAGCGCAAAGAAAAAAGCAGTACAACTTCGATGTAAGAAAAATTATATTGAGGTTGCACGTGGCTTCCCGAGAGAGAGAGAGAGAGAGAGAGATCGTGGCAGGGATGAAGCCGCTTCCTTCTCGAGCGTATCCTTGGAAGATGGGTTAGCTTTAAGACGGTCGTAGCGTTGCGAAAGAGCATCATCCATCCCAGAAGCACTTCCTTGAGCCGATCTAGTCTAGTGCACTGCACACGAGCAGGCAGTGACTTGTGCGACTAACTAACCTTTGCATGTTCCAGCGACTTCGTTGCTAAATGGTCCAGCTTCGGCACGTCCTGGGCAGAGCCTGCCGGAAGCGGCATCACCGTTTCATCACCCTGTTCTTCGTGTTTACACGAGCGTCCTCATGTGTAAGGAACGTTTATGGGGAATACTACCTCGAGCAAGGGCAAGAAGTTGAGATTTTGAATATTTCATTCGACGGAAACATTTTATAGCGCTTCGGGCCGCTCTTCAGCACGCACGCTGCACGGTCGGGCAAGGCAGAATGTGACCGGATTTTCCGCATCGCTGGATTTTCCGTACGCCGCCATTCGTTGCGGGATATAAACGGTCTAATTCGCTCACTGCAGCTGCCGATGGTTCCCTTTTCTCGTGACAAATGGAATGGGTGAGGGGGGTTTTTTTTGAATTGGAAATCACCTTCGGAATGCGTTTCCAACGTTTCGCTCGCACAGGGTGGCTCTTATCGATCCGATTGAAAGTAAGTGCCACGCGTTCGCCATTCCGCGGTTCCACGTTTTGCCTGAATGATTCATCAAATGAATAAATCATAGTCGAGGAAATGAAGAGCCCAATTAGAATTTCATTAGTATTTTATTACTGCCCCGTTACTAGCTGTGATAACGATGCTCTATTAATTAATTTACGATGCAAAGCCCTCTCCGACAGTAGTGGTAGTCTTTTAAAACTCGCAAAGCTTTTAAGATTTATCTACGAAAGTATATTTTTTTTTGCTTCCCGCAACAAATGCAAAAGCTATTGGTGGAAATCGAATTATCTAACCAACATCGTTTCTGCGGCAACGAGCCAAAATTTAAAACGAATAATTTATCCTGAACCGTTGTGCGTTCTCCTTTTATTGCGAATAAAATAAAATATCGCTCAACCGTGATCGTGAGTGGGTCTCTCGGGCCCGAATTATCATTTCGAGAAGCGAAGTGGCTCATGGAAATTCTGCGGCAAGGACGTGATAAAATTTGATCCTTGGAGCTTGGTGGAAGAATTTCAAAGTAAAGGAAAAAAGGAAGAGCTTACTAATAAAAAAACCCCCCATTCACTTCGGAAGCTGCTGCTTGTTCTCGAAAAGGTAAGCCATCGCCAGGCGCTTCTTTTGTCCGTTTTCCAATCCGCAGCCTGTAACGGCGGACAGGCGGAATGAAATGGTGCGACTTTTGTGGGCGTCCAGATAGAGTGGGAACCGGTTTCCTGTTCTGTTCGCGAAGCATTTTAGGCAGTTTTAATACTTCCCAGTGACGTGCACTTTTGTTCTATTTTCTCCGAATGCTTTTGGTCCCGTTTCTGACTCACCGTTGCCCTCGAAAGCACAAGAATCCATCTTGAAGACAATCCAGGTGATGATGGGCGCTGAAAGATGCGGGATAATTTTTCGCTCACACCCGGCACCCTTCCGAGACGCCACTCGAAATGGCGGCAGAAGAAAACCCGAATGGGACTATTATCGTGGCACAAACCATTCGCTTCCGCTGGTCTAGTCGGATGGCAATTTGGAAAGCAACGACTTCCTGAGCACCGGCCGCGATAATACGGATCACCGCTCGAGCCGTTCCTTCGCTTTTTGCCGCGAGCGGTTTTGCGCTTCCGGAGTAACTTTTTCCGGGTGCCGAGATGGGTGTGAATGAATATGAATCGCAGCTCGTCGCACGTCGAATGGATCTGGTCGGGGCGTGTTTTATGCTTTCCCGGCTCGGTTGCATCACTCGCACGGAAGTTCTTACGGAGCTTCGTTACTTCGTTGGCGAATAAAAAAAAATTAACTCAGACTGCATGGCACGGACGTGGCTTTTCCGGCCAGTTGCAGCTAATAAATCGCAAGTAATGTCATATTTTCACAAACTTTACAAACCGTACATGAGACTGCGGAAGTCCTTTGATAATGGAAAAAAAAGCTAGATGGTTTTATTTATGATCAAGTATGCTTTTTTCCATCATAGGAAAGTTGTTCTTTTCACCGAAAGCGAGGTGTTCTTAAATAACCCAAGCCCCAATCGCATGAATCACGCCTCGTGGGGGAAAGTTTGTCCATCAAATCAATAATGATGAACGTCTTAATGCCGATTCGATTTCTATGCTACGCCAGTCCCTGCCGGCCGCTGGTGGCCGTGGTTTACTTTTAGGCGCTGACAAACAGACCCACCAAATGCCTGTTGAATGTCAATCTACCAGCACCGACGTGCCGACTTTCATTCTAACGCCTGAATTCGGTCGACCGATGAGTAATGTATTCTGGCGGTATGAAGCAGAAGCACAGTTTGCCCCCCTTCTTAGCTGGTGGCGTTCCATTTGCTTTAGTTTTATGCGATAGATTAAATTTACTCACGTCGGAATGGGGGCTAGAATGATTGATGATTCGGAATCTGGACGCTTTTCGTCCCGATCTGCTGAACCGATGAGTGCGCTTTTCGTATGAACGGGAGGAAATGATATCCTTTAGGGTTTGGGACACCGGCAGATGGGCAGTTGGCAAAAATTTGTATGATCCTGGAAGCAGGAGCGTTGGATATCTTTACAAACTACTGTAAGTGCAATTACTTTAAGTTTAAGCATTGAAATGGTGGATTACTAGCAATCAAATCGCCAACAACTGAACATTCGAAATATAAACCGTTATTTGCTTCTCTAAAAGCATGTAAATCCTTCGTATAAAGTCCTATAATTCTAATTCATCTTATAACATAACATAGATGGAAGCCAATGAATGAAAAAATAAATTATTGTGCTAATGTATAAAAAGATTGCCCATTCGAAGAAGAAAAGGGAGAATATGTATTGTTTGAAGCTTTATAGGATAAATTAAATTATTGTTCAATGATTGGTACAGTTGTGCCATAAGGTCTTAGGTCAGACTCAAAAATGATGTGAACTACTATTAATGTGGTTAGTTTGGTTATCTTATTGTTTTTTTAAACTGAAGATTTATCACATTCTTGTTCCCACAAAAGAAATATTTGGTTTCGATTCCAGCCAAAGGAAGCTTACAAATAGTATTTGTATTGCAGGCCCACGTTTGCTGATACCTATTACCAGAATGCATAATATTACGTTTAAAAATAGGAGGAGCTGTGTTTTATGAAATAATCCTTATTTCCCAGAAAGGTTCTCTCACATCACCGGACCATTTTGCTCGACGCACGCGAAGCACTGGTTAACACACATGCGAGACGTACCCATCCGCATGCACTCGAAACTATGCCAATTCCATCGCAACGAGCCGTCTTTCCGGAAATAGTATTTTGATTCATCTCGTTTGCAATATTATCCCTCTTTCGTTCACCGCTGCAACCAGGACCACGGCTCCATACAGGAGTCCGGCTGAATTCCATCGAGGCCGGACATTTGATTAAATGCAGGATATGTAATACGACGGCAAAAGGTGCCTTTTGAACTCAGCTGTGGTCGTTTCTTGGGTGAAATGCTGGCGTTCCATCCTCGCCTGAAGGACGGCCGCGTGCATCACCGGTGCACCTATTTCGGGAAAATATGCTACCGTGTCACCGAGCATTAGCTTTTGCGTGCTGCAGTGAACCGTTTAGTTGGTCCCTAATTGCAGTACGTTGATTGATGAGTGAAATGAAAATCCACCATCTCCTCCATCTTCGGTGGCACCGGAGATTGATAGAGGGCGCTGCGGTACCAGCACCATGCACCAGCAGGACTTTATCGAAATAAAAGCGCATCACATGGCGCTCTGACCCTAACGTACGTCAAATCGAAGGCTCGAACCTCGGGCAAAGAGTGGTTCCAATTTCACCCTCACCATGTGAGGGCAAACAATCCCTAGCGTGGGGATGGCTGTGGCCAAATGTGGGAAAATGCGAGGCGTAGATCAATCATGCTTCTGTTACTCGATGCTCGAGGTCTATGGCTACCGAGTGGGCACGCTTTTCAGGATCAGTTTAAGCCGGCACACTGGTTGGCCGTTTCCCTCGGCACAATAATAGCTCTCACAGCCACCGGTCGGTGTGTGACGGGAAGCAGCATAAGGATCATGACCCACTGCCTGCGTGCCCGGCTAGTGCGCTAGCGTACAAATGGAGCAAATCATTGGAAAATGAAACCGACCGGCCAGCCATTAGAAGTGTTTCATTTTTCACCGGCTTGCGAAACGAAGGGTGGTTGGGCCCTTTCGTCCTGGTGGATCCTAATTGGAAACCTAATCACTTCGAACACATCGTCGCACCACTGGGCGATGGGTCGGAAATTCACCCCCTCAAACGCACACCCGTCCCTGCACGGGAAAGCGACCTCTTTCTTTCGGTGCTGGTTTGCGATTTTGTGTTTGAAATCCGTTTTTTTGTTGCTGCATTCCCTCGGTCGATTTGCTGGGATCGGTGCAGCGAGCAACCGTTGCGTTGTGGTAGTTCTGAAAACTCGATCGAAAGTGCGAAACAAAATGTTCCATGGGCCGTTAGGAGCTGTTTGATCTAGTGAAACGATACGAAAACGGGCGTATAGCGTATTGTGCATCGCTTTTGTTTTGAAAGGACTCGGGAGCCCGTTTCCGGTGAATTTGTGAGCTGCAAACCAGGGTTCGGGTTTACATTGTTCATTGTTTTTTGTTCCGAACACAGTTTGATACGAGTGACTTGAAATCTTAAATGCTGCTCGATATTGAATTCGAATGGAAATCTACTTGCTGGTGAATACTTCAGAAGATTGATATAATATTTGCTTTGATTAAATACACAGGATATGGATTTTAAAACATATAACGTATGTTAAATAACGTTTCTTTCACGTTCAATGTGATTATTATCACGTTGGATCTATTATGCATATTAAAAGGTTATTTTCAATAATATATCGGCAGTTTTTATTGCAATTTTGATATTTAATCCGATCAAATCACCGGATAATCTTGATACAAACAAAATGCTTAAAAAATACTTAGCTCTCTCTTGTTGTCGACCTTTTTTTCGACTTTTTAATTGTAAGCATTGTGAACATTTTAAAAGACAATTCTAAATAAGCGCATTAAATCGCGAATGTTGAGATTAGCAGCTATTACTTTCGAGTTTGCAAATGAAAATGAAATAACAGTCAAGTTTAATATGAAAGCATCCCATGTTTTCGGAACCATCTTGAGTCCTAATTTAATCGTAATAGGAGATCTATTTCTTAGAATTTATTAGAGAAATTTTCACTCAACTGGAAATGGAATTAGTACGGCTTTGCGCGTCGAACATGGAATTAAAAATGAACCAGCAAAAACCACCGAAAATGCATAAATTTTCCGCCAACGAGCACCGGAAAAACAACCGACCGGAAACGATGGCACACAATCATAGCAAGGTGGCGTTCTCAAATGAGAGAAGAAAAAAGACATTGCGTGAGTTTGTTTTAAGGAACAAATTTAATTTAGGAAACTTTTGTTCCCTTGCGATTCGGAAAGCTCGCTTTATGCTTGTGAAAGGTAGATGTGATTTTAATCAAATCCTATCTGCGGAGGAAAACCTACTTTAACGATTGTGCATCGTTGGTGAAAGCAGTTTAAGATGTTGCGGAAATATCTCTGCTCGATGGCTTGAAAGGACGTTTACTAACGCCTTTTAAATTTATCAACGCTTGTCCGACATTATCCTGCAAGTAGTTGACACTCAACAAATTGGGTACGAAAAGGATCGTCAATTCGCACCATATTTTGAACACTGCTACACTCATTCTTAGCTCCAAATGTTCACCACCCACTAAAGTGTTGTGAAATTAACTGGCCAAACGCGAAATGCAAATTCACGGCCTTCGACGAGCAGCAAACAGCGATGGCGGCGCGTCCATTAGCTACGGTCGGTGAGAATTTTCCCCGAACTGTCACTCCCATCTAAAGCGAACGCCACAAAACCGCTCGGCCCATGGCAGCGTGTAGGGGACGTTTTTATGCTAATTAAAACTTGGCCCCACGGGTAGCATCACCGAGAAGTGCAAAATAGTTCCCAGCATCGTAAACTTCTTCCCGGTCGCGCTTCATACCGAGCCATTTTGGGTGGGAAAAATCACGCCCAGCGTCGTTTGTCTGTGTCGCAGAAAGTTCCGAATTCCGGGGCAAGTTGGCAGAGCAAAAATCAACGCCAGCCCGGACGGGGCGAACCGCTAGTTGCCAGCAGCAGCTTTTACGCATCAATTTCGCTCGATCATAATTTCGTGGGAGCAATCGCGAATGAATGAGGGAAAAGGAGGGAAAGCCCAAAAAAAAACAAACTTTCACACTTTCCCGGCGAAAGGGACGAGTCTTTCAAATGGCGCTTCTCGATGGGCGCTTTTCGCTAAATTGTAACGATAAAAAATACGTTACGAGCCAAGGGTATTGCTGCCGTTCTGACCCTGGTGTCTATCCATTGGCGTCGAGCGAACGATTCGAATCCAGCTACACGCACTGGCGATGAGATAACGCGACCGTTCTCCAATCGGGGCTGTGCTCTGCCGTGCTTCATAAGACATTAACATGATTTAGGCAACATGTCGCTTGAGCGAGCAAACGAACCGGAAGCAACCGAAGACCGGAAGCTTTCGTTTGAGCGCTTCGTTTTGACGAGTTACCTGAAGGATGGGGTTTATGTTTTGCATTCGTTTTTTTTTTCTCTCTCTCTCTTTCGTTGGTCCCTTTACGTGCGTGATTGCACGTCGCGGCGTCGGCATGGCATGGGAAAAGCGAACCGACGGGCACGCTCGAGATGCCGAGCCAACGGTGGGATCGGTTCCGGGAGGGCCGGAAGTTCATAAAGCTAAACAAATTTGCACATTACGGAACCACCCGCTCCGGTCGGCCTGGGGCTGATTACAACGGTGGAGAAGAAAATCAACTGAGCTTAGGACCAAACGGTTAGTTCCTTCCTGCCTGTTCCTTCCCTGGTGAGCGGGTTTTCCTTTTGCACGCGTTTTCCCGCCAATCGCACACCATAATGAGGGATTCGTGAAACGCGCCACGAACGGCGAAAGTTGAGTACGGGGAGAGGAGAGATGGCGGTGCGGGTGGAGTGAATAGAAATATGCGAAAAAATATTTCACCCCGAAAAGCGCACCCACTAAATGTCACGCCGAATTTCGATGAGCAGCATGACGTCACGTTTGGCGCCATTGCCGATTGACGATTGTTTTAGGGGTGAGAATTTCAGAGAAATGTGTGCTACTTATAGGAAACCAAATGATGCCAACCTGTAAAAGGGAGGCCAAAGTTGGTTATGCTTGGGAAAACAAGTGAAATTAATCAATGAGCTTTTCGTTATGCTCATGCATTTTTGCTGTCAGAATATTTCTCTTCTTTTCTGCTGAATTTTAGTTTATACAAACCCCTTCCAATTAATTTTCTTGAGTTCAATATGAACAATGAGGTTGAAAATGGTTACACTAATCGATCTGCAATGCATAAGAATGTTTCATTTCTAAATGTGCTCGTTAACTCGTTGCCAGCTTCCCCTTTAAAGGCTGTACCAAGCAGCAACACGACAGATTACACGAATATGCTGCAAACCCGATTTGAAATGCTGATACGATTGCATACCGCAATCATTATCACCGTACACGCGACGACCGCGCTGCGTTGGGATTTCCTTCCACCGAGGCGTAGTCACGCTCGTTGCCAGGCCGGTCTGCGGGCATCCCTTAATGCCGCTGTCGTGCCTCGGACGGCCGGGCAAGGATTAGGGCAAAACCCTTTTCCCACGGGAGCACCGATCCTTGCCGAGCGGTGCGATCAATTCGACGGCACGCCCAATCCCGGGTTGTCGACTTGGCCGATGACAAATCGGGAAAACGGCCCACCCCGGAGAAAGGACATGGGTAAGGACGAAAGGATCTCCACGCAAGATGGAGCCATGAGCCGCAAGGTTGTGTTGGGAACAGATTTTCTGAAAAGGGATTTGAGGCGGTTTGCGAATTGAATTCTTCGCCAGCGCTTGACAGTTGCTCGGATCCGTTTTCTTCAGGCTCGTTGATGTGCTTTTATGTAATCGAGCAGGTCAAATCCGGGTTCCGGGTGGGCGTTTGCCCTGATGGATTCGACTTTGATTGATACAATTTTTTTCTCGGGGCAACATTCCCATCGGAATGCACTTTATTGTTGGTTGCTTTCATATTGTGTGTATTTTGAATTGCAAGCTTGAGTTGACAGGAGTTTTTTTTTACTTTTTAATGTAACGAAAGCATGGATTAAGCAATGTCTAATGTCAACTTGTCATAGTTAGCAGAAAATATGTTAAAAAAAAGGATTTTGTTGATTGATTGAAAAATCTATGAGTATATTCTTATCCTGAAAGCTGTTAACTGTGTTATCTGCATATTAAAAAAGCGCATTTATATTTTAGCTTCTCGTTTTTCTCTTTCGTAATGAGCTTTTATTATATAGCAAAATAAAATGCTCATCCAACGATCCTCACGTGCTTGGTGTTAAAAAAGGATGTTCGCCTCTCGATAACCAGCCTGGTCCGATTGTTTAATGTTGCAACCCTACATGGGAATGTGCCTCCATCTTTCCAGCCGACAGCCGGCGAACGAATTCCCTAACAAGACGCACCATTTCGTTAATTATATATTCCATCGACACAGCATCACTACATTAAACATGCTCTCACTGCCTGGCCGCATATGGTGCCGCGAGGGAGCATAAAGCATCGCTTATGCTCGCGCCAAACGCAACATTCCCCGCGGTTGGCGGTCGCCACGCCCTATGTCGCCCCACGCAATCTGCTGCCGGCCTTTTTGCATAATACATCGCCAAAGTTCGCGAAAGAAAATGGATACCGCCGGCTAAAGCGAGCTGGCTTAAAAACCCCCAAGCCGCAGATTACGGGAGCCTTCGCCGATCGGTGTGTAATGTAATAAATCATTGCACAAACAGCGCTGGCCTTCCTTCCGGGTGTTTCGCTCCCTGCGCCCGTTGGGTGAAACTTTTCTGTCTCCCGTTTGCCGGTGCCAGGAAAAACCGCGAAACAATCCACCGTGGGAGGGGGCCTGGGTCGCGAACCAATTTCGCACCGTTCGAAAAGTAAGCTAACCTAATTCAGCGCCCTCCATCCCGGTGACACGTCGGTGGCACCTGCGAGGACACGTTCCGTTCGCGCTCGCGAGCAAGGAGAAATAATGATAAAACAACGGCACGTCCAGAGCGCCATCTCCGCGCTATCGGGCGCGAACATCGAACCGACCAGGTGTTCCCGCCATCGCGATGTCGCTCACGTCGCGCTTTTGCTGCAGCGCACGCAGTTCGTGCGTGTGTGTGGCTTGTCTACCTTTCGGGCGCACGTGGAACCGGAACCGGAACCGGAACCGGAAGTGCGCTGGTAGGTGACGGGAGAGACACTTTATCTCCATCAGTTTCTGCCGGTGCGCGACGCCCCAGTCGGACCGATAAGCGAAGGACAATGGCGAAGGTGAAGTCTTTATAAGGGCGTGCAACTTTGGGCGTGCGCTGATTTGTGGTGCGAGTGGAGGAAGAAAAAAAAATGAATCGCGAGAAGAACCCGGACGATGGGGAATCGTTAAATTGCGGCCCCTCTGAACGGCACGTGCGGTGGCACAGTTCGATCGAAGTTGCTATGAAGCTTTTCGCAGCATTTCATGTCAGCGGAATCGAAGGTCCTTGCGGTGGAACCGATTATCGATGGGGAGGGATGGCTTGACGCGCCGCTGTCGGAGTACGTGTCGGTGTTGGACTTACTTTTGACACTTTTGACAACACGTCCCTGTGGGGCAGTGAGGAGAGAGAGAGAGAGAGAGAGAGAGAGAAAGAGGGAGAAAGGAGAAAAGGACCTATCTTGGTTGCTTGATTGTTGCGCGAGTGAATTTTCAACCGACCCACATCAAAGATGAAGATATCGACATTCCGTTTCAACTGCACAATATACTACAGTCTTGAGGGAATGGAAGAATCAGGAAGAAGTGGAAAGAAGAATCAAAGGGAAAGGATAATGGACGACGTTCCATTTCGACAATGAAGCCAAGCCGCTATGGAGGGAGTTTGCTTCAAACCGAATCCATAAATCACTTTTACTGGAATAAGGCTGCGATTTGCATCAAGTCCTATTGAAAGCTGGCAAGCTAATCCTTTTTCCAATCAAATAACAATAATTTATCGTGTACAAACCTTTCGTACATCAGAGGTTAATTTTGCACATTGTTTGAATAATAGCAAGCATAGCTTTTTGAAAGAAAAATCAATTTCGTTACGATGGAAATTTAACTATCGGATACACGATATAGCATCGATAACAGGAGGCTGGAAAGGTAGAACTTCGACACATCCTTATTGTAATGAATCATAATATATTAACAGTAAAAATACTAGTTAAGAAAGCTTGGAAAACTAAGAAACATATTCTGATTACTGAGATATAAAACGCCAAATGTGCAACGTTGTTAATTATGCGTTTAGGTCAGTGTTCTGATACCTTTTTGTTGCCGAGAAATTCATATGGTTTGGTCAAACATATATGTTGATGATGCTATTAAACATATATGCTTAAAGATTGTTTATTACGATGAAGCATAAACGCCTGTCGCATTCAGCCATAGATTTCCCAAGCTTTTTTCAATACACGATTTGTGAATGGAGCCGCCTGGTACTTGACAGAGATAAGGTGAGAATTCTGTAAATTAACTAGTAAATTATTACTACCATATATTAGCCATAGTTATGATAAATCGGCATTGCTTTTTAATCAGGACTTGCCTTGATAAAATATTTAAACAAATAAATAGTACAAGCATTACACACAAATTAAAAATAAAGCATGATATCTACTCGAATTAACTTTGTTATTTACAAATGTTGTTATTCCTCTGTAATTTTCGGAATGTTTTGCTTCATAGCATTTAATTTTTGTTTGACAAATCCATTATCGGAATAATTAGATCATTTCATTAAATGAAAGGTATAAAATATAATCTTTATATAGTTTTTAAAATAACATGAAACATCGCTTGGGTCTTTTGTGTTTGAACTTTTAAAATAGTAATTATGTTTTATAGAGTATTCGACGAGTCATACTTTGTCTAAACTCAAATATAAAGTACGAATCCATTCACAAATCCTTTTTCAAAACCATATTATTTAAATATAAAATTGAGGAAAACATCGGAAAAATGTGTATTGTGGCGCCCTCTGGATGTCCAAAATAATCAATTATGTTCGATAAACAACTTTGCAATTGATTAGAAAAGAAACACAGCAAAATAAACTATAATATAAAAATTATCCGCAAGATTTTTGTCCCACGTCACCTCATAGTGCAGGCGGCAAAATAGTTTCGGATCGAGCTAAAAATTTTGCGAAAGTAACAGGAGCGCATGACTCGTAGCAGGTAGCCTGGTCGCTTGGTACTTGCATGCGATAGATTGTTGCGTGCGATCGGTCATTGCGCGCGATCAGTTGTTGCGTGCGATCGGTAATTGCGTGCGATCGATATTTGTTTGCGATCGATCGTTTGCAATTACTACTTACCGATTTGCCGGCTTATTCTTTCTATCTTTGTTCTGTGGCATAACAAACAAGTATGAAGTTTTGTTTACGTTTTTTATTCATTTCCATTAATAAAAATCATTACAGTGCGTTGTATATGCACTAAAATTCACATTATTCACTAATAAATATGTTTGTTAGTGTCATTTATTATCAACTTCTTTATTAATCTTAAAACGTATGTGATATTAATGGGTTTTAAAAACATTTTTAACACAGTGTAACACCTAGCAGGAAGTGATTGAATGCATTTCAAAACATCGCCGCAGGGCCTTCCTTCAAACGTCGCTACAGAAGCCGCGTGCTGATGAGTATCACTTGAGCGAATAAACTTGCGAGCCCCGGTGGCTCGGTGACGCCCTTTTCCGTTTTCCTAACGGCAGATGAAAACCTGCAATCGACACAACAGCGCCCGGAAACGTGACGGCAATGGAGTCCCGAGACGATAGTTCCCCGGGCCCGTGCCATGGCGCGTCGTCGTAATTGAATCAGCTTCGTCGAATGTAGAAAAAATAATCCCTGATTGAATCAACCGCTTCCTTGGAGCGACCAGGCCTTCAAGAAGATGCTGCGACCAGCCGCTCGGATCCCGGACGGAGCAATTGGTGTTCCCGTATCCGGACCGCCGTAGCTCGGTTTATCAAAGCACGACCGGACGATCCTTCCGGAGGAAAGGTGTTTTTTGCGCATTTGGAAAACATCTCTTCGTAAAGGGAGCACAGAATGAAGTCCGAGATGGTGGTGAGCCTCGAGATGAGTGAGGTTGCGTCGCGAGGTTGATTTCTGGATGAAGAATGGAACTGAAGCAGAAATTTGGGTCCGAGAATTCCCGGGACAGACAAATAAATAAATCGTTTTACGTCAAAACGCGCCCTGTGACGTGCCGGGCGTGTGTGAAGTGGCTCCGAGATGAGGGTGCCGATTGGCCCTTCGGTGGGTGTTTTCATTTCCACCCGCAAGTGTGGGGGAAAATTGAAAATAAAATATGTTCCTAAGGTACGCAGACCTGCGCCCGGACACGCACCACGGTCTCGGGTTCGAACGCACATGAAGAGATCCTCCGACCGTCGAAGGGCAGGCAAAGGTCCTACAAAAGGTCGACCGAGTCCTACCCACTCACGTGCGATGCTTTGTTTTTGAGGAAAACTTCACTCCAAAACGCGCATCCGGTGAACAGCCGGTGTGAGGAGCAACTCGCTCCCGGTAGCATTCGGTGGAGTCGTGAAAGGCCGAAGATCAAACCTTGCCAGCCCTTGGCCTGTGTGGTGCGATGCTGGTTCTTGGCCGGAGTCGATGGGTTATCGTGTTACCGTTTTTTTGGAAAGGCAGGCCACCGTGTTGCGGTCGAGTGATTTAAACTCTCCGAACCGAATCGAGAGGTCGCCGGATCCGGTGCACCTCTATCAAGCCACGAAAGGCCATCCCTTTGGTTGGTGGCGGAGGACAGCGGTCCCCACTTGAATCCTGCGTCGACCACTGGGTTTGGGTTTGGGGATGGAATTTTCCAGTTTTTCTCAGCGAAGCGGCGGCAGTGCGGTGGTTCTCATTTTTTGGGTATTGTACCGTACGTCCACTTGACCCGGGATTGGGATGATGAAGATAAAGTTGAAGAAAATCGCCGCCAGTCGAAATCGGGAACAAACGGACGCAATTTATGAGCCTCCGCCGGTGGTGTGGGCCGTTTAAGGACGTGTTTACTTGCCAGCGATGGTGGGTAATGTGTAAGTTATTGTTGTTCGCTTCCATTGCGTTACGGGGCGCTTTACGGCATATTGTTTTTAGATCGGCTTAGATTTGATGTTGAATACTTCATCAAAAGGTGGCTTTGGGCTTACAGAAAGCGGCAAATTTGCTAGCGGCATTTTTTATGTGGTTTTGATACTGGTGAATGTCTTTGATATAATACTCTACCATCTATTGACGCAGGCTGCCTGAACTAGTGGAGTTATTTTATGAAATTGAATTTAACACTCTGAACTATTTGTAGGAAAAAGTGGTCTAAGAACAACTCACATCAAGTTGAAAGCAATTTTAACTGGATTGTTTGTTGGTATTTTAGATTAACTTAACCTTTCTTGGGACCGTGGGTAGGATGATTATTTACACTTACTAAATTATTCGGTACTCTAAAAATTCAAAAGGAAATATTTGCACAGAATACAAACTACTTACTAGACTTTTCACACAGCCCTATCTGCACAACATAATAACGTGTAGTATTCGCATAAGCTCACTAACAAAACTCATTACATCATCGAAATGAATACACGTGGGCCACTAAGGCAAAAGTGAGCAGTCTACCACGGGGAAAAAAGTTAGACTAGCAAAAAAGTAATATCAAACTTTAGGCTCCTACTCATCGTCCCAGTTTCACGCCAGTTCTGAAACGAAAAGTTTCGTACCGTCCAAGCGCGCTTTGTTGCGAAACTTTTTACCCTATTAACTTGCCCACGCTGTCAAAGCTCCGAACCGCGCAATTCATCACACTCGTCCACTCGCGTTAGTGCCTACCGGAACTAGGTCACCGATGCAAGCGGCTGAAAGTACCGGCACCTGCACGTGCGCCTACATGTCTCCTTGTCTACCGCAACCTTTCTATAACTAGGCTCCGTTTTGCTCTTCCTTTCAGTGACGAAAACACGGCCGTCAACCACTCGGGTGGCCACGTGCTACCAGCAAGCGTCGCCGATCCTGACGGCTGGCGGAGGCCTCGCAGCGAATCGTCGGCGGACGCGGAAAGTGTCTACATGACGAACGCCGTCCTACCGGACGGTGCCTACGGCCACGGCATGCTATCGCGCCGATCGAGCGTAAGTGGCCCACCTAACAGAATTACCCCCCCCCCCCTCCCAGGTCCACGAACCACGTGTCGCTAATCCGCTAATCCACACTGCCGGTTTTCGCTTTCACAGATCACCATCAATGGCGTGCCGAAGAAGCCGACCACGTTCTTCGGTGGCATCAAGGAGTGGTGCATCGCGTGGTGGCACTCCGGGCGCGAGGACTCCGACGACTACGGGTATGACGTCGAGGAACCGTCGGACTTAGGGTATGCAACACCAGTATCCATAGAAACTCCCCTACCCAGCTCCGTCACCAGGTAGAGGCAGCTCCGGGCTCCGAACCATTCTTTTTTCTAATTCAATTCAGCCGCACCGCCGCCGTACGAGCGCGGTGTTTCATGTTTCGATGTTTGTTAGCAAAAGCCTGGCTGTGCAAGCGATACCGCTCCATATCGTGCCGTCCACGAGCATCATCACCTTCACCACACACACACACCATTAAGCCATTCGCCTTCCAGCGCGGGCTCGCTTTTCTGTAACGTTTTTCCCACGCTCCATTTGTTGTGCTTTTGTTGCTTAATTTTTCAAATCCCCCGGTCTGTGTTCCGGTTCCCATCCTCGTTTCCCGGCCGGGGAAGGACTCGTTTGATCCCGGCCTTCCTTTCTCAGTTTTGCCAGGATTCCTTTCTTCACCACACCACACCAACATGGACTGATTTGCGATGAGCTTTCGTTGCGGTTTCTTCCCGGCGTTTTGTTTGTTTTTTTGTTGGTTTGCATGCGAAACGTTCTTCTGCGTGTGTTAGCTCGTACCCGTTCGTACCGTAAGAAGCCGAAGGATTCGTCGATCGACCCAACCGTTCCTGGAAGCACCGGGTATGCTAAGCCGACCGCCGGGCCAAGTCTCGGGCATCGTTTTTGGGCCGGGATTGACCGGGACATCACCCCCTTTCCTCATCCGATCTGCCCGGATGCAGCCGAAATAATTGACTTAAGCCCATCGCCGGGCCACGGTTCGGTTGGTTACATCCAATTAGTTTTTGCGTTGCGCCGGAACAGCACCGGATTTGCTGGAAAACCGAAAATAGAACGTCAGTTTGATTAGGCTAAAAAGTTGGTAATAAATCGCTCGAGAGTAGCATAAATCATTACCGCAGGCCGAGCGGGTTTTCGGGCGAGACGAATCCTTCCGGCGACCGCTTTCACCATCATCGTTTTGCTCTCGTTTCATCATTGCCGTCGGCTTAGTTTTTGATGTTGATGTTTCTGTTGCCGCCACCTCATCGCCCATCGCGCTCACATCGGTTTGTTTGACGTTAGACGTTTGGTATTTGGAACGGGATTGTTTCCTTTCTGCCTTCTGGTTCGGTCACTCACGCCAAGTGCTTTCGTGTCGTTTTGTTTCCCCACAGGTGCACCTCACTGAATGTGATCCGCGATCCGTACGTTGCTGGTGGCGCTGCTGGTGGAGGGCGTAGTAACGTCGTCAGTATGATCCCGGATATATCTCCAACGCCGGCTCGACCAGCGTTGCCACCTCTGGCTCACCTACAGGACATGCACGGAGCGCGTGATTCACGTTCGCTCCCGAGCAGCAATCGGTTGGGGTCACGCTCCGTCAGCCAGGATTCGGTGTACACGATCCTCATCCGCTTGCCACCTGAAGGTGGTTCCGGAGATGAACGAGCACCGTCGATCAAGATGATCCAAGATGATGTGCCGATGTCGATGACAGTTCCACCGAGGCGGCCGCTACCATCACGCGATTCCGACTACATCATTCCGGTGGCAGGTCGGCGTCAATCGACCGCTACCACCGATTTCCGGTTGCCGCTATCGGCGAAGATCATCTCGAAGCCACTCTCGAAGCAACAGCAGCAGCTGCATCAGGCCAATCTCGCTCAGACCGCGCGGCAGGTGAAGAAGAAGAAAAAATCCCAAGAGAAACGCCAGGAGACGAAGGCGGCCAAGACGCTGTCGGCGATTCTGCTAAGCTTCATCATCACCTGGACACCGTACAACATTCTGGTGTTGCTGAAACCGCTCACCGCCTGCACCAAGTGCATCCCGCAGGAGCTGTGGGATTTCTTTTACGCGCTCTGCTACATCAACTCGACGATCAATCCGGTTTGTTATGCGCTTTGCAATGCCTCGTTCCGGCGGACGTACGTGCGCATTCTCACGTGCAAGTGGCATACGCGCAATAGAGAGGCGATGACGCGCGGCGTATATAACTAAGGGCGTTAGAAAGGAAAAGAGAAAGAGAGAGAGAGAGAATGATTACTGGTGCGGGATAATGAGCTGTTTCGCTACGACGGTGCTGGAGGAAGCAAACGTTAAGCAGTTTACAAGACAACCCCACAAATGGGTGCAATTTGAACGCGATGTTCTGTCAAGTACCAGGCGCCTCCATCAACAACCAGGCGTCTCCATCGCACTGTAACATTTATGCTTTGAATGGTTAATCCGGCTGATTCTTACTCATAGGATGTTAATTTGATTATTTGCAATTGAAATCTGACATTTATTTGATTCTTATTTGTATTCCTGTTCAATAAGAAGCAATGTTACAGAAATTGACGGAATTTTACATTCTTTTGCTTGTAATTTGAGGAAGCAAATTGCCAGCTTTGGACGAATTTGACATGCCATAAAATGAACTTTAAGCTCAATTGACAAGTTGGGAGAAGCAATCAAATGCTCTCACGTAACACAAGAAGATTATCTTTTGCCGAAGGAAAATTAACTGTCCCTCTGTACCCAGTGCTAAATACGGGCGTTTTTAGAAGCTATAAGTTTTAAATCCTTCGGGAAATGGCTGCTAAGAGCACCGTTGAGCTTTAACTTTAGAATTTTTTCCCCACCCTCGCTCACTAACGAAACCCGAAACAATAATTAATTTGAGTTTCTCGCTTTAAAATTTAATTAATCAACAGTTTTCTGCTCGGCAAAACAAAAACCAAAGCAGCTCCATCAGGTGGTTTAGATTAAAATGGAGTCACCAAAACTTCGCCACCAACCTGCCGGATGCGTTCCCGCTTTTTTTTTCCCACCCGTCTACCCATTCCAGATCAGATATCGATTGATGGTGTCCGTTGTTCCGTGGCCGTGGCTGTTGGCTTTTTTCTAGTGGCATTTTTGCCCATTTTTTTCGCTCAATATTTCCTTCCCAGCATCCAAGCGGGTACGGGTTGACCGGTGGCAAGGGGTATTCACGCAGCCCCATCGGAAGTCAACCCGTTTCGCTTTTCCTTCATTTTCCTCAACCCATACTCGTATAAGGACAGCAGATTCCTCTGCTTTATTCTGCCAGCCAATTTAGTTCTCACTGGAAGGAACTCCGAAGAGGGAGGTGCCGTTCTGGTTCCGCCTTTGTGTTTGTGGCTGTTGCGTGTTTAATTAAGATTAATGAGTGTATTTGCCTCCCCCGTCATCAGCTTTCCTTTGGGTTTGCGCAGGCAACATGGACAGCGGCCAGCTCGGTCCACCGGAAAGCGACGGGACAAATAGAACTAAATGGCAAACGGCACAAGGAGAAACAGAAAGCAAAAGGCTGCCGCAGTGAAGCCGAAAGCGAAGCTAAAGGTTAAATATTTCTTTCCCCAAAGCCTTGCGATTGGGGAATTACGCCCAGTACGCTTTGGCGCGGCTACAATGGAAACGAAAGAGCAGCAAAATGGCTTCCCGCCGAGGCTACGCTCATTTACGGACCCATGGCAAGGCAAAGGTAGCGAAACCCGACCGACGTGTCCACAAAATCCGTTCGTGCTACCGGAACCGGCGCAATGGGACGGTTTCTTCTATGTTAATTACATTAAACCCCAACATATCTCCCCGGTGACGGAGAACTTGTGGCGCGGAAGCTCGAAAAATGAAACCAAGCGGAAAAAGAGAGAGGGAAAGCAAAAAAAAAAACAAAAAAACGCCATCAACCACCAGCGGTAAACGTTCTACCCAATAAAGCTGGTCCGCAAACTTTCGGCGAACATTTCTCCCCGTTGGGTCCTTTTTATTTGTATCACCGTGCCGAGGCGAACGAGATAAAAAAAAAGCGGACCGAGCGAGAGGTGGTGGATACGTTTCGTTGCAATTGTTACGACGATACTTTTGCGTGTTTCGTGCGGTTTGGTGGACCCTTTTCTCGGTTCCACTTGACGTCCAACCCGTTACCCGGTACGCCATCGTGTAACCCTCGCGAGTAGCGAAGGGTCGAAACTTGCCTGGCCCCAGGTTCCTTCCAGCACCGTTTGATAGCGCAAGCGAAGCGTTGATTTATCCCACGACACCGGTAAGATATTGAAGAGAAAAGCGAGTGACTGGCCTAATGAGATAGGCAAAGGGGCAAATCAAGGTAAATGAGCGATGTGGCGACAAAAAGTAGAGTAGAAATGCCCAAAATTTGATGTTACAATCCCACATCCGCACAAAAAACGCTCTAAATGAATGTACATTATGTACGCGTGGATGTACGATTGCATCCATCAACTTGTTGATTTTCCCTTCACCAGAACACGACACTGCGACTAATATCTCATCTCATGGCGATTGTATGTTTTACGGCCTAAATAAAGTAAAATGCGCATGGAGGAAAACGCAAAAAAGGAAAAGCGAGCAATCACTCATGCAACTCGGTAAGCAAACGCGTAGCAAAAAAGACGAAGAGTGCACAATAAGAAACACAGCCACATCTCCGCCAATCGTCTCACACAATCGCCAACGAGTTGTCACACATGCCGGCGCACATTCACAAACACTATCGTAAAATTAACCACCCCCCCATCGATGCAAAAGGTTCATTTCCGGTAGATAGGTGTATTTATGTCATTTAGCAGCTCCCAACTGCAGCCCAACTCATCACGAGCCACAGGAAGCGGGATATTAATAGGGAATTTACCGTTACAGAGAGAGAGAGAACTGGGGAAAAGTTTAACTGCTCGAAACACTTCCAAAGGTGGAAAATTTTGGTGCAAGATTTTTGTGTTTGTTTGCGCCACAGCAAGCAGCGGCTGTTTTTCTTCAGTCATATCTGATGAGGGATATTTAAATAGCAAAAAAAAAAGAAAAACAAGCAGAATGAAAGCACAAACATTAGAAGGGTAGAATGATCAGACGGTGACGTCACCTTACTACGACCGGCAGTGGGAATATATCTATAACACACAGCAGTTAGTAGCCCGTAGCGCGCAATGTCAGTAGTCACCCGGTAGCGGTAGCAGTAGTGGCCGTAAACGTAGCACGTATTTTCGAAACCCAGCATCATCGTGACGCGCTAGTGACGCGTATCTCTCATCGGTGTAATAGGCGCAATATTCTCCGCTATTTAGTCGATGCTCTCGGGGGGAGGGGAGGAGGAGCGGAAATTCATCTAGCATGTAAGGTGGGAGGGAATTTAACCACCAGGCGGGGGGATGCCGGTAGGCTGCAAATACCAAAGCCACCTCCAGTGAAGGATGGCACACAATTGAATAATTGCTCAAGGTTAGGGAAGCACGAGATCGACCTGTCGGTTGTCTCTGTCGCTGCAACACGGGTGTACTCAGGGGTTGGGAGAGGAATGAGAGAGAAATGGCTCTTCTTTCACCGATCTGGATTCCTACCTTGTCCCAAACGGGGTGGGGTGGGTGCACCCAAGGATTAGAAGGTAAGATAGTCGATAGTCGAAATGAACCAAATGTCGGGATGCATTGGAGTGCACAGGAATCACGCAGGATTATCGCTAAGGAATTCGGCACTGGCAAACGTGCATTTTAGGGGTTAATTTTCACGCGGAAATCATTCCAAACCGCTCTTGCGAAGTTTAATTGCCCACCAAAAGCGCTTAGTTTTCACACTTTCCCACTTTCCCCGTACTTCGCACTTTCCCCGTACAGCAGCTGTACCACGCAATGTAGCACGCAAGACGTAACCACTTGCACGCAACCTAGCATGGTTGGATGATGTGCAGCGTAACGCAAACGCACCGTAACGCCCGAGATGGAAAAGGGCTAAGGTTTTATTTGAAGCACTCTTTACCGCGCGAAGGATATTGAACAACTGATTGTACCCAGCATAAGGGATTAGTTATCACCGAACCAGCCAAAGGAAGGAAGGAGAAACGGGCAACAAATTGCATCTAATGTGTAAAATCGTTATATTATTCAGCAGACAATAAATACACCTAACTGTAAGTGAACTAACTTTGTACCGTAGAGATCGCCAGCAGCGTGACAGAGGGCACCGCTACAGCCATTTACGCTATTGGGCGCGAGCAAGCGTTTGTGTTTTGGGTTTCCTTCTTCTGCGTTCAGTAGGCATAAGAAGTAATAGAGACCGCCGAGTGATCGGGGTGCACACAATCATGCAGCCAAGTGCACGCACGCGCGAGGGTAATAGATACGAATCGAATCCATATGATGAAACGCAAAGAGCGGCAAATAAACTATTGCAAACAAACGTAAAGAATACCCCAAATCGTAGCAACGGACGGGGACGCTCGTATAAGAGAACCACAACTAGATAAACTAAACTAAAGTGAGATCAAATCAATATCGTCTTAGAACTGTACCGCATAATAATAAACGCTGTTGAAGGGGGGGCGCGTTTTTTTTTGTGTAAAAAAAAAAAAAAAGGAGCACATATACACGACCGCCTCCCTTCCCACCGGGCTACTCTCCATCACTTCTTTGTTAGGAGGAGAGCTGGAGCGGGCGTGGGAGCGCAGAAGCTAAATCAACACTACTACTCTACACTAGGCTAGGCTAGACTCTTGTGCATTAGGGAGGAGCTTACTCTACGTACTTAGATCCGTAAGGGTGTGTGTGTGTGTATGTACGTGTGTGTGGGAGTGTGTGTGCGCTAGTTAGTGTGATTGAACGTATGCGCGAGGATATATTTTGTCGGTGTATTAGCATTAGATAAGGGATCCAAATCGGTGACCGTCGGAAGAGGAAGGATCACTCTCTGGCGTTCTAGAGCCCACTCGGGTGCAGCGAGGATGCAGCGATGATGCACGCATCTAAGAGGGAAACCCCCGAAAGCTGCTGCTGCTGCTGGACCAAGCGACTAGTCGCGTGGAGTTGTGTAATATTTTCTTTTTGTATCACGTCACTTTACGGACACTACACTCCTCTTCGTGTGGGACTCTCCCACAATCCGGGGCGAGCGAAAACGGGGATTTTTTTGATCATATATGTATGTATGTATGTATGTATGTGTGTGCGTGTATAATGTCACAGTATGTTGTGTAAGGATGTACTAAGCAAAAGAAAAACCCCAAACTAACGCATGCATCATAGAGTAGCGAGTATTCGAGTATCGAGCAATCACAAACTCACCACACGTACAGCAAAAGTAATAGTAAACGCACCCCATCATCTTAAGGAAGGAGCCGCAGTATGCATCTAATATTATATCAAATCGATGGGAAATGTGGCCGAAAAGTACGGCATCGAGTATAGAACGAGTCACATAAATCGCCATTTTTAAACACATACCTTGAGCAGCAACACGATCGTGCGAGCGAGCGAACGAACCACAATCAGCAATTTGGATACGATTGCAGCCGTTGGTTGAGTTTTTCTACGCGATCGTCGGAAGTGCGAACGTTTTCCATGCACCGTGGCATTCGTGGCATCGGCTTTCGTTGGCAAACTCCCCATCGACTTTCGGTTCGGGCCATCTTCATCGAAACACAGGGTGGACTAGTGAGAGGGAACCATTTTCCCGTGTACCGGGGCTAGGTGGAGGAGCTGATCGTGCGTAGACAGTTATCTGTAACGAAACGGGATAGTGGACTTTTTTCCCCCTCTCGGACGTCACACCTCTACCATCACCACTCTCCCGGGGAGGTATCCGAATGGCAAACAAATCAAACTTAGACTGTAAGCGAACCGGCGACAGAGAAAGCCAAACAGAACAAACAAACAACACGCAGAACGAACAAACAAAAAAAAAACAAAGAATTCAGGATTAAAACAGGTGCCCCACCGTCACGAGGAAGGCAACGGATGGCGCGATATGTTGTTAGTTGTTTCGTTTTAAACCCAACCCTCCCCCCGAAATCCTTTCCAAATCCCGATTGAGTATTAGTGGAAATGTTTAGAGAACTATTAATTGTTGATTCAAGCGCGCGATGAATCGTTGGGCCTAAATATAGTACGACAAAACAAAAAGAGAATAATGCAGAAACGATAATCTGATCAGGTTGAAAACGGCGGCATGCAAACTGCTGATTTGCGAATTGATTCGTTCCGTTTTTTTCTTCTTTTTTAAATATATATATACACACACAGAATTTATACGTATACATGTTGTTTCTAGGCGTAAGGCCGCCGGCAGATGGGAGGGAGTAGTTTGATTCACGCCGCAAAACTGGTGAACATCGCAAGCCATAGAACGGACCGGCAGGATAAGCATAGTTGCTGCAAGCAGGGATTCGAAACTGATTGATCTTAAGTGTGCCGTTTACGTTCGGATGATAGATTGCGCCCCGAGCCAGGATGAGAACAACCGTTTTGGCGGGTTTAATATTAGTATCTCCTCTCCTCGCTAGGACACAAAAACAAAAACATTCTTTATTGGGCGTGTTTTAGTGCGGCGTGAACGGTGGGGAGCATTAGCGTGTAAGCTTGTATTTGACCGTTATATTGCAGGGACGCGCGCATATTCTCGTTATCATCGGTTATGCCATGAAAAATACGCAATCCACGATAGGTTTCAGACGGCGTCACGATTTCGTACCACATTTCGTACTGTTTGCGCTACTTCAGGTTCATCTTTCAGCAAGCGATCGCGATCTTGTGCTTCATTTTCGCTTACCGTGAGACTTTTGCTTCCTTCCTCAATCGAAAACTCCTTTCATCTCTTAGTGTAATCCCATCCTGTTTACCGAGTTCGTTAAGGGATTTGTTGAAAGTACAAAACATATAAATGGAAGCATTTGCGCTCGTTCGCTCTCTCTCTCTCTCTCGCTGTTTCTTTCATTCTAACTTGCATTTTCCCGCGAGGTAATGGAAAGCTCATCTAGAACGCAATTGCTCTATTTCGTATAGGGAAAAGCGAGTGAAATGAATGCGATAGAAAGAAAAACGCTGATTGAGAGAGAGAGAGAGCGAGAAAGGCTGGAGAAATGTTGGGCCCGAAACTCATAAACAGATAGTTACTAATCGTATTAGCTAAGTGGATGTACCAATAGACTCGTATATGATGAACAACCGCAAATTTCCTGATGTCCTATCACACGATTTCCAACCCTTCCGACCCATTCGTACGTACTGTACGGCGTAACTTACGGTTACGGAAGGAAGTTAAATCAAACTCAATCCGAAGGTACCGATACGCCATTTAAGCAAAAAAAAAACGAAAGCAAATGAAAAAAGAACTCAATTTAAAAGAAAGATACCAAAACAATAATAGGAAAAGACAAAGCATTAAAAACAACACATACCGAAACGAACCGGGACAAAATGGAGAGAAGGAAATAAAAAAAACCGCCGTAAAAATTTTGTAATATCATCACAAAATGCCAACTGTCCAAACAGCAGTAGTATAATGCAATAACGCCTGCATGGTGATAGCGGGGCTCGATGTGAGTGCAATAGCAGTTTCGGTTGCGTTTTTGGTTTTGTTTTTTGGTTCACCGAAACCCCACACGAGGGTGAGCCCACGGAGCCCTTCGGTTGTGGGGGTGAAATACAATAAGAAAATCACGCACGCATTGTAACACTGAAACACTGAATGGAACGCACCGTATCGCACCGTTTTGAAGGAAAGAGTTGCAAGTTAAGAGTGAGAAAAATATAAACCGCAAAACAAGTGAAACTAAGCAGAAAATAAAAACATCATACGGGGGAACCCCACGCGGCCCATGGATACGATAATGCATTCGTACTAAGATCACAGAATAGCTACAAAGAGCGCGAAACGTATTGATGAATAGGCTTGAAAAGAAAATGTGTGAGTCGAACCTGGTGCAAAAGCAAAACCGACACCCTCGATTGGTAAACGAAGGAGTGGGTGGAAGAGGCGAGTGAAAAAAAAAAATTGGGATTATCTAATAATGCTCGAAGTACACGAAAGCGGGGGGACGAAACTCACAAAAAACCTAGATTAACAAGGTGTTTATTTTATAAAAGTATTATACGGGTATGCCAAACAAAAAAAAAGTATATTTAATATAAAGGTAAAATAAAAAAAAAGTAAAAGTAAATATTAAGTAAATGAAATCGGAAACGGGAGCTAAATGGGGAACGAGAATCGCTTCCCTAGAAGCGATGCGCGAGAATTGCGAACGAGGAACGGCCGTCGGAAAAGCAAGGACGTGGAAAAGCTCAGAAACGCTGCATGCCTCGAAGGGGTTATGTTTGTTAGGGTGAGCATTGAACGCGCTGAACAGGGCTAGCAGGCTAACGAAAAAAAAAAAAAACCAGGAATCCACAAACCATTTGCAATTGAATCCGTATACATTCACATTAGGCCCGTGTCTGGGTGGATGCGTCGCGGTGGAATCAGACGAGGAAAAGGTGAACGCAAGGTGGCCAGAGCTAGGTTGCGAAAACAAAAAAAAAAGAACAACTAAAACCACGGGCAGGAAAGAACGGAAAAACAGTGAAACTAACCGAATCCTGAAACAAAACTCTATATAATGATATATACAAACACAAACACACACACACAGAAAACAAAAGAAAATATATAAGCAAACCGGAAACCCGAGGCTGGCGCAGGAACTGGAAAAGAAAGGAAATGAAAACATACGCACACAACAACAGAATAGAGCAGGAACGAGAGCGAGAGGGAAAAAAACGGAAAACTATATTAAAGAAAACCAAAAACTGAAAAATTAATAAATGTATGTTTAATAAAAAACCAAGCTAGTATTGATGGGACTTTTTCCTGTACTGGTTCATCTTCATCCGCATGTTCATCAGGTGGCTGATGCTCAGGTCCGACCCCCGTCGGCTCTGCCCGTCCCCCTGCTGCCCGGGTTCCTCCTCATCCTGGTCTGTTTCGCCTTCCCGTCGCAGACGATGGCGCGCTCGGGGTGGACTTTCACCAGCTGCCGTCCGTGAGCCCGTCTGTTCGAGGCCGGAATCATCTTCCGGTGGTGGCCGCTCACCACCCATCGATCGGTCATCTTCGCCCTCCTCCGGGATAGTGCTGGCGTCGTTCTCTGTCGCGTCCAGACTGGCCTTGTCAAAGGTGGTCTTTTGCGAGCGGTTCGCGAGGAACTTAAAAATCGAACGAAAAGGAGCAACGATCGATTTCGGTTTGTTCGATTCGGGCACGATTTTTCTCACCTGCTGCCGGCGCGTTTCGGCTGTCGAGAGCTTTTCCTCCAGGTCCTCGATGCTTGGCATGGATCCGGATTGTTCCTCGAGGCGCTTCAATCGCCGAGGCGGGTGCTTCTTGATAAGACTGTCGGGGTTGTTCTCGTCACCGAGCGGGATTTCGAACGCTTCCGGACGTGCTGCAAGTGAAGGAGATTTGGAATTAACTACACACGGATCTAGCGCATTTTGGAACAACTTTCTAAGGTCGAACGTATATTTTTGCTATGTGATTGTGGTGAAAATCACTGCTCAATTCCTAGACTATCCGTTTAAAAACGGGATATCCATTAGGTACAGTATCGATCATACGAGTACGCTTTCTTCGTAAGAAGCCATAGCCTACTTGGTGCCATGCTGGCCAATTATAATATGAATAAAATACGTCGGCAATCAATATCACTGATTTTCCGGATTAATTGAAAAACTCTACGTCAACGGGAAAAAAAACTGAAAACCAAATCGATTGCACTAATTGAACAATTAAAAAAGGTTTATTCCTGGTGCATCTAAACTGCACCTTGGCAATTGTTGGTGCAAGATTATTAAAATATCAAGCAATAGTTTTGAATGAAAAACTAGCTCTTCACGTTCAATGAACGTTTTAGAGCACTGTAAATTAATAAATAAATTCAACCATATTGATTAATGGGTTGACCGAACGTATAAAAGTATAAAGTTAAAAATTGATAAATTGTCTTTTGGAACTGATAAAAGCAAGTATGCAGCGAACAGTCACTGTTAACTGATTGAACCCTAGTTTGATCCACTAATAATAGTTCCTTTTATGTAATTTTAGTTTGCTGAAATTCAGGCTCTGAAACATAACTCGTAGTAAACACTGTGATGGAATGATTCCAAAGGAATTGGAACCAAAAACACTGCATTAATCGCTCAATTTTCGATCTGATCTGCACATTAGATATTCGAAGTCGTAATAACTGCGCAAAAGTTTCCGAAACACACTGGCATTAGCAATAACCGCCGAAATTTACACACTTCGACGTCCTCACATACGTCACACTTTCACAAGTATCTGGTATGACGTTGTTGGACGAAAGGATTGGATGTAGAACAACCTGTAACTAACACGCTTCGACGTCATCACTTACGGTAGACGAGCTTAGAGATGGTCGCAATTCCTTCACCCGCCACTGGGCCGGCCGTGTTCGATGGTCCACATCCCATTATGATATCCTACCGGAGGGCATAACGTTTACCAAACATCAGCCCTCGGTGTGGGGTCGTTTCACTTCAAACCTCGTCCTCGCTTGGTTGTCCTTGCCGTGTTACTGCGCCATCGGTCGACTGCTGGGACTCGGGGACCGTAAGGACCTGCCCACGTGCCGGTCACCGCTGAACTGGAACCACTGAAACGTCCTGTACCGGGCGAGCTCCTGACCGGCTGGCGCGAACCCACCGAAGGACGAAGGGCGCGAGTCCTAGTGTAACCATGTAATTATCGGGCAATCGAAATCTACACCTTCCGCCCGTCATTTCCGCGAGCGCCGGAAAAACGCAAGTCCCAAGCTTAATCCCACCAGAACCGCGTTGAATTGTTTCGCTTGATTTGTGGCCGACCGATGTCCGTATAATGTTGGAGTTTCTTTTCTTTTTCTTCCATACGTAAATGTTTTGTGCGTTTCTTTTTTTACGTTTTCATCCAACCTCGAGAGAACAAAGAAAGCGTGGTGGGGCATATTGAAATATTACCGACCAATGAATTCCATTCGCAACGGCCCGAGGCGTCCAAATTGGGCGAATAAAAAATCCGAACACAAATGAAATAATAATTCGGACGCCGTTCAGCTCGAAGCAGGACGGGTCTCGTTAGCATTTAGTGGAGGTTAACCACCGGTGGCTGCTCCATCCTGTTCAACTTTATGCTACTTCATAACATGGAAAATATGAATGAGTAAAAAGTATGAGCAAATACAATCCAACAATTAAACGAAATAATAAAAAATATCCCCTCAAATGTCAAATGTCACAAGCTCCTTTCTCTAACCGCAGAATTGGAGGTCAAACGATTATTAAATTTGTTGCGCGAAGGTCGCACGGGAGCGAAAGAATCGAGGATTTCTTCAAGACCTGTTGAGTCAATGAACAGATTTGGCAGCGGGACGAAGGTCGGGGATTCAAAACAGTTTATTGATTGGAAGGACCCTTAACCTTGGACGGCGAAAGATTAAAGCCATTTGATAGCATAGCTCGGGTGAAAACGATAAGAGATTGCTGAGCGCGTATGCGCTTTTGTGAAAAACCAAACCACAGGAAAAAGAATAACATTTCGTTCCAATGGTTTCGAAAAGACCAAAACATTTACACGTTGTACATTATTCAAACGTAAAACTATTTCATTTCTAGTATCCCTTTGCATTACGTCAGGAAAATGAAAAAAAAGCCTACTATGAAAGAACATGTTTATCACACGTACGCCTACTATGTTGCTTTTTCCTCTCAACAGATACCCCTGGTCCGCTACACGCGTTGATCAGAAAAGTTCACTGACGTCCTGCAGGGAGGACAAATGGTAAAAAAGAAAGAAAATCGATACGATAGCGATTACGGACAGGTGACATACGCTTTCACCATCCCTGACCACGAGCCCCGACGTCTGAAAATTGGAAATTCTATTGCCACATAGCACGGACGGTAAGCAGGAAGTGGAAAACCGTGCGAGTCCATTGACACGACCGTTCCGCATCCTGCCACACGTGTCGAGTGTGCTGCCGTCGAGGCGTTGCATCACGGAATCGATTTGTGGCACGGACACGAAGCAGCACCTCTTGATTAATTCGTATTAACATCAACATATGTGTGAGAATTCGGTGGAAATGCGATGGGGGAGGCCGAATGTGTTGACATGATTTGGAGCAAATTAATATACACGTGACGAGAAGGACTGACACAAAGCCAAACATTGGCCGGTTAACGATTACTTGCACAGCATTTCAGGACATTTTTATCCCCATTGAAACAATAAAAAACATCCTCTGAGGATATTTATGAGATGTGATTAAGATGCATTTAACCGCTTGTTTTCTTATTCGTTTGAAAAACAGCCTGCCAATTGTCAAAACTTTACACTGTTAGTTAAATGAACGACGTAAAGCTCTCATGGAATCCTTTGAAGCTTTTTTCTCCAACATTCCACTCACCATCGGTCTAGGTATTACCCCGAAGGATCACCTACCGACCGGACGGGATAATAAACACGGCATTATTCAATTCCAATCACGATAATTACTCACCCACGACCAACGGAAGCATGGCCGGGAGGTAACTATTTGCATTTCGATTAGAGGGCGATTCGTTCTAGGGGCAAAGCAAAACCGACCGGTCGCCCGAAACCGAAAATGGCCACCAGCACCGTGTATGGGATGTGGAGTTGGCCATTCCGCACCGCGCGGAAACACTAACCACCGGAACGACGCCACCGTCGGCAGTGGCGGCGACGACGAAATTGCATTTTTATGCTTTTAATTCCCCGGATCGATCCAATCGGAACGCTAATTCGATGGTCGCGGTACGGGCGTATATTTGTATGCTACCGGCGGGGCTGATCGAGGTAATATTTACTACGTTTTTATTATATGACCCAAACGGGGTACGGTTTCGGAATTTGATCGGCGTACTGCGTATCGGCGCGGGTTTTTTTTTAAGAAACAAACAATCACGGCATCGATGACGACGGTGACGAAATAAGTTAACTAGCTGGGCAAGAACCGGGTGCCTTTGTTTAATTACTTTATTACAATTTTGTTAAATAGGGATTTATCTTTAGGGGAAAAGGAAAGCGATACGCGGGAGGCACGTTTGAGCATGTTCCCGCAAGCGAAACGGGGTCGAAGAAAGTGGGATAGGAAATCGGAAGGTTGGATAAAAGAAAAAAAAACAGCGAAACTGTTCTAACTCTTAACGCTAACAATAAGTTATTGATTAAATTCAGCTCGATTCACGTTAATTATCATGTAGTCCTTAGGCAGCGATGGAGAAGGTGGGGATAAAATTTAATAGAAAAGCGCAGCAGCATCTCAAACTTAACTTGCAGCCCAATAAAAGGTAAATTGGTGAGCGAACGGTATCGCATCGATCGCGAATGGGTTTAGTTTGGAAACGAATTAGCTACAGCAAATTCAAACAAAAACAAAGGGTGGTTGATTTTTCCCTTTTCTCAGCAAAAAAACTGCCGGTCTCCGCAGTATAACTACCACGAATGCTTTGAACCACGAGTGTATCCTGTATTAAGGCTTAAGGACATGCTCCCATGAGAACAAAACCATAAAACATATTCCTTAAAACACATGAAAATTAGAATCGGAACGTATTTCGATCCTCCGCGAGGAACAAACACGTCACATCGTCCGTCGGTTTTAGAGCTAGAAACAAAAGGTAAAAAAGCAACACAATCTACGCCTCGTCCTATCATCCCGGGTGCCTTCTTGTGATCCACCAGGCATACAATCAACATCCTCATTCATTTCCTAGTTGAAACGAATGGAGGAGCTGGTGCCGGTGTGAAAGCAGCTGGTAAAGATTACATCTTTACCACCATAAATGCTCCTACTTACTTGCACATGCTTCACGCCGCTCGCCGTTTGCTATAAGCTCATTCATAAATGCATCAAGCAAGTGGGAAATGACACTAATAACAAATCAACAGGCCGCAGCTCTGCAGGACGAAACAGCAGCTGCAACCGTGCGAAAGGACGCCCTCAGCCCAGGAGATAAAGAAAGAGAAAAAATCGCACAGCTTCTACGCACAAGAGAAGGTGTGGTTTTTGTGGGATGCTTTCGCCTCGAAAGCGCGCACAGAACAAACCCACCACCGGTAAGCTAGTCGAGCACTTCAGTCTTGATGGTGGAAAGCGGTGGGTTTCGTCGGGATGAAGAGCCTGATCCGCTGCTGGTTCGCGTTGGTGTGGTCGGAAAAGCGTGCCCACCCACGGATGAGCTGTTCGGTGGTGAGCTGGAGGATGGAACCTTCGGTTGTCCGTTGGTGGTGGACGATTTCGTTGTGGTCACTTTTCCGGTCGACATTAAGGGCAGCGGAATGGTGACGAATTGTTGCGTTCCACCTGAAAACGGGATGCATCATTAGAATGGTAGTTTGAAACGAAACGCTCTTTTGCCGTTGTTACGAACCTCCTTCGCTGTGTAGCTGTATTTGGCCCGATTGGAGTAGATTGATGAGAACGTCCTGCGGGAGGCTACTCAGTGCCGAGGCAGGATAGATCATGCTGCTCGTGATTTGTTGCGCGCTGGTTGTCGTGGTTACTGCGGCCGCTGCCGGTGGAGAAGCCACCGAGGACGATCCGGATGGTGGTTCCTGTTTCACCTTCATCAGTGACGAGGACGATGACGAGGAAGAGTTGGCTTTTGCTTTGGCCGATTTGGGCTGGTGTTTCTGGTGGTGCTGCTGCTGCTGCTGCAGCTGCTGGCGATGTTGGATCTGCTGCTGGAGGGCTTGCTGTTGCTGCTGAATTTGCTGCTGGATGGCGGAGATGGTTGCCGCCGCATTCGACGCCGTCAGCACACTTGATCCTGCCGCTGACGCTCCGGCAGCGTTCGAGCTACCGGAACTCGCGGTGGTGCCTCTTGGCACGGACTTTTCATTCGAACCACCCTGCTGCTGATTGGTGCTGCTGCTGCTGTTGGCATTACTATTGCTAGACGAACTTACGCTAGGTCCTGGAGGGGGCGAATCCGGTGGCGAATAATCGTCCGATTCACTGCCGGACGACATCGGCGACCGATCATCCTAGGGTGCGAGAAAGAGAGAGAGAGAGAGAGAAAACGAAGTGTCAGAACGACATGTACGCTTTATTGGCAATTTGTTGCGACACGACAAATGGCACGCCAGAAGCGGATGGAAAAATGGCATGCACCGGTACGGGTTGTTTATGGGGGAAATTCGCAAGCTGCAGGAAAAAACACACACACACACACCACAACAGAACATCAAACAACAACAAAAAAGAACCGAACATGTATGAGCCCCGATCGCATGATGAAATGATCATCCTCGGTGGCTGTCGTCTACCAGGGCCAGCGCATATTGCGCAATCGGAAACGAAAAGGGATTAGCGAGGCGCCAAATCGAGATAAATCGTTTCGAACCAAAACCGACGATCGAAGGTGCGCATGCGTGTGCAACTGGATGCGTGCCAGCGAACGCACGGATTGATGGATGGATGGTGCATTTGCACTTTTTGGGCTCGGTCTAGGTGCATGCGCCTGCAAACCGATCGGTCCGGTTCGGTTGGATATGGTAGCGGTGATGGCAATGTAACATCAGCTCGAGCCACGCATCGATCACCCCGGGAGGGCGCGTTTGATCACTCTTTTTTTATTACTCAGACTTCGCTATTTCGCTAGAAATCTACGATAGAAGCCATTTTTTGCTTCTCTCTAAAAGCCCTCAAGGGGGTTGGGAGTTTTTGTTTAAACAAGATCACATTTAAAGCAGAGTTTAGTTGGTGGCTTTTAGTGAAAATGTTATGCTTTATATAAAGGTATTAGTTCGTAGCGTTAAATTGAGTATTATTTTAGAAAAAATGTGTAATATTTATTTTAAAAAATATGATCTGTTCTGTTTACGCTCTATCTACTATCTATTTTACAGCCTTACACTCATTTTTTCTACACAATATCCTTATCTAAAAAACCCTTTTCACAAGCATGTTCAGCTTTATGCTCAACAAATGTCTTCATTACTGCGATCGAGCCATATTTTACTCAATTTTATATGAGGCCTAATAGAAGCGTAAATCATACGGCTCATGATTTTCTCCGCGTAAGAATCGCAACCCGGCGATCTTGACGCACTAAATACAGCACCATCCCTCACGCGACGAGTGCATTTTCATCGCAACTTCCGCACCCCGCCACTCCAGCCCCGTCACGTCTGTTTCCGTCTCCTCCAGCGAACTTGCACCGCTTGCGCGTATGGTAAGGTATTTCATTAATAAAATATTCCGCCCGAATTTGGCGAACCGTCTCTACCGATTGGGAAAGTTCGATAGCTTCTGCTGGTTGCCTTTTTTAGCCACCCCCGCAAACCGGGCTCTCCAGCCCTACCACGGACCACGCCACGACCGACATCATCGATGGTTGAGCGCATAAAACCACACACACGGAACCAGGGACCCGGAGCCGGTCGGTCTCTTGCCCGGGCGGCTTTCGCTCGCTTTTCGAAATCGTGCCGCATTTTATTAATGAAGCGCAAAATTATGACGTGCCCGGATGGTGCGCCACCAACCGGGTGGTAAGCGCGGATTGCTCGCATCCCGAACCAGGCGTACGTCCTCGGAAAAGCCTTTTCTCAGGCGCGGGTTCACGCGTGTCGCCGCAGACCGACTGACGCACGCTGACAAGTTGGGCGCGCATCGCGGGCATGCCGCACCGATCGGACGGACGAGATATGTTTTCTATTTTTATGCATGACAACTGCGCACCATTTTGGGCACCAAACTGCGCACCACCAGTCCCTGCTGTGATACGGTGCAGATATGTTGCGAGGCGCGTGAGATGCAATTGCGTACGCGGTGTGCTGAGAGGGAGTTTTTCTTGTGCTGGTTCATTTTTCCCGTGCGTATCAGCACCAGCGATCGATCGATCACTAACGGCAAAATTGAAGACGGCACGGCGGGATATATTTAGAGCGAGAGAAAGAGAGTGAGAGAAAGAAAAACTCGACTGCACCATGATGTCTAGTGGCAAAGACAAATTACGAATTCAGGCATTTTTTTCTCATCTTCCACTGGAAAAGCCACTGTGAAGTATTTTCTCTGGAAGTTGGAGAGATATTTCAAAGTGATCTATTAAGAAATATAAAGAAACCAAAGCACAACACAAAAAGGTTTTTAGCAGGGTATTTTTTAATATTTATCATAAACCTAAACTGATAAGAGATTAATCAATTAATGTTTCAAATTAACCCAATTCTGTTTTGTGAAAAGAAAAGGCGTAAAAAAGCTGCTTTTATTATGTGTTGTCAAAATAGTCATTAATTACAAGCGAATTCCAGTAAAAAGCTTTATAAAAATTGTAATCATCATAACTGATGATATTTAAACCGAAAAAAAAATTTACAATGGATAAACTTTTAACATATAAATAAACTAAAAATGAGTTGTATTCATTCATCTATTAGGTGATCCCACGATCGGCTAGTTTTTCCAACAATTCCACAACGACCGATCACGTTGAGCACCACGATTCGTATCTGTCCAGCATCATTGGAAGCGATACTGAACGACATTGTTCCACTTTGATTTCCACCTCCAAACCGCCGACAATAATTCCAATGACAGTGGAAACAAAAAACGGTAACGCTAACGCTAACGGACGAGAAAAAAGAAACCCCAACCGAAGGTGTTGATCTAGAAAAAGGACACCCCGTTCGGTAGGCCAGGCCAGTCCCAATCACGATCACCGCAGGCCGGTTAACGAGAACGTGCCCTTCGCTAACTAACGCTGTCACGTGGTTCTAGCTGGCTGTTCAGGTGGCCCATACATCGTGCAGCATACCTCGATGCCAATTCCCAACGGTATCATCTCGAGGACCAACCGTCGGGAGCCCCAAGCGCGTAAGGAAGCACCTGTCGCACCGGAGCGCAGTATCCCATCCCTGGGAGGGATCCCAAAACGCGCCCAAGCCCGCAAGCATAAATTAATGACACCGCCGAGACAAACTGTTGCCAACCGGCGGGACGGAGTGCCACCGTGTCTGTGGTGGACGACGCGCCTTGGGGACCGGACCGGATCATAGATCCCCCTTCGGTCGGCCAGCCAGCTTGACGAACCATGCCCATCTACGGTGCCGGTTGCTCACCACAGGCCCTTGCCATAACGAAGGAATGCGTCCAGTGGGCAGGAGAGCGCGGGAAATGTTTAATTCTAGTAAAATGTTGTTTGTCATAGAGCACACCATTTAGGAAAAGTGCGCACGCAGGTTCCGCGGGTAGCGATCGCTCGGTTGCAGCTCGATGTCGTTTTCCATCATGTCACCAGTGTGGCTGACTGTCCTGGTAGCAGCTCTCGCTGCAATCGGTGCCAGCCGTTGTGGCCCCGTGTGATAGCGAACGTGCGGAATCGTGCCATCGTGGAAAATAGGGCCGTCGGACGCGAGGGAATGCACCCGGTGGCTGAAATAATCTTTTAATTATCGAACACCCTTCGGAGCCTTCGAGACAGGCTGGCACGGGACGATCTCATTGGACGTTGGTTGTTGAAGATGCACCTCGAAAACCTACATGAGGATGTCACTTCAAACAGGAGACACCAGATTCAAGCCATGGTGGTCCACGAGCGTAAATTCATTACCCGTCGAAAACGCATTCCACCGGATGTCTCAATTACACCCTTTTGGCTGCCGAATTTCTCTAGAGAAATGTGTGTTTGTTTTACATTTTTTTTTTCCACTTCTTCTTTGTGCGTCTACATCGGATGCTGGATCGACGTGCCGCACATGAAGTGCCTGGTGGGACTTTTCACCAAACACAAAAAAGTCTCCCACGATGACAGCTTGGGTGGTCCGGCCAGACGGGTGGGATTCCGAAAAATGTCCTGCCTCGCATTGAAATTCAGCTCAGCGTGTGATATGCGAGCGCGAGGTTGTGTGGTTCGTTCGTTTGCGTGGTTTTTTGGTGGGTTTTTTGTTGCTTTGGTTCGTTTGCTCAACCCCCATTCCGGCGGGACAACACTTTTGACAATCGGGAACGTTGTCACCCCCCAGGGAGTTCTCGTGCGGATGGACCGAAAGGATGCTGGATCCATTCAAACGAAATTATAATTAGCAGAGCTCGATGGCTCGCTGGTGGCCGTCTGCTTTGGGTTGGGTGAAAAGAAAAAGCTTTTACCACCTGATGGGTCGCCCTTGGAGATGAGCTTTTTTTGTTGGTCTGGGACAAGCAGCGAGCTGGTGAACGGGTTCTGCGCAAGAACCCGTTGAAAAAGAGCCTTTTCCGCGACAGCGTACATTGTAATGTGTCTCACTCGAGAAGCAGAAGGAGTCGTTCGTCAAGCAGTTATTGGTGGTCATATTTCAGTCGCAATTAACGTGACAGAAAAATGGTATTCACAAAACGAGGAAGCACGAGGATGCGAAGTCAAAATGTTTGCAGAATACATATTTGATTTTCCATATGAACGAACGGTCTAAGATTTAAAAAGTCCTGCAAAAGCATGAGAAATACGTACTTTATCCAACAGTATCATGATTAGAAACTTGACTTTTCTTCCTATCTAATAAGAATCGTAAATGAATCAAGAGATGATTGAGGAAAGCTTTGGAACAATCATCAAATATTAATTTCCTTCCGTGCGCAATAGCCGTTAGCGTGGATTTACGCATGATAAGATCCTTGAGGGCATGAAGGAATAATAATTTACTATACGACCATTGGAAAAGGATGCCGAAAAAAGGCAATCTTTGTGCTTTGACACATTGAAATCGTGAAAACGAAATAAAAAATAAAATCCATCTCGTGATCCTTCGACGACATTAAATCCATCATTTGATCCATTTGAGCCGTTTGCTGGCCGGCTCCTTCGAAACCTCACGCGAACGTGTTTTTCGCTCGAGCGCGAGTGATGGATTGAGGTCTCCTTTTTTTGCGCTGCCAACGTCCTTCGCCAACTCGCGAGCCCAAACGGAGTGGTTTTTCATGAGCCTAAACTTTGCTACCAACCGCCCAATCGCCGACCACTGGCTCGAGCCTCGTGACTGACAGCCGCCGGGTTTTATGCCACGCGGGTTGCGTGTCAATTGCGGATCCGCGAAACACGGTGAGACGAAGCAAAAAAAAAAAACATAAAGAAAACCCCAACGTTATGGAAGGTTGACACGTGGCCTTTGCTATCACTCTCGAGGCTCGCGTTTGGAACACCCGAGGTTTCGCGAGTAGTGAAGGGAAAAGCGAAGACGCCGGGCTTTGATTTCTCGCGAAGCGCGCTAGAACGGGTGCGATCGAGTGCCTCAAGGATGTGGACGATCGGTTTGGTTTTGATGGCCAACGTTTTCTTTTTGCACATCGTCAGTCGCTTGGCACTCGTTTCGGGGCACGTTTTGCGCTTCCGAGAAATGAAATAAAAACCCCGGTGCGACCGACGGAGCAATAAAACCCCATTTTATTGCGAGGAGGAAATAAAAATGCAAAACCTCGCCCCGTCCGATCGACTCGGCATTCCGACGCGCCCGACGACGTATCACCGGCTGGAGTAGGAGGTGGTTTTCCTTCTCGAGTGCGTGTACTTTTTTCATCCCACCGAACGCATTGCAACGAAAAGAGACACACAAATGTCGTCGCATTTCAATGCAAAAGTGCGCGCTTTGTTCTCTTCCGCTCATGTACTCTCCACACCACCGGAGAAACCTCCGTCCGATCACAAGTTGGCCCTAGGACGGTCACCAATAATTACGCCAACTCCTTAAGCTAGGCTCCTCAACAGCGACGCGTCCGAATCGCCATTGCCGCGATTGAACGTGATGTGGGGGGAGAGAAAATGTATTCAAAATGGCCGCCCGGAACGCACTAGCCGCGAGCTCGCGCGCGCGCGCTCGCAATTGCCTCGCCCAGCTCGCATCCCCACGGGGACGTTGTGCCAAAAAGGGGCGGACGGTTGCGTACCCAAAAACGAACAAAATGAATCCCAAACCATACCTGCGCCGTGCCGGCCAATTGATATTTTGCGATTGCGCTGCACGTTCGCGTGCGCAACTCCACGTCCTGTCCCGGGGCCGGTCGAGGCCGGTAGAAGATGATAATTACCTACCCGGGGTCTTGGTGATGGAGGCACGCCGCCGCGGATGGTTTTATGCAAAATGATGTAATCATCGAAACCGTAGCCGGAGCGCGTTGCCATTTTGAGCGTCATCCGCTGACGACCCGTAAAGGTGTAGATATACGGGGCAATTCCGCTTTCCACTCGATCTTGCCGCACGATGGGCGCAAAGTGGGAGGAAAATGTTCCCCCCAACCAACTAACGGCCGGTGGAAAAACGCAAGAAAAACGAGCCCAATCATCAGCCTCGAATCGAAAGAGGAGGAGAAACCACATCACGCCCGCTGCCAACCAGGGCGGTTTTCCTCATCAACTGCGCGAAAAACTTCATCACACACACACGCACACAGGTGGTGGGGGAGAGCGAAAAAAAAAATCCAACCACGTTCGTCACAAAATGTCCATCACACAAATCACTCAACGGCCCGCCCGATGATTGCGCTCAGGCGCTCAGGTTTCTTGGGCTGATTTTAGACTGCATTTCTGCATTTTAAATCAGCTTCAATCCATCACGGGTGGTTCGGCTGGGCCACGGTAACTATCACTTATCGGACGGTGCAGCAGCCCGCAAGATGGCAAGTGTCTCATTTTCAAGCCCGCAAAACCTTCGCCAGATCGTACGGAAAAGGGTTGGGCGTTGATTTTATGTTTTATTGCGCGTCGCATACGTACAGGACCCCCGGGGTTTGCGGTGGGATGTAGCGATCGGTGATCGCTGTTTTTAAAGCCTTTCGGCTCGCTTCGTCAATTTAGCCACCCGCACTCATGGTGTGCAACCATGGGAGGATAGTTAGTGTTATTTTATTTGGAGCGAAAAAAAAACACTAAACACTGGAGAACAGAAAATTCTTTTGGTGGTGGCTCTTTTTGATGAAGAATTGCATGAAAACTTAGAATTAGAGCATTTTCACGTATAAAGTTTTGATTTAATGTTGCAAATGAAATGATTATACAATCGATTAAATTCCTATCATACCGAAAAACAAACAAAACCTAAAACCATTGCATTCGAGAGGATCGAATTGATGTCAAATAGAAGCAAATAATGTAAAAATTGCAGCAAATAATATCGAATGCTTGTATCTAATTTTGTTGGAAGTCCCAAATGAATTCAATACAAAATCCCACTGTCCCAGTGCATCACTCGCGCGAGTCACCATGGTTCTGCTGGGATGGATTCTTTGGAATGATTCCATCCCTTCGCGCCAGCATTCCTCGAGTGTACGCGACAGAACTTCGACACCAGGCTGGAGCAGTTGCCGAGCCTCGAACCGACCACCGATTGGCATGAGTATTGACACCGAGGCATCCGGGGACACTAAGCCACCACAAAACCGTCAAATTTTCCTGCACCAAGGCTGGTACGGCGCGCAATTGCAGCCATACAGTCTCCGCTGGTGATTGGAAATGAAGCACGGAAGAATGTTCCAATTTTTTCCTCCACGCGATGTTAAGTTGGATTCGTTGTTTCTTTTTTCCTTCAACCTTTACGCGATTCCTTGCCGAGTGGCAATAAATTGCTATTCTTCTGGTCCAGGGTTTGGCACAGAGTCTTCTCTCTTTCTCTTTTTCTCTCTCTAGTCCTCTCTTTATCTCTCTGTCTTCGTGCTTGCTGTAGCACTTAAGTACGTATGACGAGAAGGCATTGCCCACAAAAACGGGGGACACAAATAAACATATAAATAAGTGAAATATTTTAACGTGTTTTTTTTTTCGATTCACCTCGCTCCACCCCATCGAAATGGCTGCAAGCGTCGAGTCAAGCACGTCAAGGGGCCATTTACGCAGAACATTTCACCTCCTTCCACCGAACGGTGATTCGTCACCGTTGGCGCAAGGCTAGCAAGGTGAGCAAGGATACGTTAGGTTGCGGAAAGAAAGGATGGAAGGCAAAAAATCCTTCGCTCCTTTGCTCCAGGCTTCCCGAACACCGAGACTGGGGGGGTGTTTTTGAAGCAGTGTTTTTTTTCCTTCTCTCCTCTGCAGCCGCTGTTAAAAGTGCTTCAAAGTTCTTGTACGTTTCGAGCCAACACGCCGTCGCGTTATCGCCACTGCCACAAACATGCACTCGTTCTTTATGACCATATCGGCCCGCAAAGTGACAGCGAACATGCTCTGAATTATTGATGATGCGTCGCGATATTTTTGCCATCCAAATGCGCTCGTTTGGGCCACGGCTCTGGGTTGCGGGTGGACCCAATGCACTTTTGACTCAGCTGTTCTTTGGTGGTACGGCGAACGTTTAGAGCCCGTGGAAGCCCTTCGGATGTGATCGTTTACTCGGTGGCATCCTGAGAATGCAAGCGGACGGTAAATTGATGTGGTGGGCATGGATACGCGCTGGTATCGTTTCATGATTCGCGACGACCTAAACGCTACTTGTTTAGAGTAAACCACAAGTAATGCAATTTTTAATATCCCAAAAGAGTCTTATTAAACAGGGCAATGATGATCATGTTGATTCTTAAGTTTTGACCAACAAAAAAAATATTACTCTGATGAAAGAAGTGTTTAAATTGTTGTCAACAGCTTCACAGCTTTTTAAGTAATAAGAGATCTTTTTCAATCTACTTCAAATATGTACATTAACTTGTACATTCTAGGACGCATCCGGCATATTATGCCACATAAAAAAGTTCGTTGCCTTACAGTATACGATTAGGACTACGATTTGAATTAAACGAGTATTTCCACCCGTATCTCGGTTTAATACAAACGTAATAAACTATTTATTAAGATGATATTTACATGTTGAGGAACTGGAGATCAATCATGACAAAAACAATCAAATAAGATATGAAAAAAAAACGTCATTTAAAAAGTTTTAAAACCTAACGCAGTTTTTGCTCCCATTTTCACAATTCGCGAATAGCTGTTAAAATGGCGACAATAACATGCTAGCCAACACCGATCGATATTGTGCATCGGTTCGGAAAACAAAACACAAAACATCAGCTAGCCGGTTTGTGACACCGACACCGATGTAATATCGAATCATATTCCCTCGGGAGGCGCAAACCGCAGGTAATTCCGACGATTAAAACATTCCCGCGTGTAATTAAAACTCTTCCTCGCTCTCCCGGAAACCGACCACGCGCGATGCAAACGACACGCGAAGCGGCACGCAAAATTGACGTGGAGCATAACACAACCTGACGGGGTGATGCGCCGCCGTTGGGCAGAACGAGGCCCCGTTTTCCACTTATGGGCCGTGCCTATGCGAAGTATTTAACAACCCGGACCTAACAATACGCGGCGCGCAAGAGCCGATGCAACCTGCCAGCATACTTCGTCCTTCTATGGGACTCGGAAGGATCGCTCGGTCGCAGGTAGGCAGCGCGCGCATAACAGCATAATTAATATCGGCTCGCGTTTTTTCAAAGTCTTATGATAATGATCTTGCCTGCGAGGGCCACGCAACAAGGACACGAGCCGTGGCGGGGCACGTGGGCTTCGGGCGCTGACCGATCCGGTCCCGTGCGCTGATAAGCCTAATGAACCGGCCGCGACGACATGAATACAAAATTTTTCGTACATCCATTCCGGGATTCGACTCGTTTTCGATGGCTCGCAGAACGAGCGGCGCAGAAATCGAGAGAAGACAACAAAAAGTATACACCACCAGCACCAGCACCACTGCGAATATGATGTGGGAGGAAGCATGGAGATGAGAACAAATGGACAGGCGAAACTCAAGCAAAAAAATGATGGATTGCGATGCAAAACGTTCATCAGGCTACTCGCAATGACAGAGAAGCATACGATCATGCACATCGATTCCAACCGCCTCCACGAACGCGTTCGCACTGGCAATCGTGCGATCGAAGGAGTCGCCCGGCTCATGCGGCCATGTCAACCGAGCGCGTCGAATGTTTTGCGACAACGGGCACATTCTGGTGCGGTAGCGCAAGGAATGGAACCGAGGCGTGCACCGGCAGCTGACCGGATCGTGGCATTGTATGCCCTAATTTGATGGCAGCTTCAACAACCTGTCGTCAAGGGAAGAGATTGCTGGTATTTTCTGATGTATTTTTTTTTTGTCAGCCCTTCAATCTCGGGCACACTGACTAAGAATATTTGACTAAGTAAACGTACTCGCGGCGATCTAAACGAACATGAACCGATGGAACACAGGCAAATGTTGAAGCGAATGGACGTGAAACAATGCAATTGTTTTTGGCGTGCATCAAAAAGCTGCATAAAGAAGAGGAAAATTTAATTACCTTATTACAACACGCATGAGGCGTAAAATTAATGCTTATAAACTATCATTTCATGCTGCTGTTGTAACGTAAAGGCCACACTCCACGGTATACACACTCTAAAATACAAAACTCTCGTCCTTGCTCCTTCCGATACGCAATGGCGTGGTACAATGTTGATGTTAAGGCGCATAAATATATATACATTTTTTTAAGGTAACAAACACACACAAAACTCCCGAATAGAGATAACATACTTCTTTACGATCGCCCGGACCGACAGGGCCAACGTCCGAAAATTGGTTTCCATAAATTGGCGACAAGCAAAAAAAACAAAAAACAAACAAACAGATATGCTTTCGATGTTGCCCCGTAGGGCTGCGCCGTTTCACCCGCGTGTGTGTTTACGCACATTGATTGTACCACGCGCGAAGGCATCGGAGCTGGAAACGAGAACTTTCCCGAGAGCTTCGACCAGAGCGCGATGAGCCGTGGAGTGTGGGAGGCGGTCGGCGATGAAAAGGGGTTGTGGAGCATTGTTGAAGGTTTGGATTTTTTCATTCCATTGCCTCCGCACCGACAATGGTAGATTGACAACGGGGACCCTGCAATTGCACTGCACTGCTTTGCATACAATTCAGAGAAAATCTAGATCGAAGTCAAGATCGAAGTCGAGATCGAACAATTTGCATGTGCACTGCTGCAATGGAAAGAGAAAGAGAGATAGAGAGAGAGAAAGGAGAAACTTACGACTTAGAGTGCGTGTGGGACGGAAAGCCAAATAAACATAAAACACAGTACGCGCACGTTTGTTCACGAATGAATGGCTTTGAGGATATCCGAACCGGAGGAATCGGGAAAGATTTGTGGGATGCAAATTCTGGCGAGCGCAGGGAAAGGATAAATTGGATGTTTGCGATAACAGCCAGCAAAGTGTCATTGCATCATAGAAGCGATCACCTACAGCTGAACATTGCTTTCGATACTTGATCCCAATGCACATCCAAAAATCTCAAGACGATGTCCTAAATAACCACTACACGAAAAGCGAGCCGAAAAGAAAAGCGATATTTTTTTGTCCTTGTCAGAATCCAAACCAATTATGTCATATGGAGACGAAACTGCATAAAAGCACTGTCCGGTGACAGCATTAAATGGATATAAATGAAGATGAGAAGCAATGCAAGGAGCCCAACCCAGCACCAGCAGCCGGTGAATTTAGGCGGTATGGAAAAACGACGAGAATTGTCCTTCTAACAACGGATTGTGGTTTGTGAGCCTTAGCCAAAGTGACAGGTTGGGTGGTTTACCGATCCCATTACGTCAAGTACGATCGATCGATCGATCGATCCACCCGAAACGTGATCGAACCATGAACCGTGACAAGGCTAGATACGAATCTATCGTTGGCCGACCATTGGCAAAAGCCACGACTTGCCACCCGCTAGGAGTGGCGCGTAATCCAGTGGCAAAACGAGCCCCTTTATGCCATCAATCTGAACGTCCGGCTTGTGCACGTTTCGTGGCGCGTGAGTGTGCGCAATGGGGCACGCGGCGTGCGTAATAAATCACGGGAAATTTCGCGTACCGACCCGTTCTAAATTAGTCACCGCGTTGACGCGAGATTTTATCCGTGAAAGCGTTGCGTTGGAGTGGTGCTGCGAAAGGGTGCCACAAGGTATGAACCCATAAATCTTATCCGCGCGTAAGTTTTCGCGCGTCCACTTCGTTCCGGTGAGTTCGCGACACCAGCGTCGGGGCGACACGCGTACGCACATCGCTTGCACGGCGTGCAACAAAACTGTCCCGGGCAGGGTGCGTGGCATTTTCCTCGGGACTCGCTCGATAGAATAAAGTTATAAATAATCAATTAATCACCGTTCAGCGTCCCATTAATCGTGGTCGTCGTCGTGCGGCCCGCGGATGACCCCTGCCGTTTGCCCTAATGTCCTGCCAAGTGATCTGTCAACTCTTTCCGTCCGGCCCTGCGCTGCGTGGCTCGTACGCGTGCGCGGCCGAGAGAAAACATTTGTTCGTACAAATTGTGGCGTCATTTGCATGCCGCAAAACTTGATTAATGGACGGAACGGATTGGGCCGGAAACCAGGCGCATCGCGCGCACGCCGTTGTGACATATGGATGGAAGGGCAAAAGGGCAGCAGGACGAAAGGCTTGCGCTTGGAGAGAGGAAAATGTGCGACGGGATGAAGCTGATACGATGCTGTATTGAATATATTAATTCTTTCTGTTCCAACATTGTTTATGAGAAAGCACCAAATTTCAATGGAAAGCTTGCGATGCTTTAAACACGTTTAACACAAACTGAGTACATTCACCTGTAAAATCTTTTGCCCTCAGTGACCTATGTGACAATTGAGCTTAGCCAATGATATTAAACTTAGTCCGACGATATTAAATTCAATAGCAATTTGTATCAAAAACGTGCAATCGTAATGAAATACAAATGTTGCATTTCGGACTAATTTTTTCATAACAAAATTAGCATTAAATCGTTGAAGGATGCACGAGCAGTTTGAATACGTAACGCAGAAATGATACACATTTCAATACACCAACTGGGAACAAAACTTCAGTGTCCATTAGCATAAAATAACCCACTTCAAAGAGCTCAGTAATCTTTGCACCGGCACCGAAAGCCTGCAATATTGTTGCCGATTATCCATAATTACATGGCGCTTGCTGCTAGAGTGCATCCAGGGTGATGCCCCTAGCTGGAATCCGCACACTTAGCGGCTTCACGAGACGTAACGTGTTCCGGTTAGAGATCGGAGCCTTTGCGCCATGTAAACGTGCGCCACGGCAAGCGCTAAAACAATAACAATAAAAGCTATTTGAATATTGAATTTATCCCGTACAACTGTCTCAGCATCCCTTTAAAATCTCTTTCTCTCAGTCTCTCTCCCAGGATGGTACCCGCGCAAACGGAAAAGTCACCTCTGGCATGGCCCAACGTCACAAGCGGGAAAATGGCGCACTATGCCGGTACACGGACTGGTGGCCGGTAAATTTTACCATTTTATTTGATTGCTATAACAATTGTTTTCGCAATTGAATTGCGACACGCACCGGGGCTCGCGCGCACGCGCTCGCGCAAAGTAAAAGGCGCAGGGCACCGTGGCGTTTCTGGCGGCGGCCCGTTTGTTCATTCATTGCGGCCGCCCTGCGGTTAAGTGGAGGGATTCGTGAAAGCGCCAGCGCCCGCACGTTGCTCCAAAGCCACCAGGTCGCGGCATGGCGTTGTCGGCACGGCGTAAGCTAAACTTAATTTTCCATTTATTAAATGCAAAGCAAATGAAAATTCGATCCTTTGCCAACCCGAATGGTGGAAGGCATCGGATTGAGCGCAGATAATAATACGGCGGGATGTGTTATTGAATTGGATGCATCGGAGCGGAGTCTCTTCTTGATGATTCCTTTGGGAGTATTTTTCCCCCTTTTTACATCATTTTAAATTATTTTATTTTATAAATTTACCCTCTTACTTTCAAAACCCTTACATAAACTAAGCTCTTTGCATGATACGTAGATACAAATGCCTTCAAAAAGACTCTTCGAATAGTGCGTGCAGTTATTCTATTGAACATCAAAGGGTTCGTCGCTTAAAATTGCTCACTCGGGCGTTGAAGTCTTTTGTACCGTATGGTCGAATTTAAGCCAATAATAGCCTTAGATTTTTCGAAACGGTGCCATTTAATTGAATTTGAAAAAAACTGCTTGAATTTGCGCAATCGTTACCAACCGAGACGTGTGATATTCGACAGAAATGTCGCCGATACTGGGCGCGCTGTGCATGAGTTTCGCCCGCACTCAAAGCGTTGCACCGTGTAGGTGGCCAAACCAGATAATTCCGTTGTCCGTTCCGCTGCGCAATAGAGAGACCGGCCCAGAAGGCTAGCGACGGCGGTCCGGTGCCGACAAACGACATCTCCGACCGGTCTGCACTATCTCGTCCGACGCCATTTCAACGGGCGAGCGTTAGGCGCGGAGATAAACGCATCTCATTTACATGTGCGCTGGCTGCGACATGCAACCAGCCGCCGGCGCTTGGCCGCGCGGACGAAAGGTGAAACTACAAATTGGCCCGGCTGGATCGCAGCGCAGAAGCAGCAGGAAAAGAACGGCAAAATGAATACGAAAAATACAAACAATTGTATTCCTCCGCCTGCGAGCGTCTGCGGCTTAAGAATGCTGCGAAAACGACGCCACACGAGCACGGGTCGAAATGCAAGCTAGAGAGCCGCTGCTTATCAGCAAATGGGCGCACGGCATGGCGCGTTGGCGCACCAAAGGCACTCTCCGAGTGGCGTTGCAAGGCCCTTACAGAGGCAGCAGGATACCGGGTACTTATGTTCCTTTAACGCACGGAGATTAACGCAAGCCGGGAGGCCACACCGTCACGGAGACTGAGCCAGGTTCGCGTTTTGCCCACGACAAATGAGATTGTGGCGGCGAAATCGAACCGACCGCAGAGCCGCCGGAAGCGGTGTAAAGTAGTGACTACTTAACAGCAGTAAATTAAGATAAAAGTGCAGCCGTGCGTCGTCGTCGTCCGAGATGGCATTGTGGTGCATGAGAGCTACGCAGTGATTCACAGCGTTCGTTCTATAATCATAGCAATTATTGGTTTGTTTGCATTGCCGTTCATCTACATCATGCAAAGTTATTGAATCATTTGCGAGCTTTCAATAATTTATAGACTTTCTGTTAATGAACTGACCCGATGGGCCGCAATTAGACAGATTTAGTTTTGCTTCCCATTAACGCTTGTTTCAGACGGCACCAGCGTGCACTTCCTGATGCAGTTGGTGCTTTTACTGACTCACGCACCCATAAGCTACCGTAATCGAATCGATTCCATTTGCAGAACGTGGGCACATAAAACGCACGTAGGTACACTCGCACCCGGTGGCGTTGGGCATTATTTTTATGTGCATTATTCAAATAGCAACAGGCGTCAAAGCTTGGAGCCTCGTCACCATCGTCGTTCGAATGACGTCTGTCCAGCTCGCGACATCGGCAGCTCTAGCAAGCCAGGCTCGTTAGAGCGTGAGCTAAGTGGAATCATAAAACTCAATGCTATCGCGATTGTCACTCCGCGGTTGCGCTCTTCCTCGCGCGAACGCGCACATGTTAGTCACACTTTGCGCTCGTCGCGACATTAGCCCATCAAATCGCCTCCTGGCGATGGGCCGACATCCCGTATAACTGGCTGTTTTTCCTCGCTCTCCGCTCGTGGGCTGGATTTGTCGCAAAAAGAACCCCACCGAACCGGCCTCCGGCAAACCGGTGTTATAATTAAATTAATTAATTAACTGCGAAAGTACGCAATAAAGAAATTTTCCTGTCTCAAAGCGCTGCACCAAACGGGACACTTCTTCGGGTGCTGCTTGTTTCGAAAGCGGAAAAAAGAAGGCAAGGGCCAAGGTGAAACGGAGAAATGATTGAACCGCTGGGAGCTCGATGATGCCCGAATGCTCCAATAGCAATCAATACAGCTCGGTCGGGAGGAAATTCTTCTAACGACGCGAGCACCGATCAGTCGCATACCTTCCGGATCGATTTATGCCCCCCAGTCCCGGCTCCGTTTAGCGGTTTTTCCAACCCCCAATGCGACGATCGACGGATCTCCACCTCATTAGAGGAGACTCTTCCGCAGGACGGAGCCGAAGCGAGAAGCCAACTAAGCCACGGTTTTATTGTCAATGTTAATTGAAAAGTTTAAATATTTTCATGCCAGCGCCGGGGCACAGTAAAAATCAATGAAATGTAATAAAACTCGCTTTGATTAGTTGTTAACTTCACTCGGCAATGTCATTTATTGCATTCATGTGCCCCGGGACGGATCGTGCGTGTTCCGTCCGGGAATCGGGTTTGAATCACTTCGCTCGATCCTCGCCGTTCGAAGGAAACCCCATCCGACATGTCAGCCAAAAAGCGACGGGCCATACATTGCTGCCCGTTCGCTGGGGAGACAATTTTGCTCCCGCATCGTTCGTTTTAGGCTTGCGCGAGACGCCGGATGATTGGACGGAATGGTTTGGAAAGCTGTTACACATTTTCACGAACGTCGGCCCTTTGCAAATCGGTTTCGGCTCGGTTGGGGCGCTTCTTTCTCAGACGTTCGCCGCCGAAACACGCACCCCCCAAACGCCCTGCGGGAGGAGAGTGCCGGGAGAAAGAATGCATCATGATCATTAAAATGTTTGCTGTTTATTTTTGAGCGCACATTTTATAGCCCCCTACGAGTTGGGACGCACCGAGTTGGGACGCCCGGTTTCGTGGGATAAATGAACAGATAAAAAGGCACCGGGAGGGCCGATGGTGAAATTTGCTGGGTTACTCGGAAGGAGACGCCAGCCTGCGCGCGTGGAGAAGATATAAAACTGTACTTCTGGCTTGCGCCAGCAAATTTTTGGGCAACCAAATACGCCCCAAAGCCCATGCAGGGATGTGCAAGGAACGGAGCGATCCTTTGGCTGGGGAGTTTCGTCGGTGCGGATTGTCGAAGCCGCATGTAAACGGTTTTATTGTTCCGTCGTCACTGTCCACAAGCAGGGGTGAATATTTCGGCAGCTTCGAACCGCAAACAAAATCGTGCAAATTGGTTGACAGGTGTATGAAATTTGTTCAACGATACAAACGATATGCATGGCCGGGGTGATGTAAGAGATGCGTCTTATAAGCAAAACAGTATCGCGAATGACTCTAATGTGTGAAACACAATCATTAAAAACAGTTGAGATTCAGTTGTTATGCCGTAAAGTGTAGAATATGATCTACATTTGACCACAAAAGTGTATTCAAAATAAACAAATATTATTTTAAAGTAATGAGGCTTTTCCACGATTGTATGATTCTTTTCCTGAGAAATATATTGTAATTGATACTCCATCCCTCACTTTGACCAATCCGTGCTAAAGTTCACCCGTTCGACAATTGGCTTCCCCTTCAAAAACGAAACGTTCTGCACACGAACTGTTGCACCCCAAAGAACACAAAACCAAACCCCCTTCCGTAGAACAGATGCAGTTCTATCGATGCATTTAAATGCGATCCGGTGCGAAACGTTTGTTAGCCAATTACGCCAACTCAAAGGCCAAGGATTGACAGGCCCGGCTCGGTGCGTTTCGTTCGATTGCGATCGATCAAGCAGTGTTTGGCCTTTGACGAATGGAATTAATAGACAAATGGACGGCCAAACGTCGGCGAAGTGAGGCAATTAAGTCACCGCCGAACGTGCGGACGGTTCGCACCTAGCAAGAAGGGTAAAGGCACGTTCTGTAGGGAAGGCAGGATTATTATCATATTTGTGATGCATTGCACTTCTGGCGATTGGATTGGGGTTGGGAAAAAAATATCGAACGGAAAACGGTGACCTCGGAAATAGCGACGATTGTCGTGACACGAGTTGGAAAGGTTGTGCTTAAAATTAATGCTACCCTCGATTGCGATCGCTGCACGTCTAATCGTTAGTTTAATTGCTGGTTTAATATTAATTGCGATAATGCTGGCGTTTTGCAGCCATGTTCTTATCACACAAAAGTAAAACACGCTCAAGCAAATATTCGTGCCTGAGAGAGCCCTTCGCGCGATTCGATTAGAGTGCATGCAAATTATTAAATTTTATCCCAGTTACTAACCAAAAAAAAATGTGGAACATAATAAAACTCCACAGCCACGTGACACGACGAAGCCGGAAGACAATGGCACTGCATGGCACGGGTCAATTAAATTAAATTAACCACAGTCCGCCTTACATTGCATTGCCGCCACATCCGAACGCAGGCAGGCAGGCGGGAAAGCCCGCTCAATGTGGCCACAATCGAAAACCAATTTCAGTCGCAATTACGAACGATGCTTGTTGTGGCGAGAGCAAACACAAGCAGCAAAAAATCGCCTCACCAAGCTTAAACAAAAACCCAGCAGCAACCAAAACAACCTCACTCCCGGTGCTTCGGGAAGGAAAATGCACTCGCCAGTGAACACGCTACCCAAACGGTAGTGGGCCTTTACGGGCGGTACGGAGTTGTCTCGCAAATGGCTACGCGACCAAGGTACGGTTGCTGTGTTTTTATTATCATTATTATTAAATTCATTTAATAAATAAATTTAATTCAATTTAATTCTTATTATTCAATTTTCCAACCCACCCGCACCGCCGTTGCGCACGATTTCTGCCGATCGGTTTTCGACCAAAGGGATCGCGCACTCGATCGCGGCAACACACAACCCGGCCCCGGTGTGACGGTGAGGGAAAATGAAAATAAAACATTCATTCTACTCCTACGCCCGACAATCAGCGTGCGTGTGTGTGTGTGTGTGTGTGCTTTTGCATTTATTTTAATTCATTTTCTAGAGCGGCGTAGCGTGGAAGCGCTACAAGAAACGCCGCCACCGCGTGCCATCGGGGCGCGTGCATTCCGCCAGCATCTGCGGGATTTGCCGTTTTGTGGTGCACACTTCGTGCGTTTTGTGGTGGTAAAGAACGGGTTGAGCTGGGAGCGGCTAAAGCTATCGACATCGGAAGGTCGCATCGGAAGCGATTGGAATGCTTTTGCAGCGGAACAGTCGAGGGTGACTGCTAGATTTCTTTTTATCGAGCCCGACGCGCCGACCCAATCGAATGGATGCAGCGGCATGCAAAGAGCCGTGCTCGCGAAGAGGTTGTGTTATGGTTTGTGCTGAACGGATCGAAGAAGCAATGAAATCTCATCCTGCAAACAATCCACCGAGAGGCATACTTCGAAGCAGTCAGAAAAAAAAATAGAAAATGTGTTGAGTTTGAAGCGTTTTTCATGAGTTTAAATTCTTCATCAACACAAGCTACATAGAAAATAAATGAAAAAGGTCATAAGTGCAACGAATAAAATCAAGCAAGGAATTTTAACAAATGGATATATTTCTGCTTCATTTTGCTAAAATTTTATGAAAACAATCCCCAATAATATACCCATTCCCCCAACAGTACGCAAGCACGTCCTGCGTCCGGCATCGAACAACCAGCGAAGAAGCAACCCAGTTAAAACGCATAATGGAAAATAGCGATGAAAACATATATCGCACAATCGCGAGAGCACCACCGGACCACGAGCCCAAGTCCACCGTCCGATAGCGCTTTTGCATGCCTGGCTTGGCTTTTCCATTCTCCATTCGACGGATAACGCTACCGCCGCAAGCGCAAACACCGAAACAATAGCCACTCGTCCACAATCGCACTCGGGACCTCGAGCCCATCCACCGCACGGAAGCTGTTGCTTTCGACGGGAGCATAATCTTCCCTTCCTACGAGGGCCAGAGGCCGCCCGGGTTTCCTTTGTTATGCGCCGCAAAAACGCAACCGCAACGAGTGCGACTTTTGCTTCCCGCGGCGTGCGCATATTAAAAGTAGATTATTGTTACCAACCTAGCCAACGGTCGACTTTCGCGTCTTCGATCCAATTTAGGTGCAATTGCATGCACACCGCTTGTTAGTATGCGCAGGGCGACCGATGGAGGGAAATCTAACAGTCGTAGACAACTGCTGACCGCAAGCTTCAACCCCCCACGGAGATACGCCGCGCAGGGCGAGATAGTTTATTATCTACAACGTCCCAACCCGCGAGCCGGTAGCGCACCGAGGAGGTTGATTGCATTCAACCGGTGGCTCCCAATTGCGCACCTTCGTACGCGCCGGGGCCAATTTATCAGCGTGCCGACTTACCGACGGTGGTCGCGGAAAAACGCGCCAGGGAGTCTCCCGGTGTCGATACGATCGAGACCACTTGGGACGCCGCTTCGCCGTAACGATGAGCGATTGGATTGCGTGTGCTGGAGAAAGTCGCGCGGCGAGCTTTGCGCGGATCTTTCGACATTGGCAGATGAAATGGGAGCAATCCGTTCAACGGCTGGTCGGGGTGAAAAGCACGCTGGCGATGGATTCCTTCTCGTGAGCCAATAGGGCCAACAAAACAGGGAATGGTTTAATTTCACATCGAGGTGATCGTAAATCTTCACACGATCGCCACATCCGATCGAGGGCGATGATTTATTTATGAGTGTAATAATATCTTCCCGCCCCGGGGATTGGAAGACATTCAAATTAAGGACACCCGAAACCCGTGTAGCCGGTGCCGGTGTGAGTATCTGGTGTAATATTTTCATCTCGCGTAAGATAAGAACCCAAAAACCCCGGCGAACGAGGTTTCATCCACTTGCTCCGTGTGTGCGCGCGCGCGCGCTAAATTATAGGCCAGACGGAAACATTAGCTCTAATCAACTTCGGCGTTCGCGTCCTAAAAGGCGAGCGCTTCGAAAACATCTCCCCCACTCGGGGTCACTGCACTAGTCCGGGGGTTGAGTTTGGGGTTGGCTGATGGTGGAGAATGAGCGCCATCTACCGCGGCCAGACCATAAATGGTCAGCCACAGCCAAAACCGACGACGTCCGCCCCAGCGATGAACGGCGTACACCCACACACGTGAATCGAGGATCGCGGAAGCCGCCCGACCGATGGCCACCTTGGTGGATGATTTGTGCTAATCGGTTAATTGAATGATTCTCAGGGACCGCCGATCGGTGGGGATCGAGAGAGAGAGAGAGAGCATTGCGGCGATTGTCATGAGAAATGCAAATCGCCACGAGGTGGTTTGGAGGGTTAAAGCCACCAAGAATTGAAAGCCACAGAAGATGCTTGCATCAATTCACCAAGCCCACTTCTAAGGCTGCATTTTACGCAATAGACACCGCGACGACACGATCGCGCGACTTTGTGTTAGGGCGCTACCGTCTCCGAAGGGTGGCAGACCTGCAGCATGATAGCGACGGCAAACGGTGGCAGGTTCGCAGATCGATTGTTTGGACAGCAGCTCGGGTCCACGGCTACGGGATCTTGAGCTCGCGGTTCGGCCAGGACCATATTTGGAGGCCACACCATACAAGGCATGAGCGGGCGCGCGCGCGCGCGCGCAAGTCGTACTTCTGCTCGCAGGCGATCGAGAAGTCGAGGTCTGCTGTAAGGCGGAAAAGCTGATAGAAGGGACCCGCCTTGACCGATAGTAGGCTCCACGAGGGATCGCATGATTTACTGCGGATAGGTGGCGTACAAAAAAAAAAAAAAGCCCACCACAACTTGGGCTCCGTCGCGTGTGTCCGAGTGTGTGTGGTGCAATTTTCCATTAAATTTTGCTCTATTCCCGTACGGTGCAATAACGATCGCACGATAAGCATCCTCCTCCACCTTTTGAGCAAACTTTTGCAGGGTGTTGAAAGCTGATGGCTCCGCCCCTTCTTAAAGCACGCTTAAAGGGGTTGCCGAGTGCGTAAAGAGCTGTTGGAGTGTCGCTTGATTCGTTAGAGCAGGACAACCGATGGGCTCGATCGTCGTTTGCCCCCACAAACACGCACACGCGAGCTTGCGATCTCACACACCACGCCACGTTTTCCCCCACCCAGGGAAGCTTTCGAGCCTGCCAGTGTGTGCGTGTGAGAGAAGATCACGATCACGCCACAAGCATGTGTGAGTGGCTGCGAAGATACACGTGGGGATCTCGCGATCACCGGCCGATCGGTGTGCCGTTCGCCTTCGTCACGATACCGGCGCGAGATCAAGTGATCCTCCCAGCCCAGCATGCCCTACGGCCCTTGTGCCCTTTCTCAGAATCGATCTGAACCGTATTAGCATTAATCGGCAGAATCTTGCACCGATAAGACGCTGCCTGGTGTGTGACGTTACCCTCCATGGGAGTTTGTTCTTTTACCGGCAATGTGGGCAATGGAGCAAAGCACCACTCGATCGAACAGCTGATCTGAACCACGTCCGGGTTTGCCCTTTGCACTCGCAAGCCTCAAGATCCTGCCGGCCGTACGGCTCCGTGTCCTACATCAATCGATCATTTTCGTCATCCTCTCGCCGATGGTGCACGATCCACGCGGAAAAGGTGCGCTTTTCCGGTGGAAAAGGGCACGAAAACGCACCAGATGGGACGCCGAACTCGCCCAGCACAACCGAACAGCCGCGGTTGCGTGTGTTTTGGGTTGCGCAGTTCGCGCAAAACGCGTGTAAACGTGTGTGAAGGGGGCGCGCGTTCGCGCAAAGCAAGCGTTCGAGCGTTCGGTCGCCGGTTTGAAGCTAGCTCTGGGTGGCACGGGCAAGAGGGTGCTCGTGGGAGGGGTCGGAAGGAAAGAAGAAAAAAAAAGGCACGAAATGCGCCAACACAACCGAAAATTTAAACCACCCTCCGCTGAAGCCGCGAGAGACGCGAGGAAAAGTGACGAAAAATCGGCCGAATCTAGTTCGCGGATCGCGCGGTTTGTGAGGTTCCCTTCGAGCCCGGGGTTTCTCCGGGTTGTCTCGCCAACTCTTCATCCCCACCCTTTGGGCGATCGTTCATTTCCGAAACGAGGGTGGGTTGGAGGGTCCACCCGAAAGAACCAACCCCTCCCTGGTGGGTGGGGGGTGGATGCAAAGAAGGGCATTGGAAGTCATACGTCATGCAGTGAAACGCGACTTGTTTCTGACTGTTTCGATTTTTTTTTTTGTGTTCTCTCCCTTCTCAGCTCTCCCACCGTCTTTGCCGGGTTTCAGTATTATCTTTCCGCGGGTTCTCTCTCTCTCTCTCGCGCTCTCTCTCTCTCTCGCTCTCTCTCGCTCTTTCGCTTGCTTGTTTCACGACTCCTTTAGGGGTGCGCCCTTGCGCGATGCTGCCTTTCTTCGTACGCGCGCCGCCGCTATTGTCCCTTGCTGGCCGTGATTTTGGGGCCACCACCCATCTACCACTCCTGCTCCTCTTCTCCGCCCGCTAAATGGCCCCCTTTCACACCCCACCACCATTCCCCGATCCATCCTCCTTCACGATGAATTTCATCTCTCATCTCCTTATCGCTGCTTGCTGCGTTTGACAATTTGATGATGAATTACAATTTTCTTTTCGCCTCGTCGGCATACACACACACACACGCTGTGAGAGCTTAGGAGCATGGAATTGGCGGTGCCTAGCTCGACGACGAGGGGCATCAAAAATCGAACCCGCGTGTCCTACAGCATGTTGTTTTTACGCCTCTCGTGAGATTGGATACGATCGGTGGTTCGGATTGAAATGGGTGCGCGAGTTTGGGAGTTTGGGTTTCACGAACCGCGCTCAAACATCCCGGCGGCATTAACCTAGTTTTTGAGCGTGAAAAGAATATGAGCGCTACCCTTTTTATCACTGCCATAGAACGAACGCTTATTGAACATTGGAAAGGGATTTTCTCCCGCACGCGAGCGTTAAGATCATGCTCCTCTTAAGGGCGTAAAAAAGGGCATTTCGGGGGTTAAAAATGTCCTACAAAAAGCAACCCTCCGTAGCAGGTGTGTAATGCCACTGCTCAACAGCTGGCAACAAACGCTTTTCACCACCCCACGTGGGGTCAAAAACGCCCACCCCCCCAAACGCCCGACGTGCTGGCTATTAATTTTATTTTGATAATTTGATGAGCTGTAATGATGATATTTGAGATTCCCTTCGCTTTGGGCGCGCGATCATCGCTCGTTACCGCGCGGGGCGTGCAATTCATCTGCTCCATCATCGGTTGCGAGCGCTACCGCGATGGCTTTTCCATCTCCCGAGCCACCGGTGGCCACGGGCTTTTAACAGTGGGGGAAAAACCACACCGTAAGTAACCCAAACCGAACGAACTCCGCCGACGGCGGGCGTTTCTCCCGGCGCAAGATCACACTGTGTTTATTTATTTTGGAGTTGATTGCTTATGACGGATAACCCCGTTTGATCGAGACGGCGAGGACGGGACGGGTGGGCCACTATCTATCTTGTCGGTGGTTAATGCTTCGATTTTTTTTATCTCTCTCTCACCTAGCTCCGTGGGTTTTTGCTATCAGTTTTGCTGTTCGCTCGCCTCCCATCGACTGGTTGGGGCGGCTGCCGTTTTGCTACATAAAAGTTGGAAGCTTCCAGTGGTCCAGGGCAGCACTAAGCGACGCCTGATCGAACGGTGGCTGAAACAAGATCCTTCACATCGCTCCCGGCACGGCAGCGGCATAGATAATGTTATGCAAATCAAGCTTGATTGGTCCGGGGCAGGTACGTGTGCGCGTGTGTGTATTTGTTTTCATAACTAATTCGATTGCTTTTTTTTTTGGAGCCTATTTTTTTTTGTTCATTCGTTCACCCTTTGTTTTACGCTCAATAGTAAGAGCTTTACAGCGTTAATGGAAAGAATTGGCGATCAGCAAAAAAAGGGCAAATTTAAACACATAATAGTAAACGATTCAGCACATTGTTTTTAATACAGCTGCAGTGAAAGTCAAGCAAATGCGACTCCCTCTTAGCGACACTTTCGGTCGTGAAATTACGCCGAACTCATTTCAATCCCATCGAGCATGTGCGAAACAATGTCCTGCCGCTTGCCGCTGTCGTTCTCGAACAAGCACCACCAATAAACTAATTGATAACCGATGTTCAAATTAGCTGCAAATTAAGAGTCCCGGTGTTCCACGCCAACCATTGCCAACGCTGCTGTAAGTACCGCACCGCGTGAGACGTGCCAGAAGGTCATTGAGAAGTACAGAACGTGTGGTATGAGTGTCGTTCTCGACCCCAGCAGCGATGTCCGCGAACAAACGTAGCCCGAAACGAAGCGATTAAAGAAAAACGTCCAAGAACGTGCCCGCGTGGAAAGTGGCTCACGACAGACCGAGAACCGTCTCGGGAGTTTGTGGTCGATATTGTAACGCTGCTTCGCTTAATAAATTAAACGCGCAGCTCCACATTTGCACGTTTCGCGAGGGCCCCCTCGGACGAAGCGGATGCAGCGGAAAATAAGTACCGAAAGGGACTCTGCACCACGCAAGCGTGTTGGACCGGCGTGGCCGCGAAGCCACTAAAACATCGATTTACATACACTTAATTTCTATCAGACACACATTATCTCGGGCGATTCGTACCCATGCGGTCCCTAATGGGGCTTCGCAAGAGAAGTGAAACTGCCTCCGAGAAACGAATAGGAAGGCACAAAAAAAAAAGGTCAGCGAGAGCAAGCGAGCAGCAATAAACTGAAGCTTCAAAACTTCGTCTGGTCGCGGGCGTATCCCTTGGGGCGGCATTAAGAACGCGGCCGAATTCACGCGACGAAAAGTTCAAGGCGTGCGACTGCGCCTGGGTTTGTTCGGGGCGGCGAAAATGGGAAGGTTCGTCGCTTTGGTCCGGTAGCAGTCTTTCGATTGCCGCGAGGCGCGGTTTCCTTCAGCTGTCTAGCGCTCGCACCATGGGGGTGAGAAAAATGGTAGCGGATATCGGGGAATGGATGGAAACATAGGTAAGACGAACACGCAACGACAAGTCGTGCCAATGGGCCGAAGCTGTTTGCTAACCAATTGGTCATTTTATTTGTTGCCAACCAATGTTACCATAAGAAGAGGATCTCTCGTTTAACCAGCAGAAAGAGTACTGTAATGGCTGGAATAAAATTAACTAATGAAGATGAACGGACTGCAATTGATGCAAACTCTTTTCTACTAAAGATCGACAACAAACTAACTAAGCAATGTAATTGTGCACACGGGCTTATTTTTGCTCCCATTTTCAGTGAACAATAAATTTATTCCTTTCATTTTCCCCTCTTCCAACAGTTCAATCCTGTTTGAATAACCGATTCAATGGGCGAGATTTTATTCTAATCGCTTCCCCGCGCCACGTACATTACACGTGCGGAAGCGCTTTTTATTTGCGGCCATAAATTTCCCAGTTTGTCCGCATTGATGAGCTGCCCCTACCCGATTTTATGCCGCAGCTAAATAGTTCGACTGCCATATAAATCCTTCTCCCTGGCGGGCAATCGAGCCTGGCGGCACTGGGGACGGTTGTTCCGGCAAAATGTTCATCCAGCGGCCGAGAGGCAGACGACGAATGGAAGGAGACGACGGTGTGCGATTGAAGTCATGAATCTTCGGTAGCCGCTGCTGCGGTTAAGCGGCAAAGTGGCCAAAGAAGCCCTGTCTAGGTGGCTGGTGTAGTGTGTTTGTGTTGCGAATATAAATAAGTGCGCTCTGGAAAAGCGTGGGCGATGGTCGTGTGCGGTGTTTAGGAGAGTAATTTAATCACCTTCATGCTACCGGTCATTGCACAAGCCCAACAGTGCCATTAACTCTCGATTCCGCCTTACATCGGTGCCCTTGGTGTTGTAGGGAGTGTTATGCTTTTTCTTAAAGCATAAAATAATCTCCTGTCCAGTGGCATTCGGTGGAGTTTCTTTAGCTTCTTGTACGGGATCTATTACAGAACGAGAAACCCCACCGCGCGGTTCAGCACGATCGTACGAGGAGGGTCTGTCGCAACGATTAATGTTAAATTTACACCTCCCGAGCGGGAGCAATGGAAGCGTCGCGAACACGATGGTCTGCCCGGACTGCGCCCGGAGTCCTGGAAAGGAAGCTGTAAATGGGCGACACGTAAATGCCGCCGTATCGCAAACACTTAATTTATCACGCCTGGCCGTGCTAGCGGCCCATTGGGGAGTAAAGTAAGAGACCATGCTCGAGAGGAGGGAATCGATTACCTACGATTATCGGCACATAAACTAATTCCCATTCCGTAACTGTCATGCAGGTGTGGACATGATTTCCATCGTTTAGCATTCAGAAAACGAAAGCAATGTCTTCGATCATTCATGGGATTTGAAAACATTTTTTTTTGATTTTTCAACATCGAGACGAGGTTCGTCTCTTGGACGCTGTTGAAGTCTTTCGATTCACAATGCACATGTAAGCGACATATGAACCGACTTTCCATCGCGCACCAATAAAGCCGGCAAGGCCTTGCTCAGCGGTGTTGGTTCCTTTCATCGTTCACTTTGCAACCGATAAGCGACTCGCCAGGAATCCACCCTCAGCGAAAGTGTTTCGCTCCGTTTTCACCCGGACCACTTTCGGTCAGTGAAAGGATACTGGCGTGCGATAGCAGGATTTCACATCGAACTCAGGCGTGCGCGCCGTTCCCTTACGTCACCCGGTGGTGGCGTGGAAAAGCGCCGAAAATCAGAATCCCCCGAGCCACGGCGTAACGGGATCGGGTGACGAAAACGAGCCACTTCGCGCCGCCGATTGGTGTGATCTGTATTTATCATCCATTAGTAAAGTTGCACTTGCGCTAATGACAGGGAGGCCCGGCAACCAATCTCGCGCCTGGCACCGGTCGGTGTGAATTGAGCGTCCAATTCGGGTGCGTGAGCGTGATGTCTTATTATGCTCGGGTTTCGCCGCAATCGTACAAACCCCGGAGGGATGTCGACCCCCGCGGGAGAGCCTTATTAGTGCGTCGGTTTCGACCGGAGCGTTCTTTTTATGTGTTCTTATTTCGATCGATTCGCTTTCCGGTGCCAATTGGTGCACCGGCGTGTCGGTTGCGTTGGTTTTTTGAGTAATGAGAGCAGCGATGGCGCGATTGCGCACCTTCTCAAGTGCCGCAAGCGTTAATGGCACGGTACAGAAGTGTGATTTCCTTGCACGAATTGTAACGATTGCGGCAAACCGCACTGAACAGAGGCACCAATCGATCGGTGGACCGCGGCGTTTAAGATGATTCATTATTGCATTTTCCTGTTGCGCCGTTTTGTTTCCTGAGCTGCGTGTAAGTGATGGTTTTGAATCGAAAAAATGAATTCAAATTATCACAAAATCGAGAGAAAGAAAAAGAGAAAAAAATGAAACATGCATACGGCATGCTGGTTTGTAATGGCAAAAAGTTATTTTATTCTCACGGCTAAATACCGTTGGAAGCGAAAAAAAGGCCTAAAAGGCCAACAGCTTTCCACTCGAGGATCGGTTCGTAAATCAAACTCGCACCCCAATCATTCATCGATGCTGTCCAACACCGTCGTGTGAGCTCGAGCTACCATATTTTGTGCATTCGTTGCGTTGCGAGAAGCAGCACGGAAAAAAAAATCGAAAAACCCCAGTGGTGGTGCATAAATTGAAAATCAATTTCAATCTCGATCAGCCAGGCTTGTCGAAACGCTCGTACACGAGCTCGTTCAGTGGGCGCCGCGTTTGATGATGCATGCTCAAATGGGTCCATTTAAGCGTGCGGACCATCGACTCGGAGCATTCCATGCCAAATGCACGCGTCCCAGACCACCCGACCGGGCGCTCCTTCGATCTGGGAAGCCCGTGTTTTTCGTCCACCCGTGCAGACGGAGCAAAATGTTGCCAACTCGATAGCGATCTAGCGCGATGGAGGCGCGGCATTCGCGGCCATCGTCCACGATGTGTCAAAATTCTTCCCCGGGTGACATTCTCTCGCACCGTGCCATTGCGAGTGGCCCTACGGCAGGGCGATCATAAATATACAACAAATCAATAAACGCGATCCAGAGATTAAGCGGCCCCAGGACGTCGGCGGGACCATCGCCACTGTCTCCATCGGAACGACAACGAATGGGATCTCAACGGCACACACAGACCACCGTGCCAGGGAGCGCTTGGCGATGGATTCCACGCGAGATTATCGCAGCAGGCGTTTGCAACCCTCTCGGGTGGATCGCGTAACGGCTAAACGCACCCCGATACGGGACGATGCGCATGACTGATGGATTCTGCTGCGTCAACGCTCCATTATCACCATCGGTTGTCCCCGCACGGACCGATTCGGGAAAGTGTGAAAGAAGCCGCCGAGCAGGGCTTGAATTGCATTCGTACTTTCAGCAGCTTCCCAGCCAGCGCTCGCGCTGGGAAGGGATTAACGCGTCTGAAGGCGTATTAAAATATTATTTTTCATAATGATCATAATTCATACGCCGAGTGGTGCGTATGGACAAGAAAACATTGTGCTCTCTAAAGCCACTGAAGCCAGAATGCCCAGTCAACGTTACCGGGGCTGCACGTGAAGTGAGGCTACGCTCGACTTCAAGCGCAAGGTGTAATCAATTTTACGCATCGCAACCACCCGGAGGCGTTTGAACGCGCGCGGGTTAGTGAAACGCCATTCGGTAGCGCAAAGGATTCGGTTACGCAAAGCATCGGAAGGGTTCAAAGCGAAGACCGGGTGCACTTTGCGAACGAGAGCGAACACCGACAGGTTGTGGATAGTGAGCATCTCATATGTAGATAGGTATAAAAGGTTTTGATCACATTTAAAGCTCTTCCAAAATTGTGATACAAGATACCAGCTATGCCTTGAAAGATCATAAAAACAATTTTTTTAATTATTTTTAATAAAACACTATAGTTATCAATGCAAAATATACATACTTTTTTGAAGTGAATAATGCGAAAGTAGTTCTCAAATGTTAAATACTTGCAAAATAAAAATTGACCGTAATATTGTTCGTACACTTTCCTGAAGAATGCAGCGGTAAGTTCGATGATCTCCAACTCATGGAAGAGCCACGTCTCACGTATGGCAACAGAGGCACCGCCAACATCAGCAATCCGATCTCCGGTCGCAGCATGAGCCGCATTTCGGAGGATGACGAATTCTTGCGCCTGCCTGCCGGAGATGCTTGACCCTTGTCTTCGGGCGTCTTCACACGCACGGTCCTTCCCGGCCACTTTCCAAAGACCCAAAGACCCAGAAATCTGCGCACGTTCTGAAGCGCGTTTACACCAACCAATCCACTTGCCCTTACTCGGTGTGTAAGCCGATACGATGCGATTTGATGAAAATTAAATTAAGATACGAATACGACCCAGTCCGCGAGAGGTCGCAGCCCGAAGATTCTTCATCTCCTGTCCGGCGGTTCCTTAGTGTGGCAAAAAGGGAGAAAGAGTGCAAAGGCATGTGCAAAAAAAAATCAACGAGACGCCAGCAAGCAGAAGGATTCATTTCAGGACTCACCGCCCTGTGGCCCTTTAGGCCAGGGGCAACGTCCAGAATGCTGTTATGATGGGTCCGAAATATTCGCCGACCCGATCGTTCGCTTCCCGATGGACGGCTGACAGGCGCTGATAAATAGGCGGAGTGCACACGTACAATGGTACCGCTCACACATGCACACACGCGTTGCGGTTCAATACACGATCCGATACACGAAGGAACCGGGCGATTAATGAGATGCAATTCCGAGCGGCTTCTTGGGGCGAAATTTCTTCACTCCGAGTGCCCTTAAGCAAGCAGGGCTTTCTTTCCGCGCAGTCCTGCAACCGAGTGATGGCTTTTTTACGCCGTACGTTCTGTTTATTGCACCTCCGTTGCTTTCTTGCAACTCGCGCTGATGACGCTTTGTTGTGAAAATTCCGCTTTCAACACCACCGCGACCGGCCGGCGGAAGCCTTTTGACGGGCGGTGCATGATTTTCAGTAATTAAATTTTATGATACACATTTGCAAATTAAACGTACACTAATTGTGACAAGCGCTGCGCAGGGGTCAAACCTGATGCATCGTGCGATGCGATGATGATCCTGATTTTTTTTTGGCTGTCATCTTCGGCCGGACACAAAAAGGGGCGCTCTCGCTTCGCGCGCCGATGGAATTGGTGTATGCAAATAAAATAAATTGATGAATTCAAAATGCAATTTCTTTGACGGAGCCCGCGACATGATAAATGATTGAGTAATTAGCGAACCTTCGGAAGCGGGGGGATTTCTATCGTTAAAACGAAAGGGGTCAGTTAACGATCGGAAATTTGATCCCAAAGAACCCGAGCTGCTGTTTAAGGCAAGTATTTCAATTTAAGGTAATCATAAAATTAAACATTGGGCAACTATTTCATAAGAATGAGCGTTCGAGATGATCAATCGCTAATTAAACTATGATAAACAAAAATATAAACTATGTATTGAAATATTCAATGAAATTTTCCACTGAAAAACCTTTAAACATCCAATAAATGGTTCACATAAAAAGAGCATTAAACTAGGAAATAAAAGTAAAGATGCTTTCGTACCTTCCCAAAGAGAAATCAGTTTTCGCGGGTAAGCGCATAAAACCATCAATAAAATAACTGTCACACACACGTGCAGCGGGTACGAACGGCAAAATGCCAGCCCAGCAAAACTCCACCCGTAAATTGCTGTCATAATGTACCAGTTTATGATGCACCTTCGACATTTCCAGTTGTCTCCACGGGTGACATACGACTGCACGGTACGATCGAACCCTCGCGCAAGTCCTGCGCGATCGGATGACAACTTTGCACCGTAACACACCGCTCGGTGGCCTCGATACGGTCGATCCGCCTCGGCATAAGGCGTCCATCCGTCGTCGGGCTGATTAACGCAGCTTTCGCAGGATGTCACGCTCACCGCCCATTGGTATGATCCCACGCCCAGCCCCTCGAAGCGGGTGGTTGCTTAACGATTCGTGGATTTTCAATCAAATTAAATATCACTTCCCGATAGCCACGACAGCGCCAGCTGCCTTCCATTAGCGCACCCGGGGTCCAGGTTTCTCCCGATTTCGCGGTAATGAACCGCCCGATTCTCCAGCCACCATGGTCCGGTCAGGCGCATTCCATGCGGATATATTTGCGACCGCCGCGTAAGTCATCGCCCCGCGGACTGGTTGTGCAAATAAATTCGGTGATTTAATGTACCGCGGATGTACGGCGGTGGCTGCAGCAGGTGAAGAAAGGCGACCCGATCCGGACCAGAACCGCCGCGTTGCGATGGAGCTTGAAAAATCATGCCTCAATTTACAACAGGCTTCGGCTGGGTAGAAGATGCGCAGAAGATCGTCCTATTTTCCCTTGCCGGCACCGTGATTGGCCTCGAGGTAACGGCTTTCAACAATATGGTATACCTCCCGCCGATTCTCTGTCCCGCTCAGATCCTTTTCCCCCCTTTCGAACAGCATCCGCAAAGGATCCGAGGGGGACAATAGCAACAATAAGTCTTCTTTTAATGCTCCGTCGCTACCGCGTGCACTTGAGTCGGGGTTTTCCGCGCGACCCACGAACTCTCGAGCGAAACCCGCGGGTTACTTTTGGCTTCTTCGCTCATGTGCGACTTTCTTCGGGACTGTCGAACGCGTGTGTGTGTGTGTGCGTGTGTTGGCCGCAAGGGCCGTTCTTCTGCCCGCCTGGGACGGCTCGGGGACGATTCGATTCGAGTTTTTAATGAGTTTATTGTACTTTTAGCGAGCCGCGTCTGCTCGAGGGGCCCCCAGATTTGGGCCAATAAAATAAAGAATCTGAGCTCGGCGATTTTTACAATGCAAACCACCCCCCCTTCCACTGATGAAATGCCCCCTTTCTCCACGAGCGCGTGTGTGAGTGTGTATGTTATTAATCCAGCAAAGATGGGGTCATTTATAAAAATGGCTCCAATCCACAGTAAGACCCGGACACGGCAAGAAAATTATCTCTAACACACGCGGGAAACACGAAAGGACAGAAATCATCTCCGGGGACTAATGGAGGCTCGATAGGACAATGGATTGTGGGAAAAAAATCGAAGCAAGCATCGCGCATTCTCGAACGATCGTTGAACCGAACACGAGCTGCATATATGCATTTTGGCGGTCTTTTCGATGCCAAAAACAATCGTCAGCAGGCGATTTTCGATACAATGGCGATTTTCGTATGTATGTCGAAATTAGCCGGCGTTTGCGTACGAGGAAGCAGTCTGGGATGTTGGCTCCTGGGACAATGTGCTTTAAAGCTCGCGAATCGGAATCAACCGACCGAGAGGCGCTCGAGCGTGAGTTGGCGAGTATCCTTTTTCTGTTCTGGGCGAGCACTCTATGAACATTGGACATCGAAGAGCACGGCTATGCAAGCAGTTGGCACAATGATCGTTAGAACTAGCGAGCGACCAGGCTGACCAGTGTCCCTTCGAACGACAGCAGAATGGAGCGCACAACGAACAGAAAAGTGGCCAAACGATTCGTTCGCCTATACCTAGCTCTTGAAGAAGGCCAATCCACCTCAAGGCGTACGGCTTCAGGGAGGGTCGCTTTCCTCAGATGACTCATGCAAGGCGACCGGATAATGTGTAATTGAATTTAGTATAAATAATTCAATACCACGGTATTATTTATTAGGACCCTTTTCCGGACAACGATCCGGGCCGTGGCGTGGAATGGCACCATTTCTCGTCCTGTCCGGCCTACGTAGCGGGGCAAAAAGTTGTTAAACACCGTTCTGGCCCATTCCTTTCTCCCTCGCACGCAATTTATCGCGTCCTCTCGCATCTTTATTTTGCACCACACCACCATGTTCGATGTGGCGCAGCATCTCCCACTAGCGTAACGAGCCCGCGCCACACGGGCTCACAATTACGCTTTAAGAAATCTATTTAGGTGTCAAAATCATTTGTTCGGTTTGTCTAGCGGGCCGGAACGCGCGGGACGAGCTGGATGGTTTTCGCGAGCCGGCCTCCCGCACCCCGGTTGGCCGGTTTTTTTTTTTTGCAGACACGCGGACAGCCTGACAACGGCACCGTTGACAGCTCGCAGGAGCAGAAGTCACCGCCACGACGTGACGTCCAGGCCCACGTCAAGTGCGCCGGATCGTTCGGGCGTTCGGATGCGCGCGGGTTTGATTGACACGAAAATTACACATGGCACCTTTTCGACTTGAGCCGCACGCGGAAGAAGCTACCCGTGTTGGTGGGGGTTTTCTCCGAACTCCTCCGTGGAACCACTGGCGAAGGAGGACCCGCAAAAGGGTCGCCACTCGACCGCGCTGGTGCACAATTCCTAATTAGGATGGCACGGTTTTTCGTGTCGTATTCTTTTCGCGCTCGCGCGCTCTCTTTCCTCCGCGACGATCAGCACACGTTTGCGGGCTTAGCAGGTGAAGGTATCATGTTCCGTTTAGGATCGGGAACGTCCGCGGTTTGATGCTGTGTGATGGTGTGGAATGTTTGGGTCGCGTACCGCAGTAGCTCGCTTAGTTGCCTACGGGGCTTTGCCAGACAAATTGGCCCTCGAATGGGTGGAGGGTTTGGGTTTTTTTTTTATTTTCGAAAATACCTCCAACGGAGGGCGATGAGGCGCTCTCACTTTTCTGTTTGGAAAACGATTGAAGGAATTCAAAATTTAATTTTTTTCATTCCTTTCGATATTAATTACAGATCGGTTTAAGGATTTCGACAGGAGTATATACATTTTCAAAAAATCTATATAATCAACTAAGATAGTTTCCAACGTTGAATCTCTTTTTTTAAGTTTTGAGTACCATTTATCACACTTTCGTAAACCAATCTAAAACAGTAAATTTCTTATTGACTCTTTATATTTTTAGGACTAGTTTGTTTTTTGAATTGATGATTCAACAGTACTAGATTAAAATAATCATCATGCAGCCGACGAGAAATTGCAAATTTCATTATGCAATCGTGCATCAATCTTTAGCACAATATGTCAGTAACCGTTACGACAAAAAAAACCTGTCTCATTACAACACAATCAACCGCAAAGCGTACATTTCCGAGCCGCTTGGCGAACGTTAATGTTACGTGAATATAATCGGAAATCACTTCCGAATGTGTAATCGCGTAACCGTAAAGTTCATGCACCTCCGGTAAGGGCAATGGCCAACCGGTCACACCAGCATTTCATTGCGACCGGTTGGCCAGTTTCCTCTGGATATTATCGTTTTCGGGTAAGAACGGCGGTTCCGCAAAATAATGCCAGGAAGCGAATTAATTATTCATCGCCACCAGCCGGCACAGTGCAAACGGCGAACAAAATTCACGACCGGAGGCTTTTTTCCCATCACAGATCCCGTTGGAATCGAAAGTCGGAAGTACCGAGCCGTTCCCTGTTGGTTGTTTCCGGTAGGGATCCACTGAGAGCGCGCTTTGAAGGCAGTTATGCTGCGCACGTTGGCATTGTTCGACAAGCGGACAATATGTCTTTGACCAGGCAAAAGGGCAGCTGGCTAGATCATTTCCATACCACGAGCCGGTTTCCGTTGTTGCACTATCCATTCGGCCCAGCACTCCATCCGATGGCGGTGTGCAGAGAACAAAACAAAATTACATGCATCGCGCTCATGAATCAATCGCTCCAGCTTGTTAGCGGAAGCCTTACGAGGGTCACATCCTATCCATTCAAACGGTGAACCGCCAGAACTGACAGGTCAGACCCGCTTAGCAATGCAGGGTGCGACACCGTTTAATAAAACGTTAATCGCTCACGTTTTGATTCTTCTTCATATGCACTTTTTGCTCCATCGTTTCAAAGATCTGAGCATGTTAACACATTAGGTTTAGAATTGAATTAATCATCAAGTGGTAGATGTTGGGTACTTTATTAATCTACCTATGCTCCGTAAAGCTCTATAACACGGAAATGTTTTAATGCTTTTGCAAGCAAAATAAAAATAATGGAAGAATAAATCATTTGAGCACCTGCAAAAATATTTAAAATCCTTTTTTAATGACAAAGTAGCATTATGTATAGAAAAAAATTACGTGGTAACAGATCAGGCTAAGGGTTCTGCATAATAATTCGCAACATACAAAAACTAGCAGGCCACGCAAGTATTTAATGTACTGCCATGAAACGTTTACATGGCAAAAGGTCCTCTATCATTTACTTTATGTACTCATTTGATGCACTATTTCCTGCTGCATGCAAGCCCACCTGTCGTGCATCGTCACATGAATTCGCTAATGAGTTTCTATCGCAACAAACTACGCCGTTTCCCACCACGTACTCGCACGTACACGCGTCGCCATTGTCACTGCAGCAGCACAAACAGCGACTCTCACGGTGCAGAAATGCACTACCTACGTCGCCGAAAGCCCTTACAATCGTTTCTTGTCGCGCCTTCCTACTCTTTCATCGGTCCGCTCGGTGATGATCTATCGACGAGCGCCAATTAATCGTACGCGAGTGGATCTAGCGCAGCCTCCGCGCAAACAGCCGCGTGGCCCTGGCACAGGCTGACATTTTCATTGACGGAATCCATCTACGAGTGGCACGCAATAATTGAATGACGACTCGGGCGCCCCCAAAACGATCGATCGACGGCGTGATCGATGATCGATCAAGGCCGGTAATGTCCTACGCCACACGGCCTGTCAATTTGCTCCTACGTAAAACACTAGCGCGAGCATGGGTGGGTAGCCCATTTGCTGGCCTCGCTAAATTTTCGACGCCCGAGGAAATGTTTCACACGCTCGGGAGAAATAAACCCTATCATGCGAGCGAACGAAGCGATCGCCTTGATGCTTTTTTTTCCTGTGGAAATATTTATTTCCACATTTTCTTCACGTACCAAACTGGAATGCGTATTTGTCCCGGCAGCTGAACGATCGAACACCCCGGATCGAACGGCAACGCTGGGAAAGTGCATCGCAGGCTGGGACGTCGAAAACGAGGCTACAAATTAGGTTAGTTCAATTAGATACCAGCTTCTTGCTCAACCGTTGGAACTAGTTCCGCTTGCTCATTGATAAGTTCACCACAGCGCTAAAGGAGGCCTAGGCTGGGGAAATGCGTGTGAAAGTGCTTTTTCGCCAAGTTTGGCCAAATCCGGATCCGGATTTTCTGCCAGCGAGAAGCGGCGGCTGTTGCGGACTGCGTTCAGAAAGCTGCACGGATTTATGAATGAAAGATGTACGACCCCGGTTATCAATTGCGATCGAATCCATTTAAGGACTAGCTGTTTCTGGTGTGGTGAATGTCGGGGAAAAGTAGCTCTTTACGATAAAAATAGACCGTGAATACATCGCATCCTAATGTTTCTCCATCACTGAACTATCCAAAGCTTTGCAAAGGATGATGTAACTTGTAAAATGAATCCTCAAATATAATATTGGGTGCGAATATTTAGTAATTTAATTAACAATATTACATATTTGATATGTAATATTATTAATTGACAAAACTTCATGAAATCAGCAGTTTATATTAAAAATATCCAATACCAAATTATTCCAACGGGTACTAAAGATTCCAATTAAAGTAAAAAACATGCTCTGCAATAACTTTCGGACCAAGTACAGTTGACCTTAATCGTTAAATTAATATTTCCCACCCCAATAAATGGCGCACTACGCCGATAGTTCCGTGCACGTTTTGCCGTTCGATAACCTTCTCCAGAACGAGAACTCATAAGCCGCGAACTTCCACCACGACCACCGTCAGAGCCGCCAGCACCATGTACGGTACCGCACGAACCAAAGATGTGTAAATTTCCGTCCATTCCCAAGGTAAGGTTCTACCCCCGCGGCCGGGAGGAAGAGCAACGGACCAAAAACGACCCTCTCCCCCAGGGCCGGGTCGTGACGTAGCGCCAGCAATATTCGTGTCATTGATAAAAATCTGGCGCATGCGCCTAGCGCACACCGGCACACACATGTGCAACACGGGGCGCCGAGCCGCCGTACGGTCTGGCTGGGCTTCGGGACACCTCCTCTTATGGTCTGCGACCCGGTTCCAATTCTTATTAACATCCTCGATACGCGCGCTCTACAGAATGTACGATTTTTATCTACCTTATGGGTGTCGCGCCCTGTCGACGGCCGCCGCTGTCGAGGATAATAGCGCATCCGGTGGAAATTCTACAAATTCGAGCCAGTGTGTAGAAATTTATGTTGCCATAAAATGTGCCAGGGCAGAATACGGGACGAAACAAAACAAAAAAAAAGGATATACTAGTGTTTTTTCTCTCGACTTTCCTCCCGACGGGGTGGAGCTATCGAGGCCGCATTTTTCTCGGTGGTGCATGAAATTAAACATTCTCAACACCGAGACGAGTTGGTTCTGCGCCGAGCAGGAGGGAACATGCCGTGATGCGTTGGGCACTTCCTGGGAAAACTACCAGCGCGAGGTGGGCCTGGTGTCCTGTGCCAGCCGGGCTCGCCTACACGAGTAGTTGTCACGCATACAACGGCGCCACCTTCACCGTGTGCATTATTTTTTTTTTGGGTACGTTTCATTATCATAACACCGCTTCCGGGTTGTTATCCCGGAACTCACGCACACCACAGCACGTTAGTTTGGTTGACCACACGTGCACGCGATTGGAAGGACACCATCGGAAACGCACACCTATTCATACCAACGAGGCCAATTTAGGAAGATTTTCCTGCCAAAGAAAGCAACATGCATTCCTTGACAATTCGTATTTTTTAAGGGGAAAACTTCCGGATCACAGGGAAATCCTTTTTGACGTGAGAGCAAAGCCCAAGGAGCACCAGTTTCCGGAAGTAAACGAATGAGCAGTGCACTTTTGCTTACCAGCGCCCATAGGGGTAACATTTGCATCGGCTTGGATGCAATTTCCCATCCAAATACGGTGTGAAAAATCGATCGATGGGTTGGTGTTCACCACGAGGTCCGGTGAATGTCCAGCAGGCACAGGATTCGGGTTCAACTCGGGCAGATGCGCCATAATGTGCATAATAACCGAAACGTTCGAACAGTGCTTTGATGCAATGAAAACGTAGTTCGTACACTACATAGGCTCCGATCCTGCGGAGACTTTCAAGCAGCTATGTGAGCCTGGTATCTACCTCATTAAGCTAGCTGATAATGAGCATGGTGGACATCGAGGTTCCAAGATCCTTGTACCCAGTTCACGATCAGCCGAAGAACATGCAAACTTCACGCGTGGAACTTCTTCCAGAGAATCGTTACTGCAACGCTCAGGACATGGTTTGCAGATCGAAAATGCTTCTCATCGCAAGAGAGACACGGGCCCTACGAAGGGGAAATTATTAAGAGGAATATATTTATTCTCTTCTCAGCTACCGGCAGCGAGGGATGCAGAAGGTGGAGAAAAATGTGCCGTATCATAATGGTGTGCGAAATGCACGTTTGCTTAAAAAAAACTCTCAAAGTACGCACACTCCAACAAACACACACGTGGGAATGCACCCACGAGGCATCGGTCCTTGAAGAATACTGGTCATTCGGAGTCGAAGACACGGCCGAACGACGGTGAATGCATATTTCAGTCGGTATGCAGAAACGGGCCCGGGAATGCCAAAGGATGCGGATCACATGCGGCAACAGACACATTTTTCTGGTCTTCAAAAGGACTCGAGCACCTTGGCCATGGCAGCGGAATGCCCTTTTTTATCAATCCGTTGTCAAAAAAGACAAATTTCCCAGCACCAGGCGCGCATCACCGTAAAGGGCACGTTTATTTACGTCGCAAGGGTGTGGAAAATAGGAAAAGCGAGCAAGCGAGGCCAGGGCCACGATGTCGTTATCAGCAGACATGCGCAGTTGTGAGGCGGCGAATGTGTGCCGTTGCATAGCGACGACTCAATCGATTCTTGAAAACAACATAACGTAGTGTTCTATTTCTTGAAGACAAATGTAAAATATATACTTTCAGATATTAAACAATAAAATATTTTTTTGTCACAAAAATCTCGAACTATTTTATATTATTTACGATTTATTCAATTGAAAAAATGTTCGTGTATTCTAATATTGAAAATGTTGAAAATATAAATCAAAAAACTTTTGACAAAACTTTAAACCTTAACATTTAAAAAAGTTTTTTCAGATATTTCTTTAGAAAAAAAATCAACACAAAAGAACAGTTTTATCAAATGTAACATTAATTGTTTTGAAAATCTTACTTCATTATTAAGAAACCATTTGCAAAAAACGAATTGTACAGAATAAAATCCATAGCTTCATAGGATTAGATTGCAACTGGTAGAATCAAATGTTTTCCGTTGTATCTTGGGATCCTTTTCCATCATAGATCTTCCGGGAAACCGCTACCAGGCGGGCATGGACGTCAGCGCGCACAAATTTCGTGTAAATATTTTCCCCAGTCTCTGCGTGTTTTCCCAAGTACAACCCGAACATGTCCTACCCGACCGGCGTCGAACAGTCTGGCGAGCGTACCGATAAGAACTGGACGCATTTCACTGATTTTAATAAGATCCCAGCAGGCTCGCAGAACCGATAGCTGGCTGTGTCTTGCACACGTGCAACGTCGGCACGAATGTCACGGTCACTAGTGCCGGTATAGTGTTGATTAGAAATTATTATGTAACCTAGATTCGCTCTCGAAATGCGCCAACGCAAACAGAGAGCCGTTGCAACAGGTGCAATGTGCGAGTAAAACATTCTGATAAACAATCTAACAATTTGATAAGTTAATAATTTCCTACCAGGATCGCACGCCTGGCCGCAGGTGGCTTGCCACCTTACGAAAGCTGGTAGCAGCTGACCTTTGTTGCCGGCTAAAGGACACATCGGCAAGGAAAACTCTAAAACACTTTCGAAGGGAGTGCTTAAAAGTATAAACAACAAACTTTTGCACTGTGGGAAAACGGCTTCCCCATTCCAGCATGCTGTGAAACGCAATGACGTTTTTTTTTAACCAAAGGGAAAAGCATGCGTACAACGGGATTGGCACTACGCAGTAAACGTTTCGTGGAATCATTATGTACATTCCGGAAAGTGTCGGAATAACACCACAAATATTATTGCCAACAGCGCAGTTGATCAGTTCCAGCCTTTTCACCTGAAAGGAAAATATGCAGTGTCTTTTATGAGGGAATGTTTGCTTTTACACTAGATTCATACGATTCAAATTAAAAAAACTACGACATGGAAAATTAAACGATGATGATTAGTGAAACACTGAGCAGCAAACACTTCAAGAGAAGAATTAGTTGAGGTAGAGTATGGTATTTACAGAGGTGTTTTTCATATCTGCTTATCATGACAAGACAACTCTCAAAAATGCTCTCAGCTTTAAAAAATCAGCATCGAGCAATGTTTGAAAACATTCTCTCTTTAAGACGGTAGCCCAATCGATCGACTTTCTCACGGTAACAGGAGTGCACAAGGACAGAAAAGCTGGTGTTGCATCCTGTTTCCTCGAGGGTGTAGAATACAAGATACCTTCATGAAACATAATTTAGTTTAACGAAAGCAAATGTTATACAACTATCTTTAGTAAAGCAAAAATGAAGAGAAGTTTGATAAATTAATGATAAGAATTCCTATAGTGCATTAGAATATATTTACAGCAAATTTTTCGTTCCCTTTTAATTTTCTTAACATAGCAGCATGTTGGTTTTCTGCTTTGCTCATATTGTTGGCAGTATGTTTTCCTTCTTTCTTAATTAAACGAACAACCGTCCCTTACGAAGCCTTATATACCTACAGCATCGCGGCACCAGGTTCGCGTTTACCTCCTCGAAAAAGACTCCCTCGACGAGCTGCAAGGGAACGTCTTGCGAAGAGAAGATGGTTTTGCCTGCATCATTCGGTCGGTCCCTTCCATTGCGGCGTGAATAACAAATGGAAAACCCCCACAGCACGCAGGACGGTCGACGATGGTTTCAGGCCGAGCCGAAAATTAATTCCGCAGAAAGGTTGCTTCCTTGTTCCGGGCGTTTTTCCCACCCAACCATCCCACCACCATCCGTGATCCAATTTTCCCTCTTCGTTCGCCATCCTTGGGCCCTTTCGGTGCGATGCATGCCTGCTACACGATGGACAATTCGAGCGCTTTCCCTTCCAAGGTGCCTCCGACACGCCCGCTGACGACGCAGGCGAATCTTGAAGGGATCGAATGGTTTTGTGTACGTGTCTGTGGGAAAGCGTGATACGCCGGTTGGGAAAGTCTCCCTGCTTCTTACATGTGCTCGTCTCGCGCGAGGGTGCAAAAGGGATTTCCCTTTTTGCTCGAGGACGGACCGGAGCCGACCGAGGACACGCGGGTCGATCGGGAGATGGCCGAAAACTCGATTGTGGGCGTGGGGGGTGTTGGTTTTCTCGAAGGTTTCGGCACATGCTGTTTGTCGCCTGGCTCGAGTTATCCTCCTGCTCGGTTATGCTTTCTTGGGAGTTTTGACTATATTAGAATAGCTAGAATAGTTTAGAAAACCGTACCACCGCCGACGGTCAGCTGGGAGCGTGGTAAAAACGTTGTGATGCTGGCGTTTCAGTACTAAAATTTGAGAATTTTCCACCGTGGGTAAAAAAAAAATCCCGCACATTTTCCAGCAGCATCCAAACTATCAGATTTATAAGCAACGCTAACAACTGCTTCACGTGTGCTGTTTCTATCCGAGAGACCAGCTAAACGTAAGACAAGGGCGACGAGTTATGTAGAACTCGAATACAGCCACCGATCGCCGTGCGGTGTATGTAACAAACGCACCACCCACCCAACAGAAGAACGAAACCTTTGTATCCAAGGAACCCCGTACGAAGTCGTAGCAGCGCAGAACAAACATCGTGTCGCAGAGCATTTTCCCCTCAGTACCAGCGCCCTTAGGGTGGCGAAAAAGGTTCAGCATCGCCCTACCCGCCTGGTATGGAATGACCGAATTTTTCCGTACATAAGGACGGCACCGGGCGTGGAAATGAATTCCATTCTGGGTCGCCTTCCGTTCTGCTTTGACAAATGAACGTGCTGGCGAACGCTGGCGCCGGATTCCCCGGAGGCACTTTCGCTCCTCCGTTCGACGGAAGAAGATAGAAAGGGTCGATCCAGGAAGGAACAGGAGCCACCACGTGGGGTGTGTGCGTGTGCACATAAACCAACCGTTTCCAAAGGAAGGAAGGCAAAACCGCCGCGGCTTCGAAATCACAGGACGAATCTCGGAAAGAACATAACACCCGCAAAACGGGTAGCTCTGGTGCTGCACCTCCTGGTAGGTGTACATGGCCGAAAAGCCGCCCGTTCGATGTTTTACCGTGAGTCTTTTCCACCGTGTCATAATTTCCCATGATCACCGGCGCAGCCTGCGGTGGCCCAAACAAGCGCCCAAGCCATGCATAATTCATCACCCATTCTGAGCATTAAATTTGTTAAAAATCGGTGTATGAATTAAAATTCCACAGAATCCATAGGAGACGCTGGGCGAAATTTTTAGCATTTAAATGCCCATTGTTCCTGTTTTGGAGGGGGGGGGGGGCGAGTGAAGGCGTGGGGTTTTACCGACGGCATCCTTGCGGGCAGCCTCTCGAGTCTCGACAATCCCTGGGCATGGAGATCCATCAAACAGTATTCAATCATTTTCCGTCGATCGAACTGCAACTGTCATAACAATGGGTCGGGCGGCGTACAGCTCAGGTTCCATTTCGGAACCGTTTAAAGAAAAACTACCCGGCAGGAGTATGGGCAAGGGTGGCAGTACATGAAGCTTGGTCGAAGGGACGCAAGTATTCGGAACTGCGCGCGCTCGGAGTCCTATTTATATATTTATGAATTCCTGATCGAAGTCCGAAAATATTTCTCTACCAGCTTCGTGGGGAAGTCCTTCGGGAAGGGTATGGTGGCAAGGGAAAGGGCTCCGTCGGAGCAATGGATGGAAGACGCACACACACACACCGGGACAGCGCTTTCGAGTCGAACCGGAGCCCGACCGCAGAACATCTATCATACCGTAAGTAACATAAACATTTATGAAATTTATGTTATTTATGTTCCAACTCGATGACGATGATGAAGTTGCACGTCACCTCCGCGTGTCTCTGCCCGGTCCCTGGACCTGAACCAACCTGGCCTACCTGGACAATACCGACCCCAAACCGGACTAGTCACGTCGCGGACGTGAAACCTCGAAGGACGCCCCGATGGGACCGATTTGATAAGTGAAGTTCGCGTCCGAACCGGGAGTGGAGTTTGCGAAGTTGCGAAGTGGGGGCCGTCTTCGTTTTGGCCTCTCTTTAGGCAGCTGCCGCCGCCGTTCGAAATCAATTCCGATGTGTCATGTCGCTTCAAGCTGCGTGCGTTCGCGACCCCGAACTCCACGAGGACGACGACAGCGTCCGGGAAATCAAAAACGACATGGTCTCCTCGGTCTTCTCGGTCTCCAAAGCGCTCTAGCGGCCGGTGGAGGGCTTTGGAGTTTGGCCAAAAAACGCACACACACACGAATCGCCCCATCCGGGGGTACCTTATCGGCAAGCACGGTAAGTGCCACACAACACTGTGTTAACATGGACTATTCTGCACTCCGACGCGTTCCCGCTGGTCTCGCAAGGGTCCTGCCACAACCGTTCCACGGACGTCGAACGTTGAGCCGGCGAGGATATATGATTGGGTTCGGCATGTATGGGGCCAATGTTGGGGCCAATGTTGGGGGCCGGAGCGATTTGATTATGATTTATGTGGCACTTGCTCGCACTCCCGTTAGCACGCACCGGCGGTGTATTACGTTTTCGCTGTCTCTATCCCTCTGCTTCTCTCTCTCTCTCTTTCTCTCTCAGTCTTCCGTTTTCGACGATGATTTTTGCACGGTGTGAAACGTGCCCAAAAGGTCTAACGGACGTTTCTCTAATCAGATGTTCTTCATCGCGTCGATACAAACCATCATTTTGACGAGCAGTTGTTCGCCATTCCATGCCTAAAGACAAGGGCCATTGAGGTCAATTTGATTTTATTGGCAAACCTTACGGCTCATCGAACGGTATGCCACGCAAAACAACCGACCCACAAATGCTTTCAAACTCGTTGTTAGAAAACATGTCCTGTAGAAAAACGCGTCACTTGGCAGTGCTCAAAAAACATGCACATTTGAAAGACAATGCAGCTACGATGAGGGAAAAAAATGCTGCAACATTCAATCTTCGCTCCTACAGCTTCCAGCGGTGCCAACAAATCTTCAGCCACCCTCTCACCCAGACGGTTTCGGGTGGGAGGAAAACTCACAAGAAGGAGACCTATTGCCTAAGTGCCAATAAATTACATCAACCGCTCATCGTTGTCCACTGTCAACGGGTCATCGCGAACCCGCACCAGAGCAGAGAGAAAAAAAAATACTCCAGTGAAACAAAACAAAAAGCCAACGCCAAAAAGAAGCTCCTCGCTTCGGTTTCGCCTGCGCCATTGTAAAGATGAATGAGCCCCAATCTTTGGGACTTTGAAAATTTATTTCCCATTAGATGGATCATCGCAGCGGAAAGTCGGCCGCCCGGGACCAGAGACCAGGCCCACCGCCGATCGTGGGTGCTACGTTGTGGTTTTGCTCGAAAAAGTTTCGCCGCTGGTGCGTTGGCCAAAATGTCGCCGCGTGTAGGCCGTTGTGGCCGAGGGGTCCTCGACGTCGCCACCGGAGGGGAGGTTATAAAATTCAATAATTTCAACCCCACGGCTACGAAGCGTTCAGCGCGAAATGCGCGGTTTGTTGGCCAGAACCGACACCTACACGGTGGCGTGTACGTTCGTGCGTTTGTGTGTGCTTGCGCGTGGAGGAGGCACTTTGGGGTCGGTGTTGGTCGTTCAAGCTTAAGGCGATCATCTCGCTGGGAAGTGAGCCAGCAAAGCCAAATGATCACGATCGAATACACTCGGGACGCAATCGGACACGCAAAAATGCAAACCACACATCGTAGCAATTAGTCTCCACTTTTCAGTCAACGGTCTGATTAAGATAGCTCACCAGAATTATATCGCGCAACCAAATTTTACCGCCACCTCAATTCCGTGCACGTGATACATTTTGCTTCTCGCAGTAGTTAATTCTTCCGGCAATTATCCTTCACCATCTTCTCCGCACTAATGAGCAACCTTCCGACGTTCTTGGGGATTTTGAGAAACAAGATGGAGTGAGAAAAAAAAACACACACACAATCACATTTCAATTTACCATCCGCAAAAACCAGCTCGATTCTGCTCGAGCCCCGATTTGCCCATCGAAAAAGCAGCTACTACCGACCGGCGGGTGTAGTATCATCAATTCCTTAAAACCACACTGTGAGCGTGGTGACCACCAAAAAAAAAACAAGAGCCGTGGGTTGTTGGCAGACAAGCCCCCGCGCGACTCGAGTGGATGAGTCAGAGTTTATGATCGCCAAAGAAAGAAAGAAAGAAAAAAATGGGGTTTTAAGACGGTATGCTTCAACAAAATAACCTGTGGGACGTTGTGGTTTCGTGTTGATGTTTTCTTTTTGATTCTTCGGTTTGAGGTTGGATTTCGGGTAGATATGTATTTTTTGCTCTACACGCAACCCAACCGCAAAAGACCGGTTTCCTAAGTGTATCGAAGTTTCGCCGAACGAGTCGAAATACTTCTTGCTTTGGATAAACAAGCCAGAACATGAAATTCATTGACAAATCCGCCACCAGCCAGACAGCTGACGAATGGGATCTAGTTCTTGTGATGTGTTTTTTTTTGTGATGTTTGTTATGCTTTAACTTTCCACCATCGGATGATCGCATACTTTCATGCCTCACTTTCTGACGAGTCTCTGACGTGACCGCTCAGTTCAGCGGTTGTTGCTAGCCGGTACAGGAAAGAAAAAAAACTTGTGTAAATAAGACCTTTTGCCATCAAGAAACACACCACCACAACGTGTGTATGCTGCGATGAGCCTTAAAGAAGGAGGTAAAAAAAAACGCGTCATCACCAACTGGCTGACAAGAAGAAAGTCACATCCGATGCTTCTCGTTCGCAGACATCCTCCTCCCAAATGGCACCGATGGCGGAGTGGGCTTATATACTTCGTGCATGCTTCGAGTGACCATCGCAATACATGCCTCCAGTGGGGCACATGTATTCTTCGGTAACCCCTTTCTAACGTACACACACACCCACACACCGGTTTGAGCGAACTAAAGGCTACCTCCAACGCTGCTGGAGTAACAGTTTTGCGACAAAACTATCCCAACGCCAGCCAAAACCATCAGCCAGCTAACTGGCAGTTCCACGAGCGAGCTTCTAAACATCTCCCAACCGAGCCACGTCCCACGCCACGACCGCCCGTCTAAACTATTCTAGCTATTCTAATATAGTACAAGCTGCCAAGAAAGCATGCACGGTGAGGAGGACAATCGAGTCCACCGGTCACACAGCTGGTACGAGACACTCGGAATCCCTTCTCCCACGTGCCCGGATCCAATCCGCAAGAATGTGGTGTGAATGCTATCTCCAACCCCGTGGAAAAGGCGCAGGGGTCTGGCAGGACGAAACCGACGAGCTGGGTCGTGGTCATGTGTGAGAAACGCTTTCACCGAGTTTCTGCGAAGCGTCAAGCACACCAAGAGCAACGAGCAACGGAAAAAAAATACACCGTCCAGGATGATGTTCACCGGCAGACAAAGTATACACAAGACGGCACAAACACACGTGCACGAGAGTGCCGGAACGTGGGGCACCGAAACGTGGAGAAGGACGCGTGGAGCGAGAAATCAGCAAAACGTCCAACCGTAAGGACATCGACCGGGCAAACACACCGACACAAGATGGGCACATCCTTCGGGGAAAGCGAAGGCGAAAGATTGTGCTGTCCGTTTGTGCTGCCCCGGGGAAAAAAAAACGTAGGAACGGATGATTCGGAGAAAGTGCTCCCTCGGGCCGGTTTTCCACATCCTCGCTTGTTCGACTTTCACCGGGTATGAGATGTGAGATTTCCACGCCAAGTTCGAGCGAGTTCGTTACATCCCGGGCCGGGCAGCTCCTAATGAAGCGAATCGACCGCGTAGAAGCAAGGCTGCGTGTAAGAAGCGAAAATGTTCCGTCAGTTTTCTGGCGGGAAAAGTGCTGGAAAAACGCTCGCTCGCGTAGCTGGCGTCTCGCTCGTAACGGCTTTTCCCCGTTTGTATGTAGATTTCCGAGCGCCACTGGGAGCGCGAATGGGATGAAAATATATCTAAATTATCTCATTATCGTGAGGAGTTAATAAGGCCGGTACGAGGAGCCCAGCACCGGTAGGACGTACCACCGGTGGATTCAGCACGGCGAGACAGAGAAAGTCCGCCCGATTCACCCCCCCAGAGAGTACATAAGCGACGGTGTTGCCTCCATCGAGCGGAAACACAAAACCCCACGCCGGTCAGCGTTCGAATGTCCGTTTCCTGGTCCGCGGAAACCCTGACGGAAAGCGATGATGGTGGTGTTTCGGGTAGCTCGGGTTTTCCACCAGCCAAACACGCCCAAAGACGAGCAAGAATGGTACAGCAAACGAAGCGAAACGACGGTGGAACGAAGAAAAAAAAAAGTGCCCTCCATTCGAAACACGTCGCCTTGTCGCCACCCTCAAGGATACCACCCTTGGCTTCGAGCGTCGCAGCATTTCGACATCCTCCGATGGATCCGTCCGAAGCCAGGAAAAACGCCGGCGATGGTATCTTTTTCGGGCGGCTACACATAAACCCACACCATCCACCGGTGACCGACCTTGGTCGTCCGGTTCTCGGCCACTTTTACCTTCACGCGGGATGCCTAGAAGTTTGCGTCCCACCCTCGTTGGGTTCCGTTTTTCCACCTCATATCAACCGGCCAGAGCCAGAGCGGTCCGTATACGCCAGGACGCTATATACCCGATCTGGCACAGCGATGCCATCTACTCGTAGATCTATTTTCTTGCTATCTCGAGTTGGGTGGACAACGGGCGACGACCGAGAGTGTGTTACACCTCTTATCCTTTTTTTTGTGTCCTGCCAAAGGACATTCCTTCTCGGGCAAAGCTGCTAGCCCAAATCGAGGGACGATCCAATATGAACTGAAACCATTATACAGATCCCTCGGAAAAGTCAGTTTCTAAGTAAAAGAAACCTTAACTAAATCCCACCAAAGCTATATTGCTGTCGAATCGTACCCTTAACAGATCCTTGAATTTCTCTATCAGCTGTAGCTGGTGTATCTGATGTGGTGTTAAATAATCATGATGCTTAGAATTCAATATTCCTAAAGCATCAGAATGGATGATTTTCGAAGACAGAAGAGTTTTTTTCTTGAGAAAAAAAATACCAAATGTGGAAAAAAAACGACTAATGCAGAAAATTTCACAAAAAAAAATCTGTTTCAATTTATTTTTCTAACAAATAAAATGGCGTATCAAAACCTTTGTCATCGTATTCTCTTTAACAGCGTACATCTCGCATGACATAAATTCAAAACCACCCGCATATATATTCTCTGCGCCAAATGCTTCGATAAAAAAAATCCCCCATTGAACGTTCATTTATTCTGGCAATACTTTTTTATCAATTCATTCCGTGGTCGTCGATATTCGCTGGAACAGGAGCGCAGCCTAGCAGCATCGCTCACGAAAATTCGCACGCTATTGCGCATGTCTGTGGCGAGCCCCTTTCTACGACAACCTCCGAATGCCCCAGAGGGCCCTCGAAGCAGAGGAAAACCATCGACCGACACACATTTGCCCGGGAAAATGCGTTCGCCTACCGGATGTCCTGCGCACTTGTTCGCAACTGTGGACATCAAAAGTGACGGTCTTCACGTTTGATGATTCCGTTTGCGGCTTTTGAGCACCGTGCCGGACGCCACTGCTGCCGAACTTGAGCGGAACGCTATTTGATGTTTTATTTAATTTGTGGGTAAATTGAAACTTCCACAAAGTGGCACAGGGAGGAAGAGTGGCGAAACTCGGAAGCGATGAAAAAGTGGGCAAGCTCCAAACAACAATGATGAAATGTTACGGCCTATGATACGGGTGGAGATAAAAGAACCATGACAAAATGTCATTTAAAAGTTAAGCACGTCGGAAGGGTGCTACAGCAAAAAAAAACAGGAACAACTTCAAACTGGATTCAAACGTTGGTCAAACAACTTGTTTGTTGGTGTGATGGAACACTTGGGTGAAAAACAAACATCTGACAGGTAGTTGAACTATTTAATGCAATTAAAAACTTTACTTAATCTTTCAGATTACCCATCAAGCTCAAATAAATTTCTTTAGAACTTGAAAAAATGTATCTTAAAAAAAAGCATAAAACAAATTATTTTAAAAACATTGACGCTGCAACACAAATTTGAAAGAAAAAGCAACACATGTAAAAAAAAACATTGAAACCTTAAAAACATGATTTTTTAGTCAGCAGCTTAATGGTGTTGTTCCACGGCTCCCAGAACATCCACCGAACATCGCATCGCGCGCGCTCCACATTGTATTTTCGTATAAAATATGTAACGTAAAAATTATCATTTATTTTGTGGATGTTAATAGGAATTTCACCAGGCGCCAAGCGCCCGACGGAGGCCAACCTTCGGGAAAATGCCTATCATTTTCGGCAACTCTCGGGGTGTTATCTCCGAAAACAAAAACACCCGTGCGCTTAGAGCCAACCCACCTGTTGAGCCACCCGAGCCCGGGTGGAGCTTTCCTGTGTCGGAATTTCGATACCAGAAGTACAGAACACACCAAAACGAGCGCCCACCAAAACGAGCGCGGGCTCGAAGCCGGCATTTTGCCGAATTTTCGTTCCGAGGTGAAGGCCACACCCGAAGGACGACCGGGCGGTGCCCAAGTGCGCTTATCACTCGCCAGCCCGTGGACATGAAAGAAATATCGACCTTAGGAGACAGGGCAGCATAACCAGCGGCTGATAACGGCGGTGGCAACAACGCAACCACGCCGGCCAGGCGCATGCCGGTTGAGGACGAGCCCGTGCCACAAAAACACGATCCACTATCGATTTTCCGGCGCCAACCGGAGGAAATTACAGCCATTTCGCAACACGGTCCCAGCGCTAGGGGAGCCTTTTTCTTTCTCCCCTTGATATTGTGTGGCTTCGTTCGATTTCATTAGAAAAGGGGAATTAAGCGCCAGGCTCTACCACACACACACACACACGCGCGTACACATACACACATGGTGGGTGATCGGCGAAATTGCGAATAGTCATAAAGTTTGCCGCATTTGCGTACACGAACCGAACCGGGGTTCGTAGCGCGCAAAAACCTGCTGAAAAACCGCTTTCGGCTTCGTTGCGCAAACACGGGCGAGATTCAAAACAGGACTCGCCAGGACGCTCTCGCCGGTTAGCTTTCGCTTTAATGCAAAGAGCGACGACGGCCGGCACCGATTTGCCATTCCAAGTCCAGCCACGGTCCGAGCGCGGGCGCGTTCATTAGCAGGAGCCGTAGTAATGAGTGAGTTATTGGGAGAGCAGCTTGAGTTGCAGGATTCCGGTCAGTGTCGGTGCGTGCCGACGGACAGTGGGCAGTTCCTGGCATATGCGGTTCGGCCACTCACGGACGACGCTCGGACCGACGTTCGGACCAATCAATCGGCGGTCAATCGGGCCGTGATCCTGGGCATCCTGTCGGTTTACGTCCAGCTGGTCGGTTTTCCGTTGGCACGACCAACTAAACGATGGCTTTTCTGTTCGCGTTTTCCCCTCGACTGTTCGATGGAAATTCGGGGAAAACGTGACACAATTTTCCCCCAAAAAAAACCCGTGTGGACGGTGAAACTGCGCAGGACGAGCACAACCGAACGGAGGTACATTTTCCCCTTCAAAGGGCACACGCACACCACCTTACGAAGGGACGATTTTCCGCCCAACCGTTCAATACCGTTCACCAACCACACGGCAGGGAAAAGCCGATGAAAATCGACAACAGCGCCAGCGTTTGCCTTTCCAATTCCAGCTCGTGCTGGCCGATTCGCCGAAACTACATCCGGAAAATGGCAACAGGCACATTTCTACCGACAAATAGCAACCAGGATAGCAGCACTCGAGCGCGCACCACCAGACGGGTAGCATATCAAGCTGCTTTGGGGTGATTTTTCACGCGCCCGAACCGAGACCGAGCCACGAGACCGACAAACCGGCCGACCGAATTGGCTCCGATTGGGCGAGAAAGGATTCACAGCCGGTCCAGTCAGCGGTCGCTCCGGCACACCGGAAGTGCCACGGACTGCGAAAGGTGATTACAGGTTTGCTGAAGGAATTGTGCGGCACCAGGCACGCAGGAGCTGGCGTCGGTCGCCACGACGGTCTGATTCGATGGTGGCAGACGAATCAGCCGCCGACGCGCTGCGTTTGGTTGGCGTGAAATGAGGGGAAAGTTTGTGGGCGAGACCGAACCACAGCGTTTCGTTTGCCCTGTTGGTGGAAATTGGCGGTGTCGAGGCATTGGCGGTTTGGTGTTCCGCTTGAGCGGAAAGGATATGCACGATTCCAAGCGCCGAACAGAACAGTTAAGCTGTTTAACGTGCGTTAATGCAGAAGAGAAATGGAAGATGCTAATAGAGCATCTGTTGGCTGGCTAGTTGGAAGCCCTGTTATTGTTGGGTGTTAATAATGGTGACTGTGAGGAGTGAATAGCGGCACAATCACATAGCCAATAGCGAGAAGCCAATACGGTTGCTCAAATTGTGTTTATTATAATAGTTTTTTTTTCGCGCAAGATTCGTTAAATGAGTTGATGATTATTTATATCTTGTATAAGATTCAACTCGCTCTTATGAATAAGAAAAAAAACGCTGTGATGACAAAAAAATATTTAGAACGAGACAGAACTACTCATGCCTGCGATAAACAATAAAGCTAGGACTGGTTTGTAAACTACAAATAATGAGCCAACTCCATAACTGAAAGATACCACAAAGCGCTAGAACAAATATAGGTTTAGAAATGGAAGTAATGTCCTTTATTTTATTAAGTTATACCTTGATTTTTGCACACAAGAAGCGAACGATACGGCTAACGACCGTCACAAGTGAAATAAGTCGAATGTAAATTAACAATTTAACAACGGTTTTATGTAATAACATCTATACATCACATTAAGATACTACAGTCTCACATCAAACAGTCTGCAGAAGAGCTTGATTCTCATTTCGTCCTGGCAGCATCGTTCCTTTGAAAGTTTCAAATTAAATGTATCGTATTCCACAAAAATTGCATTATTGACATAGCTATCGCATTTATGACATTCGCGTACATAAGAACGTACGCTAACCTTAAACAATTCGCTACACATGAAGCAATTATTCAAAACAACTCCCTCCTATTCCCATTCCTAACACAATCAATTCCCTCCCGTTTGATTCCCTTCAACCGCACACGCTAGCCCACTTTAAATGTGGCAGCCAATAATTAGCGTTTTAATATGAGGCAAAAATTTCGCCAAACTCGCTGCCCCGACATACCGGTCCCTAATTGCGCTCGCTCGCTTCCGTAGCACACGCAGCGCTACGCCCCATCCTCCCCATCCTCACGCAAACAGCCTCACAGGACGCTGCGTCCCAGCTACCAAACCGACAGGAACCTTTCACCCGTCTCGTGCGGCGATAAAGCGGCGACGCAAACAAAACCAAACAAACGAACTGATAGCAGCACAACAAAAGGCAGCAAAAAAGTGCCCCCACAGAGTGAAGTCGGTTCCCAGCGACCAGGACGGTGTGTGTGTGCGTGTGTGTGGCTCTGCCTTCCGAAGGTGATCTAATTTAAAATTCAGAACCGTTCTGCCGTTTGTTATTTTCCAACGGTCGGTCGATCGATGGTGCGCTTTGGCCGTACCGCACACGCGGACCCACGGTTCCCGGAGAGCCCTTTTTCCTTCCACCCGTGCGTACCCGTGCGTTTTTCGCGACATTCTTTGCGTGAACCATTGCGCGAACCAACGCGTGCTTAACGACGCAGCGCGCAACCGCAGGCGCAGGTTGGGTCCGTTTTGTTCGAAATTCGCCGACACTGGTGGCGGGAGATGGGAGAAGGAGGAGAAGGAAGGGGTGGGGGAACTGCTCCACATTCGAGCGGAGCGGCGAGAGGATTCTACAATGATACGAGTGCATCTTGAACCGGTTTTTACCCAGCGTGCCAAGCGGTGTAAAACCGGCAGCCCTGAACCAGCGGACACACAATTTCCACAATCTCAGTTTCGTGAGATCGTCGATCTTGGTTGCGGGCAGCTTTGGGGGTTCGGTTCACAGGGGGGCGCGTCCTCACGCCACCGACGCCACCCTATTATACCTGCGGCTGGCTGGCGGTGAGTTTCCCACAGGCGGGAAAAATGCGTACACGCGAAAACAGGACCCGTAGCGTACCCCGGGCCGTGCGCTGACGGGTGGACGAGTGTATTTAAACATTGTTTGCGGAAACTGGTCCTCGTCGGGGCCCGGTTTCACCCGATCGAAAGGTTGACCCGCATGGCACCAGGCCCATGGGGGTGCGTAAGAACCAAAGCCGTGGTTAGCAGCGGACGGCGATCCTAAGCATTATCATACGATTATTACGGCTCAGAACAAAATAGCCTCCATCGTCAAAGCGGCTTAACAATGGCTAAGCTCGAGCGAAGCGCAGTCCTCTTGGTGCTATAAATATTCCCCCGACGCAGGTTCGAGATTGACGGGGTGGTTTTTTTATATTTTTCTCTCTCTTCCGAATGCTCGACATTACCACACTGCTTCTACAATAAGGGGATATTCATAATTTCGACCGTCGGTGGTGCAGCTGACTCCCGAGAATATTGAATTCAAATTTCAGTCCATCAACAATCGAACCGAGTCGGTCATAAAATCATAACTTCTTGACCGGCTCGACGATCGGTGGAGCTTTCGTGGCCAACGTCACAAACCCTCCTGAAGGAGGCTTCTTTCGCCGAGTGGGAGCGAAATATTTATGAACTATACGGTTTTGACATAATCGATGAATAATCAAAACCGGTACTCGTTGGCGCTGGGAGTTTCAAGTGATGGAGGGCAAAAAAAAGGGTTCAGGGCGAGGAGCTTTAGAAATTCGTTCACTTACTCTTTATCGAGAAGTTCGTCGAGAGAAGTGTCAATGAAACAATCTGGCACATTCCCGTTGAGTCACGATCGCGCGCAACGGGATCGATCGCATTTCGCTAGACGAACCCAAAAAAGCCCTCCCCCAAGGTGAACCGAAATTTCAATCAATTCAAACAACGAGCCGATTGCTTCCACCATTGTTTGCAACACCGCCACCACACGTTGACGCCACGGGAGAAAGCTCGAAAGCTTGATCGTTATGAGATGATACGCGTGGATGTTACGTTTGCACGCGGCAAAGCGCGCGCACTTCGTACGAAAAACCGGTGGGAAATTCTTGCTCCCCGCGCGCGTACATTTATTCATGACTCACCGGTTGGGACCGGTCACGCGGAAAGGACTCGAGCGGGGGACTCCACCAGGCCACCAGCGGCCACCTTCCAGCGACGGTTGTCCCGAGGATGTGGACGGCTCACGATCGCGATCATCAGTCTCGCTTTTGTTCCGAATCAAAGAGTTGTCAAAGTCAATTCATTCCTCGATCTTATCGCGAACTCAACGGGACCCCGGGAGTTCTTCCGACCAGCGTGTGTGCGTGCGTGTGTGTGTGTGTGTGGGGATCGTTGTGCTCAAAAAACGTGTGACCAATGCCGCTTTCTTCCTCTCGGCCTCCAACGGAGATACCAACGGTACCCGGATAGTGGATCGAATCGGTAGCTTTTGCGCGCGAACCCTTGCGCTAGAAACTCACCCATCCGTAGGCTCTTAGGACGCGCCCGTGTCCTCGTGCGTGGCGAGAACGGTGGGAAAACAAATCGTTTATGGCAACAGCGGCTCTCGGGATCTGATGCATCTAGCTGGCTGTTGTACTGATGCAGGAACGATAGCCTATAAATATTGCAGCTCGCGGCAGCCGTTACGCGATCGTCTGACGCGGTTTGGATGGGAGTTTTGAGCCTGCGACGTCTGCTGTGGATACTATCGATACGCGGCATGTCATGTTAGGTGCAAATTAGCTTGCTGAAGGGGGATTTTCCAGATGATCATCAGTCATTTGCTGGGATCCTCATGTAGTATTACAACACACACAATTTGGGATTTGGCAGGGGAGTTGTTTTAAGTTTCACAAGTTGTTTCACAAACGCCACAATTGTCAAAGCAGGACGTTCAATTTAGACGGCTGTTCGATACAAATAAATCCAACTCGAACATGTTTGAAGCGTGCCCTACTATCCTCAATACTCCACACAGTGCCGCTCTACGAGGTGTTTTCCCAAAACTCACCCCCCAATCGATGCCTCCTCGATGGGTTTGCGCTCGTGGCAAGCCGACACTCGATCCCACCGCGACCATTCGATAGTTCAACAGCTGCAATCCGGCCAATCAGGTACTCTTCGGGATCAGATCTGACCCCGAGATCAAGCACCGGAGGCGCGTGCTCTTGGGCCGTGAAAACTTGAAGCCCTCGTAAGCAAGCTGAAGGCCTAGACCGGGATTGACCAAAAAAAAAAACAAAAACAACCGTCCCAACACAAGCACATGTGACCGGTGGACCTCGCGTGCAGTCACGCCGGTACCACACACCGCAGATTTTCACCAAACGAATCCGTCCCAACTACGAGAACCACTTGGGCACGGGCCGAGAAGGAGATTCATATTTTATCTATTAGTCACGATTTGTAATAAAAAATAATAAATACGTTAAGAAAATTATCAACCCGATTCCTCTCGTGCGCCACCTCGACGAAGTCGTCGTCGTCGTCGTCGTTGGGTGTATTTTTTTGGAGGTCGAGCTGGAAGTGGCCATATATCTCCACAGGATCGCCTAGTCAACTCTATTAAGCCGACCACTCCGGTGTGCGTGCCGCTCAAAGCGCCAAGTGGCCATGTCGGGGTGCGCTGTGCAAGCTTGTCTACATCTCGTTTGTACCGACCGCGAAAAACTCAACCAAGCAGCGAGCAGGAAGGAAGAAATATTTATCTGTTTGTGTTTTGATAGATTGTGCATGAACTTTGAAGGGATGGTAGGGCAGACCAACCGCAACTCAACGATTGGGCGGGGGGGAAATGAAAGCCCAACCGGGAATGAACGGTCCGGAGGAAGCACGTCGCAAAGCTCAAAAAATAATAACGAACCAGCTAAAGAGAGGAGAGACAAAAAAAAACGGCCAGAGCCTTATCCTACGATACAGTCGATTGGATCTCGACCGGGCCGCTACGGTTCGGCTGTTCGAAATGGAAAGATATATCGATATCGAGTGCATGATTTATGTGTGAATTGATCGATTGATACGTTAAGCAAGATATTTAAATATTTATGTCGACGGTGGAATCGCCGCGTGCGGTGCCTCGTTTTTCGGCGCGAAAGGTAGAGACCCAGGGTAGCACGTGGTGAGGGATTTTTGTAGGCCTTCCTGTGGCGTCGGTTGATCGCAGAGAACTGGCCATAATGCCCTCTACGAGACTCACTGGGCGCGCACGTTATCTAAGATGAAGCTCGCGCGCGTGCGCCCACGGCTTGCATCTTCAGCCGGCCAGGGAACGGAAACGTGCGAGAAAAGTGATGTATTAATTATAGTTCTTTGGCCGAAAAGCGAGCACCATCGGGAAGGGTGCCGACCTCACCACAAGCGGTCAGATCGCGAACTGATGGCCTGCGATCGTTTGCTGGCGGTTGTTTTTACTTCTGCCGCTTCGAGTGCATCCCGCATATTTTAGGTCCCTAAGGATTACCGGCGCAAAATTCCAGGACCAAAGAGCAGCACACACACGACAAAAAAAAACCACATCCACGAAGAGTTCAATCCGGTGAGCTTTGGCTGCTCGCTGAAATAAATAACGAAACGGTAGCCAACCGAATGCGGGTCCAACCGGTGGAATAAATCTGCCCGCGCCGCCCATAAATCGCCACCACAGTCTCCACAGTTCCCGAGCCCGGCCAGGGTCTTGGGTGAAGGAAATTTTCCTCCCGTTGCTTTTGGGGCGTTTTTCCGCGAACTCACCCGTGGCTGGGTGCGAAGGCGCGAGAGCGCACACATCTGAATTTCAAATCAAATCGCGGTTTCTAAATCGGCCCTATAAATCTTTACCACCGCGGAGAGTTTGGAAGGACGCGGTTCCGCGCCGGCTTCGGAGGCAGCAAAAGCAAAAAGGGATCGGAGAAAATTGGGCAAAAATGTTTGCGTGGCCTTCTCGGAGGGCTGCCGGGCTTTCGTGTGCGATCTACCGGTAAATGGGCCGGGAAACAATCAAACACCACGCCCGAGCTATCTCGTCTTGGGATGGTTTCACGCGCCCAGCCCAATGTCAACCGGCGTGTCTCATGCCATCCGAAAGCCGGCCCATCGTGCGTAAAATTCGCCTCCGTAATGCCCAAGCATGCTGGATGTTTTGAGCATTTTTTTTTCTTTTTATCCCCATCGGTGCCGATGCCACCTAAAGAAGTACTCAGACGCGCCCTTTCAAGCCCCTTCCCGAACACGGATACGATCGAGGCTCGTGACGTTGATAAGTTACACTATCGCCCTCGGTGCGCCGAACGGCGACACGGAGAAGTTGCTCTCCCGTGGTGAGGCACTTGAATTGTGCTGATCCGAAATGCAGGAATGGCCACCGATGGAATGGCAACGATGCTTGGCTGTGGCGGGAGCAAGAGATTGACGCGATGTGGAGGCACAAAAATCAACACAAAATCACAGCGCAAGTGATTGGCAGTACAAACAGACACGCACGCACACCAAAAACGATGGGGACAAGATCATGCGAAAAAATGCTGCCAGTGCCAAAAGAAAACTATTTAATTTACCTCTCGAGGTAGCTCTATAAAAGAAACTATGCGATAAGAAGACGAAACGAAAAAAAACGTTCGTGGTAGTTTAACGAAATGAAGCTTTATATAAATAGTTTTACGATATTGTGGAACATAATGCACTTTCTCGTAATGAAGCAGTTTCTAGAACATAGAAAGGAAGTAGCTATCTTACAAGATGCATAATCTATGCACAATAATTAGGCATAAATAAACAGTTTTTTCAATAAACTACTTCCCAATGATTCCCGATGCCAAACAAACAGCATCCAAAGCTACCGATAACTCTCAAGATCGTCTTTAAGACGTCAGCGTAAGCTTGCTTGTTCTGTGCTCACATTATCGAGCACACCGGCGGCGAAGATCTCGCGAAACGGAAAAAGAAGATATCGCAAATGCCCACCTCCAGCCCGACACCGAGAGCCAGGCACAAGTGGAGCAAAGCTACCAGCGAACGAACGCAGCAGGAAAAACAGCCGATACGAATATAAATATAAATAAGTGCCCGAAGGCATTCTTCGCCAGGCGTAACGCAGCGCACGGGGCGGCAAGAAGAATCAACCACAGGACCTTTGCTCGTCACGTAGCTCACACACCGCGTGACGTCGACTCGATCGAACCGATCGATCCAAACGGGAGCAACCTCGCGGTGGCGTATCGGTCCCACTTGCGTGGAATATAGCGTGTCCAACCGCCGATCGTCCAGCACCGGGAACGTTTATGCGCGAAAAAGGTTTATTTATATCGCTGAATGGTAATTCAAACTCGCGACTGGACCGCGTACGGTGCGCAATCGCAGCGGCACACCAACCCGAGAGCCTGGGATCACGTTCCTGGCCGTTCGACGGAAGCTCGTCCTAGCGCGCGGGAACACGCACCGATGTGGGCAATTTGATCGGTGTGTGATCGACAGGCTCGATGTTACTGCTGCTGCTGCTGCTGCTAGCGCATCGCAGACATTCGCCGTTGTCATCGCGAGGTGGAGAATTGCCGGAACGACGAAGGAAAGCCACTGTGCTGCCGGGCACGGAGTCTTGGCGTTGTCGCTCTCTAATGAGGAGGAGAATTTTAAATAGCATTTGAAAAATATTTCACTTGCCGTCACGAGGGGAACGTCTGGTGAAGATAGCCCCCTTGGGTTGGGTTCGAGCCCCGCAGGACACGCAGGATATCACGTCGGATGTCAAGTTGTAAAGATTTAGGAGCCTAATTATCGTGTCTGAAGTTGGTTAGCTCGCCCGCTCCTGGTGATTGGGTTCGCCGTCAACGTCTCCACCGAGACGACACGTCATCTTCATCACGCGCAGACGCACCGGAGCACGCCCTGGCACGCTGAGGGCGCGTTGACGCGTCGATGAGATCGGCTGGCTGGTCGCACGGGAATTGCATCATTCGCTCGGTGAGCTCGATCGTAACCGGCTCTGCTCTAGAATGCAATCGAGGATCGATGATTAGCGCAACCGTTGTCGGTTCGGCGTTGAGATGTCGCTCGATAGTAGCACGTATTGGAATCTCCTGGAACTTGTTCCAGCGACGCTGCGAGATGAGCACTTAATGATTTTCAATTAAAGCACAAGTGAGTGTGTCTTTAAAACAAAACGGTACCTTATTATGGATTTTTAACACTTTTATTTCCAAACCACCCTTCAATGTCTTGTTAATAATGTAAGCGAACCCCTGCTTATCCATCACGACGATTGGCACATCGCAGTCCACACACTGGGTTGCGGTTTTATTGCAGTTTCATTTTTTGTACGTGCAAAAAAAAACCCCATCAAACCGTACCGGCCCATCATGCGCCCTGCAGGACGCCACGCTAGATTGGAGAAGTCAATCAACGGCTCCGAAAAACGGACGCCATACCGTCCGAAATAATCCGTGCCGTTGTCCGTGCAGGCTGGATAGGCGATAACTATCGGCGGAACGGATCAAAACGAGCCTGCCGGTGCCGAGTGACTGACTAGCTGGCTGACTGACAGGATCAATAATCGATATGCCCATCATCGATATCCTTGCTTCCCAAGTGCAGTTCTCGCAGCGGCCATCCGAGAACGCCACCCGTTCGATGGCGGCGCTGAAATTCGATTACTATCGCGTTACCCGGGTACGGCGGTTTGGTTGAGTGAAATTTCAAAGAGCCGGTACAGGCCGACACCGGATGATAAATACATTACGCCGGGTTTGGGAATGAGGCCGGTGCAGTTGCCTTGGTACGGTTGCACCAGACTCGGGAAGGCTTAAGCCGCGTGACGTTGGCAAATTTCAACATGTGGGCTCGATCAACGGCAGATCTCGCGCCGTCGGCAGATATTTATCGTCCAGCGGGCTCCAGCTCGAGCTTCTTGGCGTTGTTTTGAGTAGCCATGTGAAGTTGCATATTAAAGATATGTCCAATATATATGATGCGATGACTTGTTGGTGGCTTCTTTTGAGTTAACGTTAACGGACAGTGTTGAAATACCAACAATTCTTTACATACTGCATTTAAATGATCTTATTTTCATAAATAGTAGGTAGATATAATGTACATATTCGAATTATATTTGAATTTCTTACTATACTTGCAAAAGAAAACATATTGAACAATATAAATTTCGTTCAAATATTGAACGTATTCGACATCTTTTATTTTCAACATTGGTGGCTTTATTTAAAGTGATTATTTTCTCAAATTTTCATCCCAATTTCCATCAGCCATTGGGTTTTATTAGATAAATTTTGGATTAAGCAACAAGGGTTTTATTGCTTCTGACTGAATTCAAGTGAGTACAGAACTCAATGTAGGCAATCTTATAACGTATAGAGAATGTCAAATAGAACCCTTTAAATTTAATGATTAGCAAATTCTTGTGTAAACATGTTTGGAAGCATTATATAAAATTATGAAATTTGCTTAAAACGAAACAAACGTCTCTTATGTGCTCGTTTAAAATCAGCATTAAATCATTGAATGAACACCCTCCAAAGGCCATGTATCCTAACCTCCCGAAACGTTTTGACCAACAGTCACGCGCAACGTAAACGCAAACACCACATAGTGACATGGCGAAAATTCCATCCAACCAACAGAAAAACATTCCCAGAACTCCAACCAGCTCTAGCAATTTGCGTGACAAATCCCAGCCCGAGCATACTTCGAATAATTTACGCTATGCGTACATAACACCACGGCCGAGACCCAGGATCCAGTGCGGTGGTCCCGAGGTTGCCCAAGAAGAAAGGCAACCATTAGGGTGACCGTGGAATTTGTGGGTCATTAGGAGCAGGAAGCAACGAGAGCAGTTGCGGTTGAGTTCCCCACTCTGTTTCACCCCTGCCGTAAAGGGTCAAAGACGCTCGTGTTCGGACGGAGAAGATCGACGATCGACGATCGGAAGGAATTTGTGCTTAGACATAGTCTCCTAATCTCCACCGGCACGATCACTGGCGAGATGGGGTGGAAATTAGGAATCCCACCTCGAGTACTGCTAGGAACTAGGACATACGGACATCTTTAAAGCTTCCCCGTTCCGCATGACCCTGCGCTTGCCTGTTGCCGTCTAAAATTTCACTTCTATCAGAGGTAACACCCGACCATACCGAGAAGGGCTTCCGGGCAGCAACAGCTGTAGCGAGGTGGTTACCAATTCCCAAATGTACCTTCCGACCCGCCCGGCTGTATTATGATAATGTCCCGGCGTCGGCCCTTTCGCTCTCTCTTTCTCTAATTGACCGTTGCGATCTCGCTCAAACTTCAGCTCCAGTCTCCAGTGAAGTGACCCCGTGAAGCTCTCCAGCTTCCAGGTTCGCGAAGTAAGCGACCGCGAACGCTCGATCGATTTCGTTTTCTTTCGACCGGCTCCACTTACTTTCCCGCTCGATCTCGCGCTCTCTCTCTCTCTCTCTCTCTATCGCTCTTTCGACCAGCCGCCCCCTAAAAGGTTGTTTCGCTCACACGCGACAGTAGCGGCAACCGATCGCCTTCCAGGCCCGGCAAGTCGCCACAGTTTCTTGTGGCGCTGCAAGATGCGGCTTCACGTTCGAAACGATCGCGCGTGATCGAATGAGAGCGAATGAGCCGCAAGGGTAGGGTGAGAAAGAGATAGTGCACACGCGATCGCACGGAACCGAACCGAGAGTTGGAAGATGAAAAAAAAAATAAGCAGTACCAGAGATGGAGCAAAAAATCGCGCACTCCCCAGAACCATCTGATATTTGAACGTTAATTTAATCTAATTCCGAACCATTTCTGCACCGCACTGGCGGTGAAATCGTTCCGTTTTCGACGGAAATATACCGAGAACGGAGTGAAATGGACCGTACAGGATGCAGGTGACGTAATATCGCGCCCGTATTCAAACATGTGGATCCTTATTTGGAAGGTTGTTAAATTAACCTAGCAGCCAGTTTTGCCCGGCGACGGCGACGAATGCCGATGACGACCGATACCTGGTTCGGTTGCGGATTTCGCGCAACGGATTGTGACGGATCGGACCCCGGGCGTTGGGGTTGGGAGCCATCTTTTTTTGGCGACATGCCACGCCACGCCACGCGGTACTGTTGCGTCCGATGACCGAAGTAAAGGGAGTTGTTTCGTTCGCAAACCACGTTGTTGGGTCGATAGGGAACACAGTTTCCCGAGCGGAAAATACGTCAAAAAACATGCACACACGCAGACGAACACAAACTATCTCACTTGAGGTGAGACTCAGAGCAGCCTCCAAAGATGAGCTATGATGAAACGAACGCGAAAGGATCGCATGATGGATCTGCCCGCGTTGTGGTTTCGTTGCCCTTTTTTCCTTTCGTTTCCATTTCGTTTTCCCATGGACGTCGATGGGGCTTTTTAGGCGGGTGGATGTGTAACGCACACAAACCACAGTCGGGGGATATCTCGCGACCCAAACCAACCACACCAGGGCAAGCAGATGCGCCTAGACGTGCGGCTGATTAATGGTACCGCGATCACCAGCGGGGCTCAACCTTGGGGTGCGCTAGTGTGGCGCCGACAACCGAAGAGCCACGGGTTCATTTTGCTCCACCAAACCGATCATCAACACCTTTCGCGAGGTCGCCTGGCAAAAGACGGGCATTAGAATCACACCTTTGGGGGTGCGAGTGAGAACGTGATTGAGGGTGCACCATTTTTCACTCCCGCGCGTTGTGTTTTTTTTTTTGGGGGGTGAATAGCAAAATCAATCGTGAACGGGAAAGTGAACCTTGGGCGCGATGCAGTGTTCAATTATTCGGCGAACGGAGAGACACGGGGCAGACACTTCAATGGGATTCATCAACCGGATGATGAGGATTAACGTGGTCGAGTTTTATGCTGAGGATAACAGCGCGATTAACTGCAGCGGTATCTGCAAGGGTGATTTATGTTCAAATAAGGAATTCGGAAAATTTGATTGATGCAACATTGGAGAGATATTTCAGAATGATAGATGCTGCGATGATATGATTACTGTATTTCCAGCATTATCAAAAACTTGGTAAGCATCAAAAATTGCCAAAAATGTAATTATAATTACGATTTGAAAATAATTTTTTGCAACTTAAGCTGTTTAAAATTCCTATCCAGCTTAGTTCATTTGAAAGTTTAATACATTTATTACGACTTGCTCTTTACATATACAACAGTCCTACCACAATACTAGCCAGCACAAAAATGTGTGTCTTAACCGACACTGTCGAAATAAGACACTCGATTTCAATCGCCTTGGCCAACACCAATCAAATGCCTTATATGGTTCGAAAAATATTCGGCACCGTAAACTAAATGAAACAAGACTGTCAGAAAAGTTTGGGAGCTAATCAAGCGTACAAGACCACCGATTTTATAGCTGCCTTTGCCCTTTTTCAAAGTCACGCCTCAGGTCGCTTCAATTATAATTGTATGCACAAAGAGACTGAGAAGTGTAAATAGTAATATTTTTTTCTTATTTATCAATATGATGGTACATATGGTAATTATGTTTTGATACAATAATACAACAATTTTCTGTGTATTTTTTTCGACTTCAGCCAAACAAACTAAAATATAAAACATGGCATCCAAGATCAATAAATGTTTTCTTCCCAGATGAACCATCAATAAAGCTTGAATTGAAAAAAAAAGCTCATCTTAAAAGCACGAGATGCTGGAACATTTCCTCCACGCGTCCGGTGGGTAGATCCGAAATAAACCACCAGATGATGATTATGCGCCAGCTTCCACGCGCAACAGCTTCCTGCTGCCCTTCGAACGGTGACAGCCAGCTGCTACTTGTTATTCACCCCAGCACCCGCGAGGGTTGCGCAACATCGCACCCCTAAGCCCGTGCAAGCATCCCAAGGCAAATGGCAACCAACCAACCAGACTGCAAGCGGCCACCCCGACCTGACGCACGCGTTTCGATCACGTTCGCGGGAGGACACCCGAGCTAGCGCCACCAAGGCGCGACCGAGATTTCAACAGACCATCACGCAGAGAAGACCACCGATCTGACGGGTTTGCTGCGAGTGACCGAAAATAATAAAACTTTTCTGCGGCATCACGCCAAAAAAAAAAACCCCCACCAACGGTAAGGCCATCGCGATCGCGAACGGGAGGAGGTTCTCGCGTCGGTGAAATGCTGCGCAGCTAAAAGCCATTTTCCAACGGACTCCTGGAGGCCATACGGTGCCGTAAAGCCGCTAAATCGTAAGTGCCTGAGTTTGGGATGCGGAGTATTCGCGCTTATCCACTGACGGTGACGGCTACCGGTCAGTGTGGCAGTTCGTCAAGCTGCAGCATCGAGTACAGGGCCTCTAATTGACCCTCAGGCTCGGACATAGTAGAGAGAAACAGAAGTGAAGCAGACTCCAGTTCGAGAGTCACCCGCGTAAGCGATTGCCCAGTTCAGTCGATCAATCGTCGATCACGATCTCGACGGGCATCAATCGCACTAGAACCTAACCAACCACTGCAAACCGTGGATTGTGTCCACGAATCGAATCCAATCGCACAAATCAGAACTATTTGCCCAAGGCTAGCCACCGTTCGGACATAACACGGACACAACCGAACCTAGGAGTGGCGCTCCGGTGCAATTAGAAGCGTTAATGGTACCTCGGTGGCCTTCTCGATCGTGTGGGAAAGCCGCAACTTTCGGCAGACCAGCAAACACCTTCCACGCGCCGACAACGGTGACAACGACTCCCTTTGCCCTTATTAATTTTTTTTTTTTCGTTGTTATTGTGCCCACAAGTGAAGCCTCTCGAGTGCTCTCGTTCATCAATCAAGCTAGTTTTCAACTCCGCGTGTCACGCGCGTGCGGTTTCCAAGGCTCAATCGACGAGAATAGTCTCCCCCAGTATTGCGGTTAAAAAGCTTTTCCGCGCCTCATTTCCTCGAGGAGCAAACCACCCTTAAGGGTGTGCATCACACGCACTAAGTGTAATTTCTCTTCATCATGCAAGACAGGACCGTTGCTTGTGCTGTTCGTTGTGCCCCCAACAACGCGCCACTGGAACGCGCGCACACACGCTAAACGATTATGTCCGACTTCATTACGTAATAAATCTATCATCGATCGGGCATAATTTTGCGCCAGGCGTGTGCGCGTGGAACGTTTATGGATTTTCTCCCGGTTCTGCCACCCGCCGGGGCTTGAGTCAAGGTTGTTTGGGAGCAAGGGCGCTTAGTACTAAAAGCGTGTTTAAAGAAGCCCTAGCGCGTGCGCTCGATCCAGCCATTATCACATGGCGCTGATGGCCAAGGCGCCTCCGAAGCCCCATTTGTGAGCGGGCGCGATGTCATTAGCGGGCTAGCAGGAGCCCATTTGGGTCGTGAAAGTCAGCTTGAAGCCTCCCCCCATTTACCTGTGTGTTCGCTCATGTGTGCGTGTGTGTGTAGAACGACGGCACAACAATTAAACGTCAATCGGAGGCGGGAGTTGGGCACCAGAAGTTTGCACTCGCGAGCTGTGCGCCATTTTCTCTGCCCAAGCAAACGAGGCATCGAGAACGTGCCGCTTGAATCGAGAAGGTGGCAAAAGGCTGTCGCTAATAGTTTTTCACCCCCATCTCGGACCCGACCCGAGACACAGTGCTTGCAAAATTGATCCAACGCCCCGTCGAACTCGCGAACGGAGGCCCTCCTGCCGTGGCGGCGCAGAAAAGCGGCTGATTTGTTTATAATTATGACAAAGTGTGGCTTTGACTCGACCCATCAGCCACGGGACGCGCATGGGGGCTTAATCGGTCGGCACCGAAAACGCGTGGTTTCTCGAGGCTCTGGTTGCCTTCCTTTGAGCCTGCCACGACGACGATGACGCGCCCCGGGTGAATGTTTGTTATTCGATAATTACCACCGCTCGCCAGCGGTCGGACCAACGACTTGGGTGGAACTTCAATTTCTGACTAATTATTGCCTCATTTGCGTACCCTTCCCTGGGGTGGGCCCTTTCGCGGTCATCCGCGCCTGGCGTTGGTTGGCGTAAATTGAAAAATTCCTCTACACCGGCGCTGATTAACGGGGACACGCGATCACCTGTTGTCCCGAGAGAGCGGGAAGGTTCGATAAAAGGAGCCTGTCATATTTCATCACTTTCTTAATCTGTTTTTCTCTCCCTCGCGGGGTTTGTTCGTCGCCCGGACACCTCCGGGAGGTGAATGCAAGCGCGCGCGCGCGCCAGCGTGTTTCCAAAAAGCCTCCCCCTTCTCGAGAGGATTTGTAACTGGGAGGTTTTTTTTTTCACCCCCGGTCGCGAGTTTGTGTGCCGTTTTTTTTTTTGCTTCTCCTTCATCCTCTCAAGCAGCTTTTGGCAGCCTGGCCCGATTCCAGCACCCAGAGTGGGGAAAAGTGATAGCTTCAACTTTTACCTCTCACACGAGGAGGGAAGCCTTTCGTTTCCTTTATTGTTTTCTCGCGCGTCGGAGGTGACTTGTTCGGTGGATATACGCTATTTTTTTTTTTGTTTGCTCAATCTTTCTTATCCACAACGTTCGACAGGTCGACGAGGAATTGGGCTCGTGTTCTCGTCCCGCGTAAGGTGCAAACTCGTTTCCGCTCGAAGGTACAGCCACGTCGCCAAAGTGCGGGAGTGCGTGTGTTTGGAATGGCATGCAAAAGACATCCTCGTAACGTTGAGCCAGATTGAGGAACATTGCGTGATATTAATCATCCCAGGAGGGAGCTCAAAAGGTGTTTTACCGGTACGCTCAGTAAGGGAAGCGTGCTCCGATCATCATCCCTTCGGCAAGGTGGTGATTAACAACCACTGGCGAGTATCAAAAGCCGATAGAAAAGCTCACACGAAACGGCTAATGTTCTCCAAATGGGAGCAAAAACAAACGACAGCTCATTGAGCGTCCGTTGAACATTCAGCGCAACCTAAACCCGACCCGTTGCTCGATGATCGAGCAATTGTCAAAGCCAATTCACAGCCTCCCAACGGGGCGATGTGCATTAAAACCAGCCGCCCATCGAACGGCCGCAGCTAATCATGAACGCCCGTCCACTCGAACGCCCCAAGAAACAGCCAAAATGGTCCATTAATCCACCCGGCCCGTGCGCGGTTGCTTTCACATTTTGCACGAGCCGTTCCGGGGCGTCGTGCCAGGCGCAACAATAAACGGTTCCCAACTACCAGATGTCATCATTAGCCAATTATAGATAGAGTCATAATATATTTTATTGCTCGCTCCACGCCCCCGGGGGATGAACTCGGGCGCACAGATGTTTGCAATGCTCCGTGCCCGCTAGCTCGGACCCTTCCATAGGCGATAGCCTTAGACCGGAGGGCTGTTCCAAAACAACCCCACTAGAGCGCACCCCTAACGAGCGTCGACATCAACTTTTATTTTCATTTTATTACCACAAGGATTAGCGGTGGGTTGGGTCCGAGCGTTGGGTCGTTTAGCGGCGCCAGGAAACAGGAACCCTAACCGAGCCCGAGATTCTGTGTCACGCTTGGGTGCAGAAACCGAGAAAAGCAAAACTATCCTCATCAGCCCCACGGGTGGTGGCCGCATGCTCGGACGCAATAAGCAGCCAATAATTATGATTGAATGCAAAACAGTGCACTAATAGATTTGTTCACCCGCTGGAAATCACACCAGCGACCACGGTGAGCACGTGCCATGCGTGCGGATGCGCCTCGATGGGTGCACGAACGCAGCATAATCATGCCAACTGGCTGGCGTGTGTATCAACCCGGTTGCAGCTCGTCACAACTGCAACGTTGTTGGTTGGTGCAGAGTAAGCTCGTGCACGAGCGCCGTCTTACGATGTGTCAGGGTAATTGAAAAGCACGAGCGCGCAGCAAAACCTGACGCACCGCGGCACGCAAACTGACAGAGAGTGAAAGAGAGAGAGAGAGAGAAAGAAGACGAGAAGGGAGTTAAGAGGCCACATTGGCGACCACCGGGCGGGCGGAAGGTGATTGAAAGATCGTTAAGTCGATTACATCTGATTTATGACACTTCGAGCAGGATGTTGCTAGTTTGCTACCACCGGACGCCGGGATCGGGATCGGTGGAGACGATCATACCGGGGAGGTCTGCTGATCTCGTGCTATGGTGCAGCTTGAGTGTGCCTCTTTTCTTCTCTTCTGAACTCACTTTTATCCCAACGGAAAATACCGTGACCGGTGCAATGTCTCAATCGGGGAGGAATTCGTGCGCAAAAAACAAACGATCGATTTTAGATTAATTCGATACGGAATGAGGCGCTTGTAAATCCTGTCTAAAGGTACAAAAAAAAACACACGCACACATCTGATGGTGCCCGAGTTTAATTGATCGATACATCGCCTCTACCGGAAAGCGACACGAGAGTAGGCTCATCTAAATTACGCCGATGAGTTCATAAATCTACACACGCGCAGCATAATCGCTAATCACATCACCCCAGCGCATCGATTATCGCACACCAGGCTGTCGTTGGGCGCACGATCGCACGTGCCCACGGGTGGTATGATCCAATTAACTGCAGCTGAAGTGCAACAGAGGTGCAACACCTGACGGTGTCATTTACGAGTGACACATGCAAGCCGGCTCCACTTTTGCTGCAAGGCCGTTATCAGCGATCGGTGTGGAAAGGAAATGCTTAACACTTTCCCTCTAAGAGATCCCTCATGCTCATGGATGCGGAACTCGTGATCGTGTATGCGTGTGTGTGTGTGGGGGCTTTTCACACGAACAATCGCCTTCAAAGGGGACCAAATCAGGCTCAAAATCTCCCACGGAACGCCAGCCCTGGGAGAGAAATAACACCGTGAAGATAAAAACGGAAGCGACCCCAACCGGCGGGGGCTCGTCTTGTTTATGTTAATTAGGTGTTATTAATTAGGGTGATAATGATTATCGATCATTTTCACATTCTTGTGGACCTTGCGACCCGTGACGTCTGTGGTTGTGCAGAACTCGAGCACGAACGGAAGCCACGCCACTTCCCGGGCTCGGGATTCCGTTGACCCGTGATAAATCGATTAGTCGGTAGAGAACTGGCCGCGGGTTTCGAAATTGATGCCACAAATGCCTCGCTGGGGAACGGGATTTAATGTTCGACGCTTAATGCATCCTCAGAAAGCTCCAGGAGCACGCGTCCAAACGCCCTCTTCGCCCTCATCAACGTTGTTTTGACGCGCGATTAGCTTTCGATTGACAATTTGAGGGTTTGATTTCTTCTTTTTCTGCTCGCCACCGCACGAAACCGAGTGGTTGTGGTCCGAGGCGAAGAAGCATCTTGCCTCCCGTGAAAGATTACACCGGTCCATTAGGACCACACGGTGGCCATTAGAGAACGCACGTCTTCGTCTGCCCAACTCTCGTACCAGGCGCGATGGACGATCCTGGCCGTCCCGAACCCGGGGATGATGTGTAATTATCATAAACGGTCTCCTAATTGATTTGAATACATAAATATCAATGCCGGTGGGCTAATGCTGCTGTGCGAGCTCGCACAGGAGAAGAAACCGCCCGATGCAGCGCGAACGAGGACGCACATTTAATAAAACAACCGCACGGGAAGCTAGAACACCGACACCGTTTAGACAGCTGTCATGGCAGGTTTCGGTGCTTTCAAGTCTGCTGGTGCTTGTGTTCTTTTTTTTACGAGTTCATTTGACGGCACCGGCCCGGGAATGGAATGTGAGCCAGTTCGTCCCGCGTTAAGCACCACCCGTTTATCATTTCCGGAAGCTCTGGGGACGCAAGTGTTTCGGCATCGCATCAAAGCGATGCGCCACGCAACAAAGTGCAGTAGCGCGCCAGATCGGGACCAGTCCATCACGCAAACAGCGTTCCATTATGCTGTCATTAATCGTTCACGCGGCGGTTCCAAAATTCCAACACCACAGTTAGACTAGCCACTCAACCACTCGTCTACGTTAACCGTGACGAGCGATCCCTCAGGCGGTGGGTCAGATTTCTCGTGATACGCCGGTGCAACTTTATCGCGATAACGCCTCAAACGTAAAACGCACACACGAGCGCACACAACGGAACCCAAAGGTACGCGAAATCGGCTCGAATGGCCAATCCTGGTTGCGTTATCAACGGCGTTCGATAAATTAACGCTAACAGAATGCCCAAACCTGTTTAAATCAGCTCCAGTAATCTGCTGATTAACATCCAGGCCTCCCCCGGGTCTGGTGAAGAGCCCGGAATGGGAGGGTGATAAACCAGCAAAACGGGGAGACGAGAGAAAAAAAAACCCGAAATACCTTCGAATTTTTGGGGCACTGGCGTCGAGAGGGTGGAACCGGCCGGGAAGGTTACAATATCTTATCTTTATAACCATTGTCCCATTCCGTGAATAATTCCTCTTCGTTAATGACAGCGGGTACGGGCAGGTGCGGCGGTGAGGTCTCGAGGGGCAAGGAGAGAATGGGAGAGGTTCATTCGTCCCGGAACGTCCCGCGGAAATCCTGCACCCAACCTTCCTTCCTCCATTGATTCAAACGACACTGATACAAGACAAGCGACGAACCCCGCGCTATCGGCGAATCGAAGGTGTTTCGTGCGAACGAGACAAAAGTAACAAACCAAAAGAAAAAAAAACATCCTTCATGCCTACAATCTTGCGGCAAGAAAACAACATCACCACAAACGCTCAGGGAAGCGGGCCTTTCTGACAGGGGAAAGATCGAAGTTCGAATCCGTCGTACGTCATCCGGGAGGAACTTTCGTTAGCCTGCGCCTGCTCGGATGGGGACCCAATGGAAAGGGTCGAGAACCAGCGAGGAGGAGGAGGAGGAGGGGGCCGAGAGAGGGATTGATGTTCCCGGATGGGTGTTGCGAAGAAATTGGCAAGAAATCGTTGGGCAGTGTTTTTTTTCCATCTCGCCCCCTTTTGCCACCAATAATCAACCGATCAAGTGGGAGAGAAATTTACACACGACCAGACCGGGATGGGTAACAATAACCTGCGCTATGGTAACGAAAATGAAAACGAAATACAAAAAAAACAACAACAACAAAAAGAAGTGCACACACTCACAAAACAACAACACGCACAGTAAAAAATTCATCGGCTGTATCGAAAGGCACGGAGAGATGAAGCTTAAATTACCTAACAGTAAATTGACTAATTGGCGTCACTGCGAGAAATATTCGACAGGATGGGAAGAATGACGAGGATCCATCCCGACCCCATCCAGGATTCCCCGTTGCCCCTGGCTCCGATCCCAGCAAAATGGTGGGGTCCTCGGTGGGCATTCGTCATCTCGAGCCTCTTTAATTTCCTCCCCACTCGAGACGCATTTTTTTTTCTGTTTGCGCCCTCTTTTTCTCTTTCTCGCGCCGGCGAATTCCACGCAAGTTTCGCTCATTTCGCGGCCAATCCTCGCGTAATGGAACAGCAGCTTTGTGCGCGGCCCACAATCACGGCCAGCACGGGACGCAGGTGAAGTGGAGACTCCACCACGCACACGTAACCCCCGTCGTCGTAAAGCTCACGATTTTAAATTTATAGCCGAAATGAAAACTTTATCCACGCATGCATGCACGCCACGCATGCAGGCGAGTGCAATTTCCGAAAGTTAGGCGTGACGATCGCTTATCGGACCGCGGTTAAAGGAGCCGTTCGACGTTGTTGTGACTCCTTTTCTTTCGGTGCATCCAGGTCCAGGTTCTTTTTCTTCTTCTTTTGCACAATTCCTACCACTCGCTAATAGATAGCACCCAAAATAGGAGGATACCCGTGGGGAATGACGGGAATAATCGTAAATTGTCGAGCGAACACCGCCGGCCGGTTGATGTCCCAATTATTTTCGGTACGTCAATCGAGCGAGAGTGTTGTGCGCTGGGATAGTACACCTTAATTACTCGCTTGCAAAAGTTGCCTGTTTATTGCCAACACTTATTGGCTTATTTGGGCGGGAAGCCTAACAATGGTTAAGCGAATAAACGTAAATTCTCATAAAGGAAACGTTATAAATGCAAATGATCGAGCGATCGTTCGAATTATAACGATCACAAATGTATTCATCAATTTTTCTGCTAAATTAAGCCACAATCAGGACGTAGACTACATGTTCTCTATTTTTACAGGAATACTAAAGATCTGCATATAGTCTGCAATAGCTCCTAAAGCTCATGGTTCGATTTGCCTGGACATCATTTGATCGTTTAGTGATCTTCCCCTTTGGTAATCCTTTAATATCAGCTAATAAAACAATAAATATGCTCACACTAATGAACTTTCGTAAAATTTTAACTCTAAAAGGTACCCAAAATTTTACTCAAAATACATCATTTAAAGTCGAGTTGACAACATTCGTAGAAAACTAACATCCACAAGATATTCGTACTGAAACCTCAAATTCGCCACAAAGTCTCTTCACAAACCCCCGAGACCTCTCAGAACGGCTTCCCGCTTTACGCCAGCCTCCAACGATGAACTGATGAGCTCCATCAACAGCCTCTTCAAAGACAAAACGCGTCCCAAACGCGGGCCACAATCGCCACAATGCCCACTGGGTGAAAACTGGAATTGGCGCAACCTCCGCAGCGTATGCAGATGTGATGTGAGGTAAGAAGGATGAAAAAAAAATCAACCCCACAGCTGTATCGGCCTGTGGGCAGCAGCTTCCTACACCGCCGCGCCTGCTTAGTCATGGAAGCTCGACGAGGCAGCTACGACAATATCATCTGCGTGCGGGGGCCGCTCGCTTTTGATTTCCATTGCGTAGGGGGTGGTCCCCGTCCCCGTTGACCTTGACGGAAGAGCGAGAGAGCGAGACATGGAGCGATTAACGGATCGCGTAACTCTTCCCAGCCCTCGAACGCGGGGACGAGCCTATTTGCATGCGAGCGGCTGCTGGGCGCGTTGGAATGAAAGAATTGTTATACTGAGATATTATAAATTACATTATCGTGTAGCGCTACTTCGGGGCGAGTTTTGCCAGTGTTTGCCTTTTCGTCCCACCGATCGCAGCCACACACACGCCAAGGTTCACGCTCGAACGCGCGCGCGTGCCATTCGACGTGCGATCGCGCGCAAGGATCGCCCACGCCGTGGTTTGGTTTTCGAACCAACAAAAAAAACCCTTGCACCCCCACAACAGCCACCCTTTTCCGGGGGAGGGCTCGTGATAAATAAAAACACCGAGCGCGATCGCGAGCCGCTTCTAGTGGCTGGTTTTTTGAAATTCATTACCAAGGTCTACCAAAGGGGTGCTGTTTGTCCCTGCGCTTGGGCCGGTTGAGGGACTCGCGATCGCAGAATGTCACACCTGCACGCGGCGACCGAGGTATTAAGTGGACCGGCATGCATCTCGGAGGCGCCCTCTTATAGAACCACCTTTTTGGGTGGACCACCGACGAGTTGTGGCTGCATGAATGGAGGTCCTTCATTCTCCGAAGGCTGCGCTAATGTGCCGTTCGCGTCTCGGTTGAAAGTGGCAAGAAACCACACCACACACACAATTTGCGCAAGATTAATGACGCACATTCGTGCGATAAAGCGAACTTTGCGCGTGCGATTTGTGCGTTAAACTTTTAGCCCTCTACGCGGGTTTTAATGAACTATAAGCGCAGCGCTTTTCCGTTCGTTTTTCTTGCGAGAATTTGGTCCACTTTTGGTGGCTGCGAACGTCCACGGCGCGGATGTGAACGAGAACGCGGAGACAATTTCCGGTGGTGTGACTCTGGGAACGGCTCTTTCGTAATTCGGTTATCGCGGGGTATTGCACCGGCCGATAAATTTCCGGCCCCAGCACTAGCGGATGCATTACCGATCGTTAAAGTCCGCCGCGGGAGAAAGTAAACGTGAGAGGTTCGCCCATCGTCCAGCAAAAAAAAAACCCCCCAGACTCCTCGTGAAGACTATTTCGTTTCGCCCAACCCGTAAGGCGAGAGAGACATACAACGCCCGATTGTAATAACACTTTATTTATCGCTTCCGGTTGTGCCGAACGCTCGGGTGGCAACCTTTGGCCCAGGCGTACTACTGGCGCCGCACCCGGCGTGAAGGAGAAGGATGAAATCACCCATCCGGCCGCGGAAACACATCAACACATTGTAAAGCATTTGTTTTTATCGGTGGCGTTCGATCGAACCCCGCACGGTGGGCGCCGCTGAGAAAAAAGGAGTGTACAAAAAAAAGCGACCAAAAGGAAGAAAAAAAAACAAGCCCCAACCACACACGGGCCCATTATGCAAAAGGAATAAAGGCTCCTCACGCGGTACGTAATTGATCCGAGCCCTGCCCCGGTGCTGGGCTTCGTTTCGATCGGTTTCGCAGCAGAATATGCGTTGCGTGCAGGAAGCCAACGCAGGCACACAGTGCGACCCGAAAATAAATAATCGCACGTACACCGCGGCGCGTGGTGGAGGAAAGCACAAACACCCAAAAAAAAATTGCCACCAGCGGAAAAAGAGAAAAAATCTATATATTAAAATTAAGAGCCATCGCAAGATAAATAAGCCCCAGCTGGATGTCCTCCGCGTCGCACGTTCACCACCACCGCGATCGAGCCACCGAGGGCCGCGGAGCTTGTCAAAATAATATTCACGAGAAAGTGCCCGGGGCGAACGCGTGCCGATTACCTTTTATTTGTGCCATTTTGGTTGCCTGACTGGGAAAGGAGGCACCACGATGCGCTTTGTTTGCTGTGTGAGTGAGTGAGTGCTTGAAAGTTGCCTCAATTGCCTTCAACCCACCAGGACATGGCTAATGAATCCTCGTTTCAAACCGTCCATATCCTTCGGATGAATTCCTTCGCTTCCCTAGGGGGTTTATGTTGTGATTTCCTTTTGCTTTTCCTGGATAGCTTTTAAAGCTCATTCTAGAACAAAGTGACCACCACTCGGGATAACCACCAGGGTACAACGACCGGTAAAGCCGAATTCTACCGGCACGTTGCACCAGCGAAAGCCAAGCCTTTCGGGCCCGCCCTGGGTCCTGGGATTGCCAGCGGCATAAATCTTTTTTCCCTCCATCGAGGACGTCCGGTTCACGAAAGCTCGCCTCGCGGATTGTCTCTATAAATTTTATCAGCGTACAAGCATCAGCGTCACGGGGTCGGTCGTTTGTGTAGAGCCGGCCAGCCCTCGCGGGCACTCGTTGTGTGTTTGTTTACACATTTTCGAGGCGGTCACAGTTGCGCACGCGTCTCGCGCACGTCCTGTGGTTTGCGCGCGCGCGAGAGGATGGCTCTTGATTTAAATTAATGCAAAAAACTGCACCCATACACACCCGGTGTGCGATGGGCTCGATCCTGCTGCAGGCGGCAGCAGTTGACCTGCGCCGGCAGCATCGACATCGCGCATAACAGAATAGCAGCATAATGGGTTTCTGGCGCGAGGAACGAGCGGGTTTCTTTTTTTCTCCGCAAGTGTCTCGTTCTTTTGACGGTCTTCGTGGCGTGTCTTTTCTTATCCTCCCTCGTTTTTCTTGCTCTTCACCCCCAGAGCGTGTGTAAAACACCCGGTGGGGGCATTGGGAGAACGGCGAAAAAATATAATCGTGTGCAACGAGACGCAATGGGCCACGCAAGGAAAGGACGCACGGCTGCCCGCACTCGGTAACGCCGCCCGTAATAGGGCTAATAAATCTTCTTAAAAGTAAATTAATGTTGAGTTATATGCTCTTTATTTTATTTATTTCCGATTTTAATGCGATTCCTCTTGGGCGAAACCCCGGCCCGGACATGTGTCTTGCTTGTGTGTCGTTTTTTTTACTCTCTCTCTCTCTCTCTCTCTCTCTCTCTCTCTCTCGGTTTCTTTGCAGGAAGAGGAAATCGGCCAGTGGCTGAGGAAGGTCTTGCCTCATCTGGCACGAAACCACGCCACGCTGGTGAATTGGTGGTGGGATTTTTATTTGTTTCACCCACTAAAGGACCGTATGGCAAATAGCGCCATCGAGTACTGATCCCAAGCCGGAGGGAAACTTTCTTCTCTTTCCCGTTGATCGACGCCACGAAGGGCTACCGGTCTGGAGTCCGGTCTGACGATCACTTACTTTCATCCGAATGCACCCAGCCACCAGCGAGTCGAACGACTCTATGCGATCCGAGATCTATCTCGCGCGCCATCCACCGATCCGTGCCCTTATTTCACCGGCCCGCATTTAATCCTCCCCACCGATCGGGGGTGTAATTTATCGGTTCGGATCGGTGTAAATTATGTTATTAGTTGTCGAGCGGTCTCACAAAACGCGAGAAAAACTTTAATCGGCCGGATGCCGATGGCCGCTGGCTGCTGGGTGCCCGGTTCGCTAGGTTCCATTTTCAAGTTCAGTATGGTCACGGGGAAAACGCCCACGCGGAGAAGGAAGGAAGGCTTAGCGTGGCTAAAATGGACGCATCGTTGCATGTAGTAAAATTTGAATTAAAGCAAGCGCCGAGTAGCGCGAACCGGGTTCGGAGTTGCTCGTGGAACCAGTTTTTTTGTTGCCGTTCCGATATTGTGACAAGCAAAACTACGTGTGAGAGCTGAAAGGATGGTTTTATTGTCTCTTTTTGCATTTATTTTGCAACGCAAGCTAGTGTTAATTAAAAGGCTCAAATTGAATCATTCGCTGTGTGCATGAAATGCAAACACAAATATTATTGTACACAAAAGAAGCAGAGGTTTAAAACAATTTATTTTATGTTTTCATAAATCATTTCAACCTATCGATGAAATCGATCTATACAAATCCGAATATATAAGGTCCAGAATCATATTATTTCGATCAAAATTTCACACAAAACTAATCAATGTCCACTTTTCTACATATTTATGTGCACCAATAAATGAGTAGGAATAGAGTTTATGGTGTTTTGACTGAAATGTATTTTACCAAAATGAGAACCGAATTCGAGCTTCGAATTTAATACCAACAGCGATGCCTAGATCATCACCCACATTGATTCCACGTGACTTTTTCTCGCTCACCGACCAAAGACAACCGACAACAACAAAAAATGCCCCAAAGATATATGGGACCACCCGAAATCAGCCACCGGTGCCGACACCGGCGGCCTTTCATGTTACACCCGGCAAAAGAACCGTATCCGATGGACTTTTCACGCGAACCGCCAACCACCGGCAGCGCAAGATAAATCGCGCTAATGTGATTTGATGATAATTTGTCAAATTATCACTAAACCGTCGGTCCACGCTTCGAATGCGAACTCGCACATCGCGCCTGCGCATCCGTCAATGCAGACCCGCGTACGTAACCACCGTAGCCCGTAGGTTTCCTTCCGGCAGAAGGCCTACACTTACAACCTGGAATGGACACCGCAGAAAACATCATCCCGTACGAGCGCGCTCCCCACACAGGAAGCGCCTGATGGATGATCAATCTTTCACCGATCTTCAGCGAGGACGTGACCAGCGATGACTCACAGATAGGTGTTGATTCGATGGCGGAGAAATTCGCGACAAGATGGACGATCGCGAATCTGCCGGGTGGGAATGGAAATGTACCGTGGACGCCAACACGGGCAACACCCACGGATCGGTGGCCGTTGGCTAGTTGGACGGGAAGTTGTTATTCAAAGCGTTCGAAACGAGCCCCTGGGATGCTGGGACAGGAACGAACAAGCTTACGAACGTAGTCGAACCGAAAAACTGATGAAAAACCTAGCAGGGATCGGTTTTTTTTCAGGGACTTCGAATTTGAACGCTTTTTTACTGGTTCCAAGAAATCTTCCCAGCAAGAAAATAAAAAAGGAATAAGAAATGACAACATGCATCTATCGAGCAAAAGGAAGTTCCTATCGATAAGAGCATTTCATGCTAATTCTACAATGGTCAAACTCACAAAAAAAAACGGATTCGCCTCGTCCATCAAGGTGGTCCATTCTGTAAACGCGCTCACTGCATTATGTTTGAGCTGCCCAGCTAAGAGTAGTACCTGCGGACTCTAGGCCTGGTAAACATCGTCTCGCTTCGCTAACCGGCGCTTCAAGCACTTTCTTACGCAAATCCAAACCCGCTCCAAACGACCAACACACATTTAAAAGCCCGCACAACGGTTGACCCGCCGCCAAGCAGAGTATGAATGAATCGAACGGAAATAAATACCACCGCGAAGGTGCGCGATCGCCCGCACGATCGCATGAATGAGGGCCGTCACCGCACGGTAGGGTGGCACTTTGGGTCGCGTGGGCGAACCAACTCCGCGCAAACACCGCGTTCGTGCGCCACTCGAGGCAGACGCAAACAAAACTGCTCCAAAAACAGCCTCCAGCCATCGCCGGAGGGCCTCGCGCGTTCGCGTCTCGAAACGCGTTGATACCTCAAAATTGTAAATATTTTTATAACCGCCAGTTTGCGTACCAACTCCGCCACAGCCCGTCGCCACGGGGCTCTACATGTACACTGTGTGTGTGTGTGTGTGTGCGAAAAAAAAATCACCCCAATGCAAACAGACCAAAAAAAAACCTTTATTTGAACCTCAAAAATCACCCCCCGTGGGGTTTTTCTACCCCTTTTCGCAGCTTTCATCCCTCCGGAAGTTTCCTCGAGACATTGATTGATTCGCCACCGGGAAGGGGCGAGTGTCGTATTGCCAAAGGGGATGGAGGAGGGAGGGGGGATATGCAAATGAGACACTGATATAAACTTAACACCCACGACCGCGAGCGAACGGAACCGAACGCCATAGCGGATGACCCAACGCCGCCGGGCATCGTTCTGAACCGCTCTCTACGCGAGATTATCAAAGAAGTACGTCTTTTTTTTTGTTGTTGTTGGGAATCACGTTGCCTCCTCTTCACGCTCGGTGCCATTTGAATCAATTTTTATACACTTATGCCAAGCGGTTCGAAACAACGCAGAAGTGAGCCTCTGCCCGTTAAAAGTGGGATTCGAAGGAGCGTTTAAAAACACATCAAAGCTCGCACCATAGCTGACGCAAGGATGCCCGTGGGTTCGGGCGCTTTCGAATGGCTTTATGATTTCGTGGTTTCTTTCTTTCGAAGTGAAAGAAGGTGAAACGTGGCAAAAAAAAACACGAATCTGAAATCATATCCAAACGGTCCGGCGGTGTATAAGAGCGGTGCGAAGGGATTTAAAAATGTATTGAAATGTTTAAAATCCTATAACTTAGAAAGCTTTACGACCCGGGCCCGATCGGGCGTTATTCCTTTTTCCCAAGCGCGCCTGCATTTTTCGCTAGCACGCACCGGCACGGCTCCTTGCCGGCGTCCCGGGGCCATTTGTTCGGTTGTCCGGTCTGATTCATCGTGACATTTATGGCAGGCTCTCGCTCCCTTCGCGAGCCTGCTTCACCACGCCTGCACATCATCCGGCAGGATCATCCCCTTTGCGGACGAGGGTGCGGTTCTCAGCACGGCATGATGAATATAGTATGCCATTTTATTGCACCTGACACGCTGATGACCCACTAGAGGCGCAGGTAATGAGGATTGTAAACTTTTTATTCGATCCATTCCGAGCGAAAACGGCGATCCTGGCGCGGGCGAACAGCACGCTCAACCGACGTGCCTGGGATCGTGTATAATTGCAGTAATTGATTGCCACGAAACAATAGAACATATGTCTCGCGGAAGCGAGCGATTTAAAGGGGTTTTTTTTCACGTTTTGTGTGCATTGGAAATAGCGATTTACTGCGCCATATTCAGGCGTGCAGTCGAACGGACTCGTGGGCTAAGTAATTGGTCGCAGTTATGAAATTACGCTCGATTTTACGACCCCGTCAAGATGTTGGCAGCCAATCGCAACAAGTACTTAATCCAACGGTGAAAAAGCAAAACTAGTTGACCTTTTATTGGTATATTTTCCTTTCATAAATTTACGGTTGAATATACCTTGTTGAAGTGGTGTTCACAACAGAGAGAAAAACAGATGTATACATTGCATGAGTTTTAAATGTTTTGCAATTTTATTGCGGGGAAGAAAGAGACTGCCTTTTTCCATTGCCTTGTCATCATGCTATGATTCGGTTTTTTTTTTCACACAAGAAGCCAAAAATGTTGCTTTTGATTACCTTTATCTTTTAAAGAAGCAATTTTCCTCACAAATAAATAGTCGGTTCTTCTGAGGTTCATTAGAAAAAAAAACCAGATTCTTCAGTCAAATCTCACGCTGGTAATTTAGAGAACAATCTTCTCAACCCATTTGTGCATGGGTTAGCTATATGAAGCTGGTTCTACTATCCCAACAGCACCCATACACTACACAGGCGCGGCTAATGGGCGAAAATTGTACACCCAAATCGGGACACGCTGGTGACAGATTTTACGAGCATCATTTAGAAAGTGGCAGGCATTATCTTTCGTAAATGGCAGATCCATCTCACGGACTTCACCATCCAAACACATCCCAGCGGCACCAAACCGTCACCGTGTGTAATTAACATGCATCCCTTTCCTGCCACAGTCCAATTTACGAAATTTTGTTTGCGACCACCGCCTTCAAGCCCGTAAGCGCATCCCACGAAAAAAAAACCCGGGCCCGTGCGTACCGTAAATCATTGACGCCTTGAAACTCATAAAATTAGTTTTTACTCGCGGCCCTAGCAGTTCTAGCTGGGTCCAACTGCCCTGTCCCTGAGCAACGCTAGTGCGATCATGATCATGCCCGCACGCAAATGTATGTGTGCGTCAGAGTTACATCATCTCCGAGAATGGACCGGACTCATATTGAGCGTTATGTTTGCGTTCTCCGTATCCCGGCCACGCCGGGAACGGTACTAGCGGGAGTCCCGATGCAGCTCAGGCCACCGAGCTAGCACCAGGTTGGTCTTATTTAGAATCAACCCACCGAGAACACCTCCGAGCGCAGCGATCTCAGCTGCCGAAGCGCGTTGAGTCATCGAGCGCAACGGCGAACATTATGGCTAATTAGAGCGAACAGTTTTCTGAAAGTGAAATATTTACACATCCACCGAACGTGTTGTTACTGCGCTGCCGTCTGCTGTCTAGCGAAGCTGCCATATTTAAGCTGGCGTGTCATGTGCCCGGGAAGGACGTGAACGTGCTTGAAGAAGATGCTAGATAAATATTCGGGAAATGCTCGAGCAAAATGGGTTCCCAATGGATGGAAGTAGAAAATGCCTTTCAATGAATATCTAGCCAGAGCAACCGAAATTTCACCGCATCACCGAATTGCAGGCCCCTAAGAAATGTCTCTATTCTGGAGTTTCAACTTTTCTCCATCCAGATCGAGGAAGAAAAAAACCACCCTGGGACGAATCTGGTGCCCCCTGGCGTTGGATTCTATATTTAGTCGTATTCAACAGCTGGTTCCCGCACCGGCTCGCCAGCCGATCCTCGTTGGTGCCGTATCGATCGGACAACCACGCGGTGGTCTCCAAATAGGGTCAGTTGTTGCATCGTGACACCAGCCCCTACTCTGCTGTCCTCTTGCGTGCCCCGTCCATGCACGAATTTGGCTGAAAATTTTCATCCCCTCAACGTCTCGAACGGGAAATCAAACATACACACACACACTTTTCGTCCAGATCGCGGGTCATGTTTATCGTACCGTTTGACCGGTTTATGAATGAAGCCGTGCGTACCACCCTAGAGCAGGAAAAGGATTGACAAAAATAAACACTACACCGCGCGTGGATCCAATCCCCTGTCGATCTAATCCGGCGCGTTGGAGCTCGCTTCGATGTACTTTCAGAAGGGCATGCGTCGATCGTACGCCTAGGCGAGGTACCGGCGATAAGTGACGTGTACACCGCGCTTGTTTCGCGGGTTAGCCATTTCAAGCCATTCAATGTTCCCTATTTAGAGCAAAATTTAGGGTACCAAAACCGCGGATGATGTAATTTCGCCTGGGACACCCGAGAGCGCGCTGTAGCGAAAGTTTTATTGACCACCACGCAGTCGTTTCGGGGTGAGACTAGATTTCTCGTGATGGCAGAAAACGCAACTTTTGGGGGGGTCATAACGTTTCGACACGATTTGGGCATTTTTTAACAATGTATCCGTGCCAAAACGCCCCTAGTCCGTTCGAACAAACGCTGGGTCTCTTAACCCGATGACCTCCGTAGAGCCAACCAAACAAGAAGCAAAATTGAATTGCCGCATAACTTCGGCAGCGCACATATTCTGCCGGCATTTACATACGACCGAGGACCTCGCAAGAGACTGCTTAGTGGAACGGAAATCTTCAAAAGCCACCACCCAAACGTCAAACACCCGGATGATGTTTAATGAAGCTAACAATAAAAACCACCCACGCACTGGGGTACAGCGCTTTGGTTGGCTGCTTTTTTTTTGCATTTTAGGTGACGACCAGACAAAGCGCAACTAAGCCACAAAAACCCTCAAAATAACTATCCACATCAGCCGCCGCTTCATGCATATATTATTTAAACATCTATCTTCATTTTTCTTTCGCTTTTGGTGGAGAATATTGTTAAAAATATCTATTTTTAATAGCCACTAGAGAACATTTGATTATCATTTCGTTAAATGATCTAAAATTTATAAATGAAGCATGCAGAATACTTTTAAATATTCGAATGTTGTGAATGTTGCCCAAATATTGTATACCACCAACGGATAATAGACCAGACGTCCAACAGATAGTAACCCAAAAAAGAAATCATTATTTACTTTATTCCCCAGGGTGACTATCGGTTTTGTTCATTCAATAAAGAATGATTTGTATTTTAGAAATTTCCTTTTTTGTTACCAATAAAAAGTGTAGTTACCCTATAGCATAACTTTCTTCGCATCTAACATTCCTCACGGTTAGCACTGTGATAAGGAAATCACGGAAAATTCCACGACCAGTGGTTAACTAATCTACTTGCGTTACGTTAACGCTAGATCGCCTCACATCATTTCCACGCAATAACAGATCAATAAATCCTCTCTTCACCCCACAGGCAACCCATCCAATTGGTTTTGACTGTCGTCTGTCATTTGCATCCAATCCATTTGCGCAACTCCACCACGCTATCCGTCAATCCGGGGCCAGACACATGCAGCTTCCGCGCACGGGAACGCATTTATGCAAATGCATCACTTCGGGCGTTAATCGTGCGCTAACTATCACCACCAAGGGCTCGCTCGCGGTGGCGCGTGCCAACAGCAAATCAAACTCAACCAATCAATCATTCCAACCGCACGCTAGTGTCACACCGGAATAAGTAATTAGCGAGCGCCGCCACTAACTTCCGTCCTAATCGTGGGGCGGTGGGTTATTCTTGTTATCGAGCCAAGGCCTCGCGTCGATTGCAACGTCACTAATTGTTTTCACACACCGCAATTATGTGCGAACGCATCGCAGCGCATTGCGATTCATAGCGCGCTGGGTGCGAATTCCGACGCGCATTTCTCCAACCACGGTAACTCGCGTGTGGAAGGAAGTGGAAATACACACGCACATTCCTGATCGATCGAGCTAGAGAGCGACTTCCGTTCCGGTTGCTTCCGCTTGCAGAGTCATGGCCTGTTTATTTTTTTTCTTTCTCTGCGCTAAACAGGCTGCAGCGAAACGGCAGTTTATAAATGCTCAAATGATAATTAGTCACGGTTTGCTAGTAGGAATTTTCGTTTCACTTTTTTATATACACTCTTCACGAGTTCTGCGACAGCCCGTTCCCTACGCGACTGTAAGCCTGCTGACCGTTTGTACCAGTCCAGAATAAATCATTGTGCTGTCTATCGCTGTCGGCTCGCGGAACAAATTGCTCCGTGGCAGCATATCCTTCTGAGGCGATCATTTTTATGCCTCACCAGTCGAGCGACCGGGAGCCGATTGTTTCGTGCGACATTTCATGCGTCGATGTAGTAATCGATCTGGCTCCATTGACACTGCCACACTGGGCGGTAACCGCCCTTTTGGGGCGTCCGCCAATAGTTCTCGAGCGTTTCGTTTTCCCAGACGCCGGATGGGGGTTTGGAAAAGCCACCCTGGTGGGGAATGAATTATTTATTACCCAATCATAAGCCAGGTGCCATCGATTTTGACGGGCGGATTATTGGTTTGCCGCCCCGAAGTGAAGTCCGCCAGGCGTGAGGAAGCCTTTGCGGTCAGAATCATTTATCATTTTTACGCACGCTCGCAAAATGTGTATTTTTGCTGATGCTGCTGCTGCTTCTTCCCAGCTTTGATTTATGTGTACCATTCGATCGCTGTGTGCCAATTCACCTGCCAATGGGGACGCAACGTCGGCCCAATTTGGTTACCAACCACGAGACAGTTGTCGTATTCGAAGCACGATCGAAGAAACCAATCCCTTTCTAGGATGAGTGTTAACGATGAAGAAGATTTACGCATGTGTTTGGAACAAATATCTCATTTCAATAGCGAATATAAAATTTGGTAATACATATTCAACTGGGGTTGAAGTTGAACCAAAATAGGATATTTAAGAAAACGAAATACATATCAGTAATATCAATCGAAAAAATCAACCACTTATTGGTTGGGTATATAAAAATTAAATATGATTTGCAAGGTTTGCAAGAAAAATAAATGTATATAAATGAGCTACACATTTAACTTATGAACTAAAATGTCACCACCTACCATGACGGACATCATTTTTTTCTGAAACTCGCACAAATGAACACATTCAGCTACAACAAAACAGCTACAAACCAACGGAACAACAACAGGTTACGGGAAAACTAATCCTTTAGAAACAATAATAAAACACCAATCTTGTTTTCTGCTTTCATTCAACATATGATAAATTATAATTCAAAATAGTAGAAGGCACGTTGAAGGGAAAAAAAAACAAAACAAAAACATGCAATTGATTTTTTTTAGCTTGCCCTTCCGGCAACACGATACGACCGCAATGGCACTACGATGATCGAGAATTCCACGGGTTGAAGCGTTTCTCACTCCTAAGTAATAAATTGAAATGCTAATTGGCCGATGCATGCGACCTCTTTTTTTTCTCTCTTCATCATCCGCAACAGGATACCTAGGCTGGGGAGTTTTGTATCATATCGTTTACTTTCTTTTATTTTTTATATTTCGTTTCTTACGTTCACTTCTTATCGTTCGCATAGATGTACTTTTGATGATTTCATTTGCCTACTGCTATCACTTAGCATCCTAATATTAATCGGGTTTAATGGAGTTTTTCTTTTTTTTTTGCTTACATTTTTCGTTCAAGTTACATTTCGATTGGAAGAAAATAACTTTAAATAAGTTAATACATTTTCAGCGTGATTTTGTTAAATTAATTTCAACTACTAGCCAGCAGGCGATTGCAGGACCATTTGTTTTTTGTACAGCGGCACCCGAATCAACCGGGCACGTGGACGGCACGTTTCTTACGTCAGTTTATTTCCTTTCGTCCCTAGCTTGCTCAACCACACCTAGTCTTTGAATGCTGAAGTATATGTACAAGAAGCGTATGAGATGATGCTCGAAAACAAATAAATAGTCCTAAGCGTACAGCCGCCGTCCTAGCACCTGCTGGCACCACACTATCTAGGCTTCTTAAAGGCTACAATATTACACCACTTGCACTACTCTTTGTGTTGAGACTTTGCCGCGCGTACGCTTTCGCCGCCGCGGTGTTGTAACGTTGTACACTTACAACCGAACTTACGAACGTCTACGCATGATTATGCTACTTACTGGAGCTACTAGAAGAAATACGATACTACGCCTAACAACAGATGCCTAGCAGAATGCTTACTAGCGATGATAAAATTATAATAACTCGGACTATCGTTTACTCGCGTCACTACCCCTTTTTCCTGCCTGCGTTCTTTTTTGCGGTATTTTTATCGCTATTTTGCTGTGTGATACATCTTCTATAATTTATACAAACTGTTCCATGATGCTAACGGAAACGAATAACAAAAGCTTTAATAAGTGTTGATGCTGTTTTCGTTATGAATTTGGCTCCTAATACATTTTAGTTTCTTAACGATTTCAAATTACAAGAACAAAATAGTGCCGAACGATTGTGAGGGGGGTTCTTTTTCATAGAACATAATTTTAATGCGTAATGAACAAACAAAAAACAACACAACAATTAAAGCGTAGCGCATCGGTTAGGGGATAAAAATGAAACGTAAATTTTGAATACGATAACGAAACACATAAACATATGACAATTAAAAAAAAACAGACATAAACACGCAACACGCTTAAACACACATCCAAACGCTACGGACGGGCATGCTCATTTGTGGGTCACGGGAAGATTTCGTTTCGACTATGGGCCCACCAGGTGAAAAAGGAATCATGAGGGCAAGGGATGAAAAGCGGGACAAAGTTTCGGACGGAAAACGGCGCAGACGGAACCCTCAGGTGACAGGTGGCGTCGTCGTCAGGCATCCACCTTCTACACTGCGAAAGTGCAACACACTCGCCCCTGTTACACGCAAGTGTCAACACTCGCGCACAGCCGTGTCAACGCCATCAAAGAGAGGCCTTCCCTGAGTGCAGGGATTGTTTTCTTTTCCGCGTGAACAGTGAAACGGGTCGCAGAGCGTTGGGCAGCCGGAGACTGTTTCCGATGCAGGCGGCAGAAGTAAATTACTGTCAATTAGCGCCGGGCTTTCGTTGGACGTTTGAAGTTTGCGGCGAAAAGGACCGCAACCGAAACTTTTTCGCACTTCACCGACCGTTCCGGCGGGCGCCGTGACGAAATAGCGCGCCATCAGGTAGAAGGGGGTTATGGTATCATTCCTTAATTCCGGAAGCTTAAATCTTACGAAATTCTTTTACAAGAGGAGCAGCAATCTCCGATGAAAGAAATCATTGAACAAACATTTAAAATTGAATTTTTAAAACAGAAATTCACGCACCTTTAACTCGCCAACCTGACGCAAAGCTCATCTTCAAGTAAAAAGATGAAAAACAAAAATGACTCCCACATCCACCAAACTACTTTCTTTTCGATCGTGGCATTCAGCGTCTGGGTTGACATTGTAGCGTCAGCTGACCATTCACAAGCTTCCGCGTGAATCTTCGTGCAAACAACCAACAAGGCGCCACACAATATTCCGTTCGGAACAAAAATGAAGGCAAAATAAACAGTTATAGGTAAAAAAAAACGATCGATCGATCGATAATGACTCCCACCAGGAAGGACGATCGAAATCGCGCACAATTATCATCGCCCATCGGTATGCGGATGCGAAACCACACGCGGACGCATCATAAGCAGTTTTATTGTAAGCAGTGTCACTATCAAAAGCGTGATGAATCTCTTCTCTTGTTCGACAGTTCGCGAATCGAAAAGATCGACAACCGCCCCAGGGAGATTCACCCTCGAGAAATTAACACGAGAAAAAAAAACACATCCAACGAACAAATTCTGCATCATCGCACCGGATCTTCGAGCACCGCATGGTTTCGAGGACACACACAGGCACACACACACACGCGCAAGTGAACGCAGGTACGCGAATGCATACGTGTCATCGATACGATGCAGCGGTTGCAAAATCAACGCTCCCCGCATGCACCCTTTCGGGATTCACGCCAAGTGACAACGATTTTTACTCGTTATTTTATATTTTTGGCATACGCGCTTCCCAGGAGTTCCTCCACGCCACATAAAACGACCCCCAAACTCGGGAAGGAAATGAGACCGAGAGAGATAAAAAGAAATGCACGCGACAGTTGATGAGCTTCTGAAAAACATTTCTACCTCTACGCCTTTCTGCCTTTCTGGCCCTTGACAAAAGAGGGGTAGGAAAAGTCACCATCCCACACTGTGAGCTGCGTGAGATTGGTGATTGGATTGGGACCCTTGCCTTCCACCCTCCAACACGCTCGCTCCCGGTCTCCGCCACGTGTGAGATCTTGGGGGAAATTGTTTAAGATTATTCATAAATTATTACACTGTATTTATTTATTGCAGCCCGACCCGGATGGAAGGCTTCTTCATTTTGCTACGAGTCGCGCAAAAACCCCTGGCGGCGCCCCAGGCTCGCGCACCGGTTTCTTTTCACGATTTGCGAGCCGCCCCCCCCCGGTGGGGAGACGCGACGACTGCTTACTTTGTGCATCATATTTTTTCGGAGTTGCACGGGAGAAATTGATAATAATTAACAGGGCCTTCGCCGTCCCGTCGAGGCGCAGCAATGGCGCAGAAAAACACCGAAAAAAAAAGAAACGAGAACCACGCCGTGTGTCTGTCACACAGATGCTGCTGCTTGCTTGCCGTTGGTGAAGAAAAGATGCAGCAAACCAGCAGCGTCGTCCGGGAGGGAAGCGTAATTTGACGTTACATTGTGCACCGTTTTTGGGAAGGGCAGGGAATGTGTGCGCGAATCCCTGGCAGGGAAAAACGAAGAACAGCACTACCGTTGCGCGTGCGCGTGAGTCATGTGCGTGTGGGAGTGGTGCGGGATGTGGGAATGGTGCGTGTGGCCGGAGTGCGGCGGGTAGGACTGAGCGTGGGAGAGCGGGGATCCCTGACCGCCGGGGTACGGCTGCTGCATCAGGCCCTGATCGAGCCCGTAGTGGCCAGTCTGGGGGTGACCTAAATGAGCATGCCCGTGGTGGCCGTGGCCGTACACTAGTTGCCTTACTTTGGAGTCCTCGTCGCCGATGTTGTAGCTGAGTTCGGTCTCCTCGAAGCCGGTCGCGGACATGCGCTGGTCGCCGGATGAACCCGTCGGTGGGTCGGGCGAGTTCAGGCAGGTCTGGATGAGCGCCTTGCCCGCCTCCGACGTGATCATCGGCTGCAGCTTGCGCGTCGCAAACGTGTACACGTGACCGGTTTCGGAAGCCACCAGCAGCATCACTTGCGTGCCTGTCAGCGTGGACAGTTCGTACGCCTGCAATGACAATAAAAGAAGAATAAATTAGCCTATTTTGTGGATTATCGTATTCGTTGATTTATCGTTTCATTTTTGCTTAATTACACAACGCCACTGCAAGCGGATTGCGTTTAATTTTGTAGGTATTTAATGCGTATACGTCGCTGTACAACAACTATGCAATTTTGCTACTAAATTGTAATACAAGTAAAGTGAATTTTCATACCATTGAATTACGATTCAATACGTTCGCAAACATTCAAATAATTATCCTGATTTAGATGAGCTAATTTTGATACAATTTAAAAATTCAAAATCAAATGTTCCTCAACACAAAACACATTACATTGAACAAGGCTCAATAGAGAAATATAATGAGAATTAATTACATCATGCACACTTCCCCTACGCTAAAGAGCTCCCACCAGAGCGTATAAGGCTCCTCACTAAGTTTGCAATAAATCATACTACACCTGTTCAAACACACCCAAACCACCTTTGCGTTTTAGTTCGCTTTCGAAAAGATAGATACTGTATAATTACTAATTTCATCGTCATCGCCAACCAAACGAGACTGAGGGCTACAACCGGTGGGTGCCCTTCGACAGGCCACCTACGCTTGACCTTCCACGAGTTGCGAAGGGCGAAAACACACACACAAAGCAACCACAACCGGGAACTCTAATCTCACCACGCAGCCAAACATCTTCCGTGTAGGGTGCCCCGTTCGGAGTGCTGACGCAGGCCGCGAAACAACACCGACAGATCGGTCCCGAGTCTCAACACCCACGTTACGTTGCGCACGGTGCTGGGAAATCTGAATGCTGTGGTTGTGGATAAATTTCATCGCAGATGAAGGAAATAAATTATTCAATCAACGACACACTAGATTATCGTTCGAAGAGGGTGTATACGATTTTTAAAATCATATTTTTCACCCCGTAGCGGTTTCCGCTTGGTAGCAGTTTGTGAGGGGAAAAAAAGAACGAAACGCGATGCGTTTAGGGATAGCAAAGCGGAAAGTAACACACACAAAAAAAAGCCAACAGCACGATCAAACAACATTGTTTGCGAACATGCAGATCTAAGCTCGGCATCAATCCACTGCAGGCGCACGTGTGTGTGGGCCGGCGGCGTTTGCTGCCTTCGCCGCCTGGGGATTTGATTCAATTTAAAACAACATATTATAATGAGCTTTTAAGCTATTAACTAAGCCACCCAATACCCCGCTAGATGATCAACGGAACGGCCGGAGAGTGGTCGACGCAACAAAAAAAAGCCCATGCTTACGCACAACTCAATAAACCGGTGGACGGGACCGCTTGATCGGTGTGGCAAAACAAAACCCACCCGAAATGCTAAGCAACGGGAACCCGCGCGAATCAAAGCACCAGCGGACCTTCGAACGTACGCATCGCGAGACCCAGGCGGGGTTGGCCTCGCGGGTTGGCGCCGCCGTTTTATCGATCAACTTCGACCACGGGCTCGGAAACCACGCATGAACAGCAAGGGGATAGTATGACAGTTCGTCTGAATACAACAACAACAACAACAAAAAACCACACAAAAGACTTGAGCAGGCATCAAGCGACGAACCCGCGCACAAGTCACTACACCAAGCGGCAAGCTTCCAACCGGTTGTGATTCATCAAAGCCAACGCGCACACGCAAAACGCCAATCTGCGTACGTATCGGCAGATCTCGAGTAGCACCAGCCTTAGGAGGAGGACGTGTATCAGTTTTTTTTTTGGAATTCGCACACCGCGCAATGAAAAACTTGGTCATGGGTAAAGCCACGCACAGGCCTCTTCTTTGTCTACCCTTCAACAGGGATGATTCGCTCCTTTCTCTTCTGCTGCACAAGGCACCTGCTGATTCGCCTTCACAGTGGGACGCTGGTTTGGCTTTCTTCCCTCACGCACCCCCAGCCCCATTTCGTCCAATCAAATTTATGACACCTACCCGGAGGGGGCGTTCATTTGCGATACGCGTTGATTAAATCATTTGCATATTACGCACGCAGTTGACGCCGGCGACGCAGCTCTAGCCGCAGGGGACAGTTCTATTTCCCTCCTGCAAAGCCACTGTCTGACCGACGTATCGTCGATCACTGATTGACCGAAATTGAGCGGCAGCTCGTGCTTTCTAATCAAGGTGCGAGCACGTGCGCGCCGCCACCGGCAAACGATCGGCTCTTTTTTTTTCTCCCTCTATCTTTCATCCACTCGGTCGCACTTTTTTTGGTTGCTTCCCTAAATTAGGCACCAATTTCATGGCGATACAATCATCACGAAATCGAAATTATCTCACGAAACGGGAGTTGCTCGCGAGCCCTGCGGCGGTCGATCATTACGGCGTCATCGTACTAAATTTGCTAATGAACATAGTTCGGGCACGCACGCGCCCTTGCAGCCTTAGAACGGGGGTGGAGTCGTTCTGCGCACGAAGCATAAATCACGCGCGAACCAACCGCTTCACTTAAGGTGTGACGAAGAGAGGCCAAAATTGAATAACTACCACAGGGAAAGGACCATTACGAAAGCACCGATTACCCGATTTCGAGCCTCGAGCTTTGCGCCATTAAATCGAGAGGCTTCGCGATGGAGCGCTTCCTTGAAACAAAAGTTTCGCCTCCGCTGATGGCACTTCTGTGTTCAAGTTCACAGCTCGTACATCACTCATTACACCTTCGTTTGAGCGACACTCGACGGGAACGGCCTTTTTTTTTTGGTCGTTTCCACATTTCAGTTTAATGAGGATGCAGACACATGTGCAATACAAAATTAAGCCTTGCTGGTGGCATTTCATCACGCCATCAATGACACCTTTTGAAACGTGATTTGATAAGTGATTTTAAAATGGTACATAAGTTGCAAATTCAATTCAATTAAATTAAAATAAGATTAAATTAAAACCTTTAAACTGACTAAATTTTAATAAAAACTAAGTTCAAACTGGATGAAGGATTGTATTTCTATAAACAAGAGTATTTAAATTTTATTTTTATTCTTTGTGAACACATATAAGAGCTTTTCTGACTTAACAAACGTGTAAAAACATACAAAAATGGTATAAAATCGTTTTAAAACACACGAAACACGTTTTCAAAACTTTCCTGCTGCATCCGACCAACGGAAATAATCTCAAGTATACCTTCGCCTCCATCACTTAGCCACAAACTCAAAGAAGCAAGCGTAACTGCAGCACATGCCAAGGCACATGGATCTCAATTTATACGAATTTTCGACGATTGTATTTCATCTCCATCGCCATTGCCATTTACGCCACGCGGAACACGCGCTCCCTCCGCGTACGGCAACGCAAGAAGACACTTAATCGAATATTCGGGTCGGATGCAGGTCGTGTCGTGGCTGGACCCGAGTCCGCTTTACGCGCTGCATTTGTGCCCCGGCAAACCCAAAGTGTGAATTTATGTTCGAACATATGTTTTTCGCCCGCCTCGTAAGTCATTCTCTTTCACCAGCCAAGGGGTATGGGCACGGAAAAAAAAGGGCAAACCTTCACCGTCCCATCCCTTACCACCGGGTCGTGTTTCGTTCGCGAGCAAAGCGCGAAGAGGAGAGTTTCGCTTTCAACTTTTCGGCACGTTCAGCCTGAACGGATGGGTGCCAACCCAGCGAGCCAGCGGTCCCAATCGCACCGTCCAAAATGCAACCGCAAACCGGAAGGTGAAGGTGTGAAGTATTCTCCCTTTCACGCACCCCTGCTGTCGTACCCGAGCGGCTGCACTCGCTGGTTGAGCTGCCAAACAATCGAGCGGCAAAGAGGAAAAACCCAAACCCCGAATTCAACCAAGTCACACCACACCGCAAAGACAATGCGGTGCGTCGAGACGTCGCGAGATGATCGCCACGGGTTCAGTACGCGGTAGCATATCTTTCACGTTTGCTCCCGATGTGAGGAAGCGCTATTTACTTTCTCGATTGTATCCACACTCCTCGCCATTCAGAAAGAGGCTTGGGAAAGCGTGCGGGTGGGTTCACGAATTGTGCGCGAAATTAGCATAACCTCCCGGCAAGCGTACCGGGACCACATAGCGACCCCGAACGCGCGAGGTGTGAACGAACGTGGCACGAGACTTCACGGCCGCGGATTTTTCGTTCCACTCCTTTGCGATCTGATCGGTCGGCGCGCACAAAAGCCACCGCAGAAGAGCCCGCGATGGGGCAGGATATATCGCCGCATGCGGGGTCACGGGTGGAGCTAAATAAATAAATAATAAAACCACCGAACACACACACACACACACACAATCCGCGGCCAATTTGCGACGTGCACGTGCAGCCTCACACCCGGGTAGGGCGGCATTTTTGTACCTTTACAACGCTTCCTTAGCATAATGAGCAGAAGCCAAACGTCGGGAGACATTCCAACCTGGAGGCACATCTGGCCGGAACCGAGTGGAGGAGCATTAAACATTTTTAGGTCACCGTTTGGGTCTGCGAGTCCTCTTCGAAGCTCCGGTTCGATTTATTTCACCCTTCGAGAGGACGAATCCGCCCCGGGAGGGGGTTTGTTCGAGGGTGCACGAGGCTGATGATTAAACATAAGCATCCAAAGTGCTCGACGATGGCACTGCGCGGATCAGGATGGGTACAAGGAGGAGTAATCCCATTCCACAAGGTGGGCGAGACAACGGACAGTGAGAGCTTTTCGTACTTCGCGTGCGCAACACAAATAGTTTTAAAATTCATGAGATGGTTCAAATTCATCGCTCGAACCGCTTGAGGCGCGTTCTCGCGTGTGGCAGTCCTTTCGCGGTTGCGAAAAAGGCAAACAAAACGGCCAACGAAAATCGCTCCAAAGATTCGCACCTCAAGTACGTCCGGGGACGATCGTGAGTGCTTCCTGTCGCGTTTACCGGCAAATCCAATAATCGTGTGTGTTCTCAAATATTACTTATTCTGTGCAAACTGTTCGAAGCTCAACAATTGTTTGGTTTTTTTTATTTACCTAAAAAATAAGATAGAGTAGCTTTCCACGATGTATTTGAATTAGAAAAAAAACTTTTGATCGATTTAAAAAGCTCCCATTAAGAGCAACGGAAGAGCAATAATTTATGCCTCTTCTAGCACGATCGTGTAGAGAAGATCAATGTTTTTGATAGTCACCCTTAAATTGGCGTCTCCAAGCCTTCGTCACACGAAACGGCACAATATTAGAATAGCGCACACACAGCCACACTCCTGTGTTGAGCTCCTGCGTCCTACGGCATTGCCACGCAGCGCCAAAGCCAGAGCCACACACCGGAAACGGCAATAAAAATGATTAATACCCCTCGATAACATCGCGACACCGGTTTCGGGACCGCTTTCATCAACGCGCTCGATCTCCGGAAGTCGAACATAAAAATATAATCAAAACACTTAAATTACCAAAGCCCACAGTGAGAAGGGACGGGTATGTGAGAAAAAAAAAACCCCACCGTGGATACGGAACCACTTCATCATTCACCGGTGGGAGAAATTTGTAGCAGATATCAACATCTGTGGCTGGCTTTATCGCCAGGGCCTATAATGAAATTCCTCGCAAGCCTCCGAAACGGACGCGCCCGGGAAAAAGGCCCTGCGATGGCGCGGGAAGCCAAATCGGAATGGAATGTTTCTGCTCGCATTTCCACCCCACGATAAGCATCTTGATTCGCATCAAAGCGAACGTTTCGATAAACGATTGGCGGGGCAGAAATTGCATGCGGTAGCGAAACGGAACGGAGCAGCACAAAAAAAACACAGCTCGATAGCCTTCCTGCTCGGGCAGGAAGCTAGCAACCTGATATCGTGAGGCGCGGTGCCACAAAAGAATCCGGCCCGGCCAGCTGGTTGGAATAATTGTGCAAAATTCAACATGATCCCGAACACGATATTCACCACCGGAAAGATAAGCGGCGGGATGATCGCGACGCGCAAGGCGTCCCGAATCCCGCCAATCAAAGGACCGGCAAGCACAAAAGCTCCTTCTATTCGGAACGATACAAAAAAAACCCTGCGCACACAACGAAAAGCCTGAAGCCATCGGTTTCTACACAATCGCGGCGGGAGCGCGAACGGAAAAACATGAAAAAATTTGTATGCAGCACAATTGTTTCGAAAACTTAACACTGCATAATAATCACACCCGAAACATTTCGCTCCACAAACGAAACGGTGGATGGAAAAGCACACACAAGCCGCGTGTTCGCCGAAAGGATTCACCCGAGAAAAGGCGAGCGAGTGGATAAAATGGTATTAATACAAGCTCGGCACAAGATCTGCGCGTTGTCCTTCGACGGGCGACGGAAGCCAATGCGGCTTCCACAGCAAACTTGGGACGATATTTATTTATTAGAGCAACCCTCGTCGGTCCTCAGCGAGGTGCAAAACACTGCAAAAATCAACAATGCCACCAACCGACGGCATCGTGGCAGCGATCTCCCGGGCTAGCGGATGCGCCTGGGACCGGTAGGCTTGCGGCTCGCAGGAAATGAAATATAATAAAGAAGGAAAATATATGTATCAGGCGGCGGGCGCGTACGGTAGCGAAAACAGAAGCCAGCAAAACATATCGAACCGTTGCCGGCAATAACAACATTTTCCCCAATCCCCACCCTGAGTGCCAGTGTCCCTTAGGTCCTGTTGCTGATCGTTGCACCGTTTCGCGTTCACGCGCAAAGCAGAATCGGACAAATCGAGGAGCAGGATCACACGGACCCGGCGATCCTGTGGATATAGACCACGCAAGCCGGCCACCGCTTTTCCAGCTCGCCTACCGATCGGTCCGCGATCGTGGCGCAAATAACGAAGGCATTCGTTATTTATGACGATACCTCCGGAAGCCGCGGGCGAATCGTCCCCACATCCAACTGCAAGCGGCAACCAAAGTGCAGTAGTCGGCATGGCTACGGTAGCTAAAACCACCCTTAACACACACTCACACGACCGGTCGCATCTGACATGTGCAGCGCAAGCGCGCGCACCGATGCAAACCCTTCTCGGTGGCGGCGATTCCTTCAACATGCAAATGAACCAAATTTAGTTCGCGGCTCACACGCACACGGGATCCCGCGGTTTTGCCAGGGCACGGCCATTGCGCCCACGCTCTCCGGGTGCTTGAGAAGTGCATCGTAGTGCGCCGAACGACGTGCATGATGCGGGTTGTTTTTGCTTGCTTCTTTCTGCCGATCGTACAACAGAGCGTGCCTGCAGGCGTAAGAGGCATAAATTTATGAATATGAACCGTAAAATCAACACCTTTGATATACACATCTTACATTGCGTATGGGGGCTGGTTCTAGCGCTACCGCATGAGAGAAGGGCAGTCGGTGCAAAGGTGTGATAGGTGGATTTTTTGTCAAATTAATTTAAGACGCTTGTGGAAAGTTCTGACTCATGAAACGCCCCTTCGTGTAGTGTGGAGGGTAGTGTAAAATGTTCTTTACCTAAAGCGATATTCCGAAAGGCTGGTGTCTTAATTTGAAGACGATTTTAGAGTGGAAGTCTCAATAATATAGGTGATTATTTCTCCATTATACAATAACTAAGACAAATTTAAATTGTTATTTTAAAATGATTAAGAAATGTTTGAGAATTTGAGCAAATATTGCATAATAAAACTCTAATGAATACCTACTGCACTTTTCAGTTTAAAAACAAATTAAATTCAGCTCACATCAACTTTACTTTCAACAATTTTTCACTCTTTCCCAAATATTCAACTAAAACACTCTCTTCGCAAACATTACCAACAGCACATGCCTCGAAAGTGGACAATTTTCGACCCCATTCTTAATCCAAGTGCAAAAATCTTGCATTATGCAGCTAACTCCAGCCGCAACACCGACAACGACCGAATTGAATTCAATACCGTTTGTGTTCGGCTGCGTCGCGAATTTGACGTGGAGTTTTTCCACCGAACGACCACGAGAAGAAGGCACAATTGATCAATTATCACTGCACAAGGTGCGAATGAAGCCCGGTGCAGCCTCCGCTTGTGCTGCGATGCATGCGCATCGATGCACGAACGTATTGTGTCGCATCTTCGACCCCCTTTTCTTTTCTTTTTCAACACCCCGGACAGTTGAAAGCCGCACCAGAAAAGCTAAAGGACGTGCAACTGGGCGCGTGTGTGGCAGGCGGCGTAACCACGGTAGGCACAAAACGAATCCAACGAATCTGCCCCGGGATCGGTGGACGGTGGAATGGTTGGTGAATTCGAATCGTTTGTACCAGATTTATGTTAAGATAGCGATCGTGATAATTGTCGGTAGGTTTAAACTCACTTTTTGTTGCTGGGCTTATCGTGTCAACGCAAGATAAAATCACCGCAAAAGGAGGATTATTTCATTGGTATGGGATTATTTCAATTTAAACAGAGATATAATCTGCAACACGAACAAACTTCAGCTAGTTATCAAATACACCATTGCAAAACACCACAAAAATTTCCACGCTTTACTTAAATAATTAAATCCAACAAAATTGATGCTTACATGAGAGCATCCACTAGCATCGTCTGTAACCTTTCATTATCCTTTTCGCGACAATGAAACTCGCTGAGGGCAAATAAAAGCTCGCACAAAATCCTCCCAACAATGGAGCCCATTTGCCATTCTTTCATTTCGAAGAGGCAGCCGGTCAGGACATTTCTCTCTTTTTTTTTGATTTTCGAAGAAAACATTTTAATTAAAGTGAAAACTGATTTCATACCATTGAAGCCGAACAAAAGCGCACCAATATTCGGGGGTCGGACACTGCCTTTTTTTCACATTCTTCTTACATCGTTGCCATTCTTTTCCGACCCTTCAACCAGCTGTCGTCGGCGCTCATCAATCGCGTATGCAAACGCACACAAGGAAGGCGTAAAAGGGCCAGAAGTGAAACAAAATGACAAATGACCCACCCCGAACACGCCGCGTCCCTCTCTCTGTGCTTGTTGCGAGTCATTTCTCATTAAATCCGCTTATCTGTGCTCTTTCGTTTACTCCCGCTTGCACGCGGGAGCATCAAATGCAAACCAATCACACCACGAAACAATAGCCCAGCCAATATCCATAATCATAATGCAATCAATCGCCCCAGCAACCCATCGCCAGCCCCTCGAGGATTCAGCTTTTGTTTGCTTTTGCCCAAAATAAAACAACACCGCGAGAAAACAAAAACCTTCAGCACCGCTAGAGCATGGATTTCAGAGCCCCAATCCGCGAAGCATGCCTTCTAAACGTGGCAGTTTTCCATCGCTTGACAGCTCGCGGATAAGATCGCCCATGAATGGGTTTATAATTAAAAGATTAATCGTCGCGGTTCGGCCCCAGCACGCGTGCAACGGGATGCGGTTCCAGGACGCCCTGCCCAAAACGCTCACCCAAGCCGCTGGTGAGATAATTTTGACCCAGGAAGAAACGCCAAACGCGCCCGCTATCGGCATTCCCGGATCGATCGGATTCCATCTCGCGTGCCTGCTCTCCTCCGACATCGACACCGCCTTCACCGCGTACGTGTCAAACTAACGTCAACAAAAAACTCATTAAATCTGGTGCGCTTTCGAAGCCGACGAGGCCGACAGCAGACGGATCCACGGCTCGACAAAGCCAGGGTGCTTCTACAAATATTCAAACCCACCCCCAAGCTAGGCTCCACCCACCGGACAGGTGTGTATGTAAATATGTTTGCTCTGCTTGGCACCTCGCGAGTGATAGCGATCGAGCGGGCGCAAAACGGGAACCCCCTCTCGACGAGGGCTGGAAAAGCTGGCGACTCATCATTTCTCAAAACTACGCTATTGCGCTGCCAGTCCCGCCCGAAAGGTGCCGGCTAATGCCCGCGAGCGCGGCTTCAACGGTCGGCCAAAATAATAATAGACGAAGACGCCCGCATTCACCTTTAAACGATCGCGACGGCAGCGCGGAAGAATGCTTTCGTACGTGTCAAATGATTAATGGTGCAAAGCACCTAAATACCGGCCGGGGCCCACGGCGCGAAGCTCACCCGAAAATCTCCGCTCGAGAGAGAATGGTTCATACTCCACCGCCGGCTAAGCCAACCTAACGGCGTAACGTACGCGATGGAGCCCACGTAGCGACCTCCCCCGAACGTTGGAAAGTCAGGTGTTTTGGGGCCTCCGAAATGGTTTGCACAATCATCAACCCCAGCTCGGGGTTGCAGCGAGCGTTTCTGGGAGCTCGATCGACAGACTCGAGCGTTAACGAACGACAAGTTCACCAGCAGCTAGCGCTTTCGCAGGACACCTGTTGCTCCTCCGCAGATACTTGAGAGGTGGCAAATTTGCAAGCGTCACCTTACTCGAGTGATGAAACACATTCCAATCAACCGCCCCCGGGGGCTCGAACTCAGTTCACACCAAATTAATCACCTGTATCGATATTCATTATCAAACGAACCTGCGTATCTTTTGCGGTACGGGTGCGATTTATCTTTGGGGGTGAATAAAACTAAGCCAACCTTCGCGAGCACCTCTTTGCTTTGCTCTTTGCCCATAGACGGTAGCAAACTTTCACAGGGGTATCGATTGAATTTGTTTGACAAATGTGTAAATTACACATCACAAATGAAGACATTTAAGCTTAAGGAGTTATGAGCAAAATACCAGATGATCTTAATATGATATAAACGTTTTTATAAATTGATATCATCACTCAAAGCTACTTTGTTAGAAATTACCATCCCTGTAATATATTTATCAGTATCTTTAAGTTAGTTTACTTGAATAATAAACAACTCTGTTTGTTTGTGAACGAAACAAGCAAAACAGTCCAAAACGGAGGAGAAACTCCTATCGAAGAGAGGATACAAAATATAATACTGCATATATTTTCTACTGAGCACACTCGCGCACTGTTTCTAACAGCATTTTTAACCCCCGTTTTCGTTTCACGGGTGTGAGTTTAATATACGCACAAATAATCTTATCAACCGCACGCAGATAAGACCCTAATTTTATTCCAACACGTTTTATCGCGGTTTATGAATCATACATAGAAAGAAAAATGGAAACCCACCCACGAGCTGTCGGTACATTTTTCAAAGTATTTTAATCCATTCGAAATTTCGTCGCTTCCCCTTAGCACCAAGGCGCGCTTAAGCCGGTGACCCCTTCGGACGATCTGTGCACCGTAAAGGAATAAATATAACGTCGCTTATGTCGCCCCAAACGTACCACGTCTTGGATCGCAAAATTAACGGCCATTAATTCTCGCATCCCGTCGCCCGTGGGTAGGTAGCTGCGAAATTCTAATTTGTCGCACACTCGATAGCATATCCTCGCGCTCGAGTGAGTCACGAAAATTGGCACAAAAACACACACACACACTGGCGGGCGCGAAATGGCAGGTTCATCGTCGCCAAAACGAGCCGATCGTCATCGCAACCCAAAGTTGGAAGCCAACCAATTCGAGATTAGATATTACGGACGGGACCTGCAGACTGATCCCCCTTAGTCGACCAACACGGCCCTGTATTATCGCGATAATTTTTCCTTCATTTTACGCTTTTTCTTGAGCAAGTATTGGATGCGTTCTGTCGCACCGGCTCACTCGCACTTCTTGCAGCACAGATCGATAGCAAATCTCACGACGATGCCGGCAATTAACGGCGAACCGCGTGCGGCTTCCTCGTGTCTGCGCCAGCGGGAAAAGAAGCGATGAGACATATTTTTAAAAGCCGGCTTTCCATTCACCCACCGATGGTGTACAACATAGTAGCGAGGTTTTAATATTTTTTTCATTTTTTCACCCCCACGTTCTTTGCTCATTCGTGCGGCACAACATCTCAAGACGCCATGGCATCAGGCCAGAGATCGTTTTCGGGGGAAACCCACGACCCCGTCTCTTAAAACAAACACACTCAAAGCCGGCTCAAACGGCGTAGGTGGTTGTCATTTACAAAAAAAAACAGACAGGAAGAAAATTTCTGGACGCATCAGCAACGACGATGACACTCGATTGCGTGGGTTTCCCAGCGCGTGTGTGTTTTGGAAGTGAATTATGTTGCGCATGCAAACGAACCCCGGATGAGCATGCGTGTGTGTGTTTGTGAATTGGAAAGTGGAGCAGCAACTGGTCCGGGCAAAGGAAAGACTAAGATGGGGAGGGAATTGTATCTCTGATCGGTCGGCAGGCAAAACTACACCCTAAAATATACACCCCAAATGCCGATCGCGAGACTCTCGCTTTTAGCATTTCCCCATTTTCCGACCCATCCCAGGGGGTTGGGAAAATTTCGTCGATGTAAACACGACTCACGCCATTGAGACGATGCCGTCGGTGCGGTCTTTGCGTAATACCGTACGAACCGGCAGACTGGCAGCAAAACAACCTGCACACACAGCCAAATGCAGCGCCATGTTTGAAGAAAAGAAAACCGAGAGCGCACACCAAATAAAAAGGCGATCCGCGCGAAAAACCCTGGCACGCTGCTCCCGCTGGGGGGTGGCATTTTCCGGCAGTGTCGTACCGATTCGGCAGTTAGACCCGCTATATTTAGACCATTTTCGGATCGGATTGCGGCCCGATCGTGGGCCCGATTACGTGCACCACCGGTCCGGCCACTGCGCGCGCTGGCACTCCTGCGCACGCTCCCGGGAGGGGTCTTTTAGCCATCTCTAGCATAGCGAAGGAGTCTAGCTTTTCCCCTCGAACAGGCATCTGTCAGCCGGTCACCGATCGATGTGGATCGATGGGGCGGTGGAGGGGGGAAGTGGAGTTAACGGAAAGGTGGGCAAAAGGGCCGTAAGCCAAATCACACACTTGTTCACACGCGTCGGGAACGGGACGGGCGTAACCTATTTTTCCCAGCCGTGTCACTAGAGCCAAAAGCAAATCCACTACTACTAAGGAGGGACCAGCCGCTAGTGGCTAGTGGAAGGGGGATCCTCGCACATTCCTTCACCACGCATGGGGTGCGTCCTTCCCCGCGATGGTGTAACAATTTTCCCGCACCAATATGCCCACACACATCCGACGTGCGCCAACCCAATCCCGGGTTGAGCAAATGATGAATTCTTGTGTTTATTTAGAAAATGGGTCCGAGATGTGGTGAGCGTTTTCCCTGACTTTACGCGAGTGGGAAGGGGGGGGGGGGTTAGGTCGCGTGAGGGAGCGTAGAATTGCGATGCGATTTTTCCGAGAACTCAACGAGAGAGCCAACATGCGGAAGCGCACCTCTTAGTAGAGCGTGAGGCAGCATAATTACGGGATCGCGATATTGGTTGCCAAAATTTGTGCGAGATGCGATCGCTGGTGGGGTGAGAGATGAGCAGGAAAAGGTGTTATGACTCCGGTCGAGAGGTTTCGCGTTGATTCATCGCTTGTTTGGGTAAAGGAAAATGATGCATTTTTGGGGGTATGATTAGCACTCGCAGAAATTATGTGCTAATATTTACTGAATCATGCTCGAGGGATGCTAAAATAATAATATTACACAAGTGTCATTTAGCGGAACTTGTTAAAGGAATTAATGATCTCATTTCAGGCAAGCTTCAGTTATGACAGATTGTTAGAATAACATTCAATTCATGTCAAAGTGCTGTGCTTGATGGCAAAAAAACCATCTTCAAAAAAGGAGCGCAAAACATAAATAACTGACATTTTAACAACATGTGCGTCCCAAAAGCTCAGCAATATCCGTTATTTCGTCCACATCATTGTGCCAGGTCTCATTGACACGCAGGCCCCATACTCACAATTCATTCAATAATTAGCCAACCCCACAAATACTCACACAGCATGCCAACGACGCCGCAATCATAATCATTAATCTATCTCCAATTTTCCAATGAACTAACGACGAGCCTGAAGCCAGGAAAAAAAATCCAACCCAAGGAAACGCTACACGCGAAGCGCCTCTACTTGCGACGTTCCCTTTCTCTCGCTAATCAATCTTCTGCAATTAGTTTCTTTCTTCCCGCACGCGGACGGTCCGAGACAAAGGAAGCCACGCTGTCCTAGGAAACAATGAAGCGAAGGGCATTTAACAAAAAAAAACACCAGACTCCAAAAAACACCGTACACGAAACGATCCAATCGCGTTATCCACGGCGCCGATAGAACATCGGCTGGAGAAGAAAAAAAACTGCCGCAAAAGGAGCAGCAGCAAAACATCTACATGAAATAGAAAACAAAAAATAAATTCCCTTCGACTGATAAGCGTGAACGCGAAAGGGGCCGCCAACAAAGCAGCTCCGGAGCGCCACCAGCACGGGAGTGGAATTTTTTTATTCATGGTACCACATTCCACTGTGAGCCTTCTTTCCCTAAAGGAAGCCCCGGCGGTCGACGAGGAAAGGCTCGGCTGAACGAACGCACGCGAGCGTGCGCGCGCGCGCGGCTTCTGAGAGATTTTCGATCGCCTGATAAAAAGGCCTCGTTGACTCCTCGTTAAGTTCATTTTCTACGCCTTTAATTACGATGAAAAGAAGCTGATAAAGCCCCTCGAGCGGTGTCCTGGGGGCGCGCGCAAGGTGCACGAGTGCCCGCGAGGCTCCATGAGAGATACACGAGATCGGGATCAGAGAAAAAGTGAACGATATCCCAGAGGAGTTAATGACTTCTTCACCGCCAGCAAACAAGCACGGCAGCCACACCAGAAGCGGTGAGCGAAAATCGATTGATCTGACGATCGATCGGCGCTTTTCTTCATCCCTTAGCACACAAACACACACATACAGCCGGTGCGCGTACCAGCCACCATCTGGCACACACCGATCGATGCGATATGATGAAGATGAAGATCATCGATCGAAACGCTAAACTCGTCTCATTCATCAAACATGATTGAGCAACGTGAAGAAGGGCGCCATTTTTCCCTGCAGTAAGCAGCACCCTTAAAGGCGTTTAGGACACACGGCCAACCGCACAATGGGTTTACAATTTAAAAGTAATTTAAGAAACAAGACCGAGCCCGGCAAGCTTTAGCTTCCCCGCACAAACCAACGCCCGAAACGACGCGGAACGAATCGCACGAAACGCCGCCACCGAAGCCCGCAGATTTATGATGGCCCCGTTATGTTAGGTCCGCGTCCCTGTCGAGTAGAAGGGCACCACATGACGAGAAGCCGTGGAGTATAACAAGATCCAGCGCCCGCGTCCGGGGGAGCATCTAATTGAAAAAGTGTTAATTATGTGATAGACGACCTCTAGGTGGTTGAGATAGACGCCTGCGATGTGCCGCCTTTTTCCTAGATTAGCTCCGTCTGGCTACGGAACGGAATCCACCCAACAACCGTGGAAAAAGGTCGTGTTCCGACGAGCCGCGTGAACGATAACGTGCGCGCTGCTGGAGAAACGCGCTTAACCAACACCTTCCCTGTGGGTCGCTAAGCGATATCGAAGAACTTATCAAAGCCCTACCGACGCTCCACTCGTGCGTGGCGCTCGGTTTTGTGGCTTATCTAATCGCCGCTAGAGCTCCACGCTTTCGGACTTTTGCCAGTGTCGCTGAAAACCCGTTCCCGAGGACCCCAGCAACATCGACGGCGGCTGTGTCTAACTGACTCATGGGTGGCGTTTTTTTTTTTTGCTGCTTCCTTTGCTTTTGCTGAAGCTCCGAGCCTTCTCTCTGGCGTGCGAACATGCGCCCTCCCGGTTCGCTGGCTTCAGAGGTCAAGACCAAGTGGGTCTTCTCCAACGGTACGCTAAGTGTCCGAAAGGCACACCGACAACAGCACGCAGAAACTCTAGCATGTCTTGCGGCTGGGGTCTTGGGACTGAGCAACCAACAACGACACGTTCGGAAGTCCAAACCAACGTGCCAACCGTCCCATTCCACCCAAGGGAATTTGGAGGTACTACTGCGCAACTTCACGTCGGCAGTTCGACCCCGAAACGAGGAGGGTTGTTAGGTTCGACACCCGGACGAGCTGAGACCTGGCAACTGGTACCATTAGAAGGCCTTTTTCGGACCTTCCACAAACACCCCAACCAGCAGGTCTAGCGCAGCAGAACGTTTCGAAGGGATGCTTGCGAATTTTCCACACACTTTGTGCCATTTTCCGGCTGGCAGTGGCAAAACATGCAAAACAAGTAACATGTGCCGTGCAGAATTCCGTCACAGCACGCAACCTCCTCGCCCCCCCCAAAAGCGCACATTAGCCGGAGGTCTCGCTTGTTCCTCTCGTTACCAGCACGCTCTCTCTCTCTCTCTCTCGCTCTTTCTGTCTCACCCAGCAGTTACACAAAAATACATCTCCCGCGACCGACCAGACCCCGGGGGTTGCCCTTTCGCCGAATCTCCCTTTCGCTCGCGTGGCCCGGGGTTCGCTTTCGCCTCGAGTTTCGCTTGATCGAGCTCGATCGGTGTGTGTGTCGCTCTTGGCGGAAAGTCTGACCCGGTGGTGTAACTCCGCACCCGGGAAAACGTACGCGCCCATCAACGCGAGCGCCAACGCGGCTCTTCATTCATTCATAACGCGCGACCGATGATGGAAGCGATGTCGATCGGTGACGTGTCGAAACTGCCAGTTGGTCGCTCGTTCTATCAGAATGAAGGGAAAACTCCAACCTCCTAAAGGTGAACGCACACGGCTAATAAGCGATTACTTTCCATTTCCACTGAGCCGATTATCTGCATTGCCGGGGAATTAAGCAACGTATCGATTTTACTGCACGCCGTAAAGTTTGCTAATTCATTGAGAATCGCGAGGGCAACGCGTCTTAAGCGTGGAACTCATTAAAAAGAAATTCCATTGCACACACGCACGCGCTCCCCCAATTGGTGGCAGGAAATGCGCCGTAAAGCGGGCCTGATGTGGCCAGCATTACGTACCCTTCCGATGGAATGGAAAGCGCACATTAATTGATCGTATCATAATCGAGAACGCCTGGCCGTTTCTACCGCGACCCAGACAAAGCCTGGCCGAACGGGTGTCGAATTATTTTTCGTACTTTTCCGCTTCTTACTTTGCACCTCGGAGTGTGACATTTCGAGCGGCCGGCAAAAGGGTCAGCAAGTCACGGCAACCGTGTGTTTAGTGCCGCCCGAAATTAAGCCATCCCACAGGACTTTAACACTTCCCGCGTAAGTGGCACCGATCACGCAAACACGCGAGGCAGGCAAAAGCAAAAACACGCCGAGATCCGGTTTTTCTTTGGCTTCCCGCCCCGAGTTTTTGACCCTGCGCTCGCGCGGAATTTCACGCCGTAACCCCGGCGCGTAACCAGCGAGCGCGTAAACATCAAATTACGATCATACAATTAGCTTCAACGTCTCGCGCCCGGCACACCAGCGTGGAGGCTGTCCGTCCACCCGGCCTCGAGGAGACGCTGGCGAAAGCTGTGCTTAAAATCGCATCAATCTAAAATAGGTCTCTGCGTGGTTAAACGGTGCCTTTTAGCTTAATCTGGGGGTCGTGTGCATTATCAGCCGAGCAGACGGCGTTATGTGACCTGAGCGGTGTCTTGCCGTCATTGGGAAACGAGCTTCAGCTTCCCATCGAGCCACCGAGCGTCCCGTTGGAGTCTCTGAACTAGGCGGCTTTCGCCCTTTTTTCCCGACGCGTAACCCGAAACCCCGCGAGGACTCGTGATAACACGTTTTTTACGAGCCCGATAATGATGGCGATGATAAAAGTTGATGGTTAAAGATTAATTAAATTATAGCATTGGAGTGGAGATCTGTACTCCGAGCACCGGCAACGAGACGCGATAACGAACACGGCCAGCAGCGGATTCGGCTGGACATCTCGAAAAAAAAAACGACCCATCCATGGACGCTGGCCGCTGGCAAGCGGGCACCTTTTTATTAGCGCACGAAGCGCTCGGGATGGCAAAAGTCGTCCCCAAAATGCATCCTCAGCATGCAACCGAAGCTCGAACCCCGGAGGGCACTGACGAAGTGTCTGGTTCCTGCAACCGAGTAGCGTTTGCCGTAGCTGCAGCTGAGCTTCAGTTGGGAGCTCGTGAAGATGCGCCTCACGTCGTTTACTAGGTGTCGTTTAACGTCATCCTCTGCTCGATCGCGATGGCCAGGTTCAGTGCGGGTCAACGAGCTCGGGGAGCCTCGAAAAGTGCGAACAAATAATTGAATGTTACCACCGCCGGGATTGGGGATGCATTTCTCTGGCGATCCTGCCGGCCTAACGACGGCGACGCCGCACGACAGCTTCCTGCGGGTGCTATAAACGCAGCGGCATTAAAATGGGGAGCCTTTTTTTGTGTACCAGCAAAATAAAAGACACCATCCCGAGAAGGTGGGAAAGGGGATCGTCAGTTGCAATAAATTTTCAACCTTCACCAGCCCTCGGTGTCCCGACCGGCGGGCCGTTATTTGATTATTTACTCCCGCTCCTTCGCGCCGCTCGGATATGATGGTAATTATTTATTTATTTTTCCAGCCCCACAAAACCACCACGGGCCCAATAAACGAGGGTTCCTCCAGTGTCGAGCGCCGAAGGATTGGCACCCGAATTTTGGGGACGAGTGAGAAAAAACATCACTATCATTCAACCGGTGTAGTTACGTGCATGTTTTTTTTTGTGCAAAAAATCTGCGACCGCAAGAGCAAATTTAAAAGAGAAAAAAAAACCAACACCAGGACGTAACGCCCGAACGATCGGCTTAAAAATTAATGAACACATTTTATTGGTGTTTTATTTATTTATTAATCTCTTCGACCCGATGGCGGATTCGAGAGATACTGACGATCAATCCGCGCGATCGCGATATCAATCCAGCTATCGCTATCCGTGGTTTGCGTACGTCGAGAAAACGAGGGCTTCCAAATCTGAGAGCGCAAAAAATCACGCCGAACCGGAGAGAGAAAAAAAAGAGAAAGGGTGAATAATTGGCAATTCGGCAATTACGGGCACACGCAGCGCGCTTGTCTAATGTTTGTCACTTGGGCACGCTTGGGCCAGGATCAGGAGGCGGATTCATTTAGCTTTGGACCCATCCGGGCCAGCAGCAAGGGGTTCTCTTTTTTCGCCCGCTTGAGCCACCGAATGACCCGCGGTTCAGTGTCGTTAATTATTGGGAACGTGCCTAGCGGGACTGCAGCTACGGCCCACGTGCAACCGCGCGAGAGAGAGTCAGGAAGGTAATTATTTTATTATTAACAAGATCGTGGCCGTTTGCGAATTTTTAACGACGCGCTCCGCAGCAACGCCGCATGTAGGAGCTGTTTTTCCTCGCTTTTCATTACCACTGCATCCAGGAGCGTGTGGTAAGAACGGGAACAAAAAACTAAACGATCGCCAAAACCAAGCCACGCGAAATAAACGACTTCTCGAGGACACACCGAAACCTTCGGGGAGCTTTCTTTCGGCTGCAGTTTATGAGCGAAAAACTCCTTCACGTCCTCGGGCTTGCAGTGGCGCGAGAAAAAAAAGGTGCGAGAAGATGTGTTTCGACAGATTTTGCGGTTCCATCATTCGAACGGGAAAGAAGAAAAACACGCAGCCCAACCTCGTTCGAAGCTTTTGCGAAGAATGTCGATGACAGTTTTATTGAGCTGGTGTGGCTCATTTTTGGGAAACATTCAAATATAATTAGTAGCTGATTTGTTTTGATGGTTCCCCGCATCGAGGTGAAAGCATTTTTTTTTTCGTCACCAACCCCATTCCTTGTGGAAAGAAAAAAAGATAGCTCAGGAGGATTGTTCGATCGAACGATCAGCAGCGTGTTTTGGCTTGTTTCCTTCCTCCGTTCGTTGGCGTTCGTCTTATCGATAATGTGTGGGGGTCGTGTAATGTTGGGGAGAATGTTAATTTATGCACATTAAAATAAACATTCCACGGAGCAAGAGTGATTGTTTTTTAATTATTTTACAAAACAGCAACTACATTCACGTGATGCATCACCGATGTATGCAGGTATTGCGAGAAATTTTGATAGCTGATGTGATCGGGAGACAGTTTTTTTTTGCTTTATTGAAATTGCAAGACAGACAAGACAGTAAAATTTATCTTCCCAATTTAAATTGATAGCAAATAATTTTATATTCAATTACTTTTAGTTTCTTGTAACATAGAAAAGCGTTAATTCAAAATTGCCTTTGCTTGAAAAGTTAGTAGGCTTTGGTGTCAATCAATCAATGCGAATTTTTATTCGCACCAATATTATCTCAACGCAGTCCGCAAGCACGACGTTTGATAAGACAACCGTATTGACTGTGATAAGATAAACAAAATCCAAAGGAATCTACGTGCCGATTCACTGCATATAGAATGTTTGTGATAACGAACGATAAAGAATTGATATACTCATGATTCAACCCTAGTTCAAATTACTGATGTGACCATATCTCGGGTAAAATAACTAAGTAAATGGTGTTGTAAATCCGCTCCAAATTTGAACAACATGTCCTTAGGAAAAGCAGTTGAGTTTCCGGGGAAAACATAGTTTTCCACGGTAAAAACAAACGTATGAGCGAATAAATTGCACACAGAAAGAAAGAGACAGAAATCCGCTTGAGTTCCCTACACCGAATTTGACAGCGCGCGGTCACTCACGCTGCAGCGCTCAAACGCTCTCAGCTGTGATCTGTCAACATCGGCGAACAAAAACCAAACAACTCCGCAACATCCCCCCATAGCTTACCTTCTTCATAATGCCGGTCTTGCGCTTGGAGAACGTCGTGTACCGCCGCAGCTTGTTGTCGATGTACTCCATTTTGATCTTAACGCGACCCTTCGTCTTCTTCCCATTACTTGGTGGCGACTTTTTCGGTTGCAGCGAGGTGTAGCTGTCGTCAACCACCTCGGACCCGACGGTACACCCATCCAGCCCGGTCATGGTCTGTGACCCGACCAACTGCTGCCGGTCGTCGTAGCAATCCGAGTTGGTGCGCTTAATTCCACGGGACAGCCCACCTCCGCCACCGCCGCCGCCACCGCCACCACCACCACCGCCGCCACCACCACCGCCACTACCGCACTGTGGCCCGTTGGCGTTCATCAGCCCGGCCCCACCAGTCCCACCGCGGGACATCACCTGCCCGACCAACCCGCCGCTTGGTGGACGCGCCAGAGACACGTTCGGGTTGCCGTAGATCTCTGGCGATTCGCTCATCATGCTCATGCTGTAGTTCAGATTGTAGCGCGAATCGCGCCCACCGGTGGGATCCATTATTTCCCAAATTTTTGCGGCTGTTACTGAACCGGGGGTCACAAAGAAAATGGGCGGCCGGGGCTGCCGAAGGTACCGGGCGCAGTGGCACGGTCGAGAAGGACGAAGAAATGGAGAGCCTCACAACGCCACTACCGGAGAGCCGATACGAAAGCGGAACCGGAAAGGGGGGTTTGCCGGTCGCGCGGAAGTGCAACTGTTTGCCTGTGTGTTTCCGGCTGTCGTAGCAGGGAAACGCGTGTAAAGGAAATGGGGGATTGCGCAAAACAGGACTATCGCACACAATAACACAGCGAAGGACACGCACTGCACTGGACCACTTACGGGCAGCTAATAATCGCACAGAATCGAAACAAACCGGACGCGGATGGTGCTGATAGTGGTATGCTGCTCCTTGCGCACAGAAAGCCGTGTTTAGGGGGGTTTATCTCACTGCTCGCTTTCACACACACGCGCACGGTACCTGCCTGATAACGGACACGCGATACGCGACGCCCCCGAAACGCGATTCGTCCCGGTTTTTCGCGGATCGCGAAAAAAAACCCACGACGCGCCCGGTTCCGCTGGAAAACAATCAAAACAAAGCGTGGCGTTCTGGCAGTGCGTGAGCTCCCGTTTGACAGTTGACGTTAACCGTGAGTGACCGTCGGTGGCACAGGGTGGTTACATGGGTCGGCGGCACAGGGTGGGACGATGCGGGAAATATTCCTTGCGTAGAACAGCGACGACCGGTACACACGTGCTCCTGTGGTGAAAATTGGTTATCCTTGTCCAGGTGACGTTTTTCTTCCGGGATGAGACGGTGCAGCAGCAAGGAACAGCGGCATTCACAGCAATAGTCGGCAAAGGCAGCAAACGATGTCTTCTCAGCTACGGCAGCAACAGCTTCGTCCTGAAAAGGGTATCCACACGGCGTCCAACAGCTCCGGTGGGGGGGGGGGTCAGCGTTTTCCTTTGATAATGATGTCAGCACAGCGATTCCTTCCAAGTTGATTTCCACAGAGGCCAGAAATATTTTTCGTTTAACGAAAATATTTTATTCGTGGCTTTGCAGTTTCACTTTCTGTTTTCACACAGCATTCCTGGGAGGTGTGATTTTTTTCTCCTTATTTTTCACAGCTTTTCCGTGAACATTCCTCTTTACACTGGTTTAAGCTTACAGCCTATCGATTAGTTTCACTTTAGTGTTATGTCATTCAACAAAAGATTAGATTAGAACTCCACGTTTTCGATAAAAACTGTTTCCTTCTAGTGTTGAACGATTTTCTTTCCGACGGTGTGTTTTTCAAGCCTCTAATTTCACTTCAACATACGGCATGAGCAAACTACCATACTTCTTGCATCAATTACACTGTGTGTTTCGTGTTTGGTGTATCTCTCATTTCTGTCCCGTCACCTCGCAAAGATCACATTCCTGTGGGACAAAATCGGCAGGACTAGCACTTTTCGCAGGCTCCTTCCACTGGCACGGATACAGCCCCTCTCCGAGCGACGCGTTCACCGGCAGCAGCCGAAAGAAGCAGCAGGTGGTCGCACGGTTTCACGAAAAACCGCCGTGCTGTCACTGTCCGAAGCGTCACGCGAGGCACGAAACTGACGTTGAACAGCAGATGCGATCTCATCCGGCACGCTAGTGCGCTTGCGGGCCGGGAATCCTGGGCAGAGCAACGTAAAACACTCTCGCAACACAGCAACAAGTGCACGAAACACACGACAGGCAATCAGAGAAGAAGACGAACAAAAAACTATCACGTTACAGCGCGATCGGTTGTACTGAGCCCGTAGATCCAGAACGGCAAAACTAGTTTCGGAGGCGCCAAAGCCAAAAACGATCACAACATTCGCCCCAAAACGACTAATCGACCAACTACGTTCACTGCCGAGTGAGACCGGGAAGCGCACCGCGTGAACCTGCCAACATTCGACATATGATTCCAGCTGACCGCTGTCGATATAATAAAATTACGAAAATAAAATAATATCAACCCGAACGCGAGCGATCGCGGCCTGCTTCGGGGCGCATGCCACTGTGTGCGTGTGGGGAGTTCGCCACGATGCGTATGTGTTCCGCGGATCGCCAGCGGATTCTGGCCGCGGGCCGCGATCTCCCCAACGTCAGCCATCCACGCTGGTGGGGACGATCGACTCGTGGTGGAGCACATGATCGTATGGATATGAGTCGTACGTGAGCGTGTGTTGGTGCGGCTCAAGACGATCGGTGATCTCGCGGTTCGGTTCGCGATCTTCGGTTCGCAAAACGTTGTTTGTTGTACGCACCCTACGGTGCGTTTCGAGGTTCGAACGATCGATCTCTCTACTCTTCACTCTGACTTGCATCCCTTTTTTTCCTTAGGCCCCAAGATTTCCCACAAACGCATACAGACAAGTGCCAGCAGACAGCTTTCGGATTTCCCCTCTTGCGTAGTGCGCACACAACGCTAGAGACGAAAGTTTTCCCCAGCTTACGATCGTCGTCCGTATGATCGAGTGAGATCAACCTACGAGCTTCTCCAAGGCACTGTTACTGAAGAAAGCCATCCAGATCCGAGCTTTGGAAACGCCTCATTCCGGTGTGTTCACTACCATTGTCTCTATCACACACGATCTCTCCTCGCACCCGAGAGTAAGGTGGTCTACTCTGAAGGGTGTGATAATTAGCTATGGGGCTATCGGTAGTATCATCGTTGAGACATTAAACTCCTTAAAATTTACAATTATCAATTGAGTAGCTTTTTTTTTTAAATACATTTTATCTTAAAACGATCAGATAGCTGGAAGGTTTTGCTAAATACTATATAACTATCCTAATAAAATATTACGTTAATTTTTTTTAGTAAATATTGAGTTACTATTTATAGTATCATAATTTCAACAATAAATGCATCATATTGAACGTTTATTAATTCTGGTATGCATGGGGTTATTAAACATGGTTTTTTTAAGCCTGTTTTGTTTTTCTCTACCGTTAAACAATTCAAATTGTCAGCAATAAAAGCAAACAATAACGAAACCAATAATAAAAATTTCTTATTTGATATATTATTAAAAATAACTAAAATTTAAAGCTAAAGATACAAAATCTTTTTATTATTCTATCGCCAAATCCACCCACCCTAAGTCAAATTGTTTGTTACACTGTGTCACCATATATAAGCTGTTTTATATATCTTTACAAATCATGAAGACGTATAAAGTAGAAGCATGATCCTACAATATAGCCAGCATGGTTTTGCTGTCGCTTATCGCTTTACGATATTCACCATTTTGGGAGATACATCCAACTTATCCATAACAATATTCTAAGCAATCGATTGATTTAAAGTTAATTTAATACATTGACAAAATTAATAAGCTTACAATCTTTTAACTCTAAGTTTTTTAAAGCCTATTTTTTGAAATTGCCATTGTATACATCAAATCAAAAATACTTTCCTTTAAAAAAGTTGTTGTAATAATAAATGCACAGTAATATTCAAGATCGTCAATATAGATCTTCGAAAGGGCACAGTTTTCATTTAATCCAAAACCTATAAGATTTTTGAACAATAAAAAACTCAATATTCGAATTATCGTAACAGTCAAGTTAAAACCGTACGCAGCCACATTTGGCAGCAGCATGGTAGTAGAATGGTAGTGTTACAATTTAACTATATTTTTTTTCTAAGAAGCTCAGCTATTATTAAGCCTAAATAAAAATACACAAGAAGTTTTCTCATACTTCATCAAACTTTTTAACATACTATTGATAGCCCCATAGCTAATTATCACACCCTTCAGAGTAGACCACCTTACTCTCGGGTGCGAGGAGAGATCGTGTGTGATAGAGACAATGGTAGTGAACACACCGGAATGAGGCGTTTCCAAAGCTCGGATCTGGATGGCTTTCTTCAGTAACAGTGCCTTGGAGAAGCTCGTAGGTTGATCTCACTCGATCATACGGACGACGATCGTAAGCTGGGGAAAACTTTCGTCTCTAGCGTTGTGTGCGCACTACGCAAGAGGGGAAATCCGAAAGCTGTCTGCTGGCACTTGTCTGTATGCGTTTGTGGGAAATCTTGGGGCCTAAGGAAAAAAAGGGATGCAAGTCAGAGTGAAGAGTAGAGAGATCGATCGTTCGAACCTCGAAACGCACCGTAGGGTGCGTACAACAAACAACGTTTTGCGAACCGAAGATCGCGAACCGAACCGCGAGATCACCGATCGTCTTGAGCCGCACCAACACACGCTCACGTACGACTCATATCCATACGATCATGTGCTCCACCACGAGTCGATCGTCCCCACCAGCGTGGATGGCTGACGTTGGGGAGATCGCGGCCCGCGGCCAGAATCCGCTGGCGATCCGCGGAACACATACGCATCGTGGCGAACTCCCCACACGCACACAGTGGCATGCGCCCCGAAGCAGGCCGCGATCGCTTGCGTTCGGGTTGATATTATTTTATTTTCGTAATTTTATTATATCGACAGCGGTCAGCTGGAATCATATGTTGGTTATCACTTATTTTGAGTATCTTTTAAACAAAAAACCACAAGCAAATGATCCTCCTCCATTTATAAAGTTCATTTAAAAAACATATTTCATTAAGTAATTAGAAGGTTTCAAAACAATATTGTACAAATATGTTCACAGTTAATTTGATTTCAATCTGTTCGATTTCAAATTATCCATGTAAGAGCTGCAAAAATTTTAGTGTGCAGGACATTTTCCTTCAAGGAAGAAGGTGTAAGTTTATTGCGATCACATACTCGAAGCTCTAAAGTTTCTACTTGATCACATTGTAACTACTATTCCGTTAGCTTTGGGCACCGGTACGCATAAATTGTCACTGCCTAATCAAATGCAGATCCTACCATTTCCTTCTAAGCCAGCACGAACAGTTATTCGCCCGTTCAAATCTATTTCCTTCTTCCACTGTGACATTTGGCCCCTCGAGGTTGCAACTGTCCTCTTCCCCAAGGGAACATCCGATTCCAGCAGGCGGAAACCCCTCCATCAGTGCACCAGTCGATCACGCAGGCCACATTTCCGCCCTCAGAGCCACTTATCGATTCGGAGGCCCACCAGCAAGAGAGTGGCCACACTTCGGGACCTGCCAAGGGACGCAATGGAGGCGCAACCGAATTTGCATATGAAATGCGACGTTGTCTTGCACCGTTCGATCTCAGGCGAACGTGATTGACAGCCCGGCCCCCAAGACGACACGGTGCGGAAATCCTCGACAACCGTACCGACGGGTGAGAACAATTGGCGAAACATGCCAGCACAACAATTCGTTCGGTGATTAAACAATTTCATTGTTTCGTGGCCTGGCCGGGAGGTTCCGTTCGGTGTTTTCCCCCTGCCAGAAGGAAACCCGGAAACCAACGGCGGTGTCAACAACCGAGAGAAATCAATTTCCCGTTCTGCGTACAGTGAGTCTTGAGTCCTCGGGTTTGTTGCTGGTGCCGTCGCTGGCTCGTAAAAACAGAACGACCACGGACGGATTAGGAAGTAAAGTCGTACTCGAGGTAAGCGCAAAAGAACCCACCGCCCAAACGTGGTGCTGACCGGAAGCGAGTGGTTTGGAATAGCTAAGAGGGCGTAGAATTGGCGAAGAGGGTTTGTTTCGCGCCCACGGCACACCCAGGAACGATACGGATTGCATATCCAAGTGGGAACAATTAGTTGTAATTAATGTCACGCTCGGTGAACGGTAGCTGTTTTGAATCTGTGCCTTGTTTTTCATATCTTCAGGTACACCAGGAGCTTTAATTTAATTTTCCTAAGATGATGATTTGTTTTTCTCGAAAATATTGGTATATATTTCGGACGGTTCTTTTGTTTTACGCATTATTACTACGATGGGCGTTGTATTATTACTTTGGGATGATTAATATTTTAGGGCGATAATAGTTTAAAAGATATTTAACGCAGCTCACAACTGATGTTGGTAGTTGATTGAATCAATCAAGATCGCTCGTTTTCCCCACGAAGACGGATTAATATTATTATTTAGACCAATTATTTCGAATCATGTACTTAAAATTATGAATAATACCGTGTCAATAAGCCCTTTCGTAATCAATCAGAGTGTTGAAAACTCTTCCATATAAAACATTTTGCAACCAAACCGCTAAATATTAAAGAAAAAGAAAACATCTTATGCATAACCCTAAAAACACCCCTTCGAATTTAAAACCTCTTTGAAGAAGCATTCCCTGCTAATTGATAAGACCTCCCACAACGCGATTGTGGACCACCCCCGAAGAAGATTCCATATTACCACACATTATAACACCCCGGATGAGCAAGCACGGCTAACGAATTGGAAAGCGCTAATAAAACGCATGATGCTCGGTTGACCGTAAAATATAAATATATCCATTTGCATCATCGTCGCGCGTCTGGTCGCCGAAAATCAATCCAAGCTAATACGTCGACAATTGGTTGCAAATGAAACGGGCGCCAGTAAATAGTTGATTGGGAGGTCCCGTAGCTAGACAAGCAGTTCCTTTCCCGTCGGCGGGAATTTCATCGGACCCAAAAGGGGAATCGCGCTAAAACAATGACCATGTTTGTGCGAGATTTTATTGCTTTGATAAGTTATAAGAAAGTTATTCTGATCAGCGTTGCTACGTTTTGCTTTAACAAAAGTACTTGTAATATATTGCGTATTGTTAAATATTATCACACCCTGTGTTCTGCTATAAAATGCTCCCTAACATAGCCACATGCTCAAAAAAGGATGCAATATTTAAATTTAACAAAAATCCTTTTCATATATAACTGAATTGCCACCAAAATTGTCCCTACTTGCGGACCGGTGAACTGTTCGTTAGAATACCCAAACAAAAAGCGCCCCAACGTCGAAGGATGTTTTATAAATAAGATATAAGATAGCAGCCGTCGGTAGTCAGACCTTTTTGTTTTCGAGCGGCACCACACAACTCCCTGAAACCGATTTACATTACCATCACATTTAGCACACTTTCCGCGAGAACACGTCAGCGAAATTGACAACCGATCGCAATCAAACACCGCCAACCACCGGGAGGCCACGTTTTCCCACCCCGAACCCTCGGCACATTAATTACATTCAATTGCGGGTGCTCATTAAAGTGCTGACGTGCAGCCCGTTCCCATCATTAAATGTGCGACATCCCTGGGCGTTCAGCGACCCGATCCCTCGGCCTGTTCCGTGCCCGAGACTCCCGGTGGCAATATGGGAACGAGACGGCCGCGAGCCGTACCCGCGATTTCGACTTTTGATTTATATTTCCGAGGGCACGGTCGCACCGGGCCACCGGTTGCGACCGGATTGATTATTATTCCGGCCAGCGCGCGCGCGAGATGCTGGCCGTACGATACCGCCGCTCGGTCGGTCGGGGTCGCATTTATCACACGCAATTATAAATTCCAGTTCGTCCTTCAGTGTCCGTGTGTCTGTGTGTGTGTTTTTCCTGCAAGCCTTCACCCGGGGCGGTCCGTCGGCGTGCGACGGTTCGACCCGGAAAGTTTTGCTTCCCGCTTGACCCCAAACGCGGGTGTCCTTTCGCTGCTGTCCTCGATCGGCATTGCAACGCGAATCGGGGGCGTGTTTGAGCCGGGCCATGAGAGCACCGATCGGGCGACGATTTTCCGCACGAATATGGCTGGAAAAGCTGAGCCCCCATTTCTTGGGGCTATTAAATTATTTAATGCACGTCACCTGCCCGCGTTAAATCCCTCGCCAGTTCCCGTATCCCGCACCGGCCGGAAAGGGTCGCTTTTCGCGCGTGCATTTTTCACCATAGAAGGCAGCATCACGAAATGTGTCGCCAGCTTGTCTTCCCCGAGCGGTGGCGAGCTTTCGCTTCCTTTGGCAGGGACACGAGCGCTTAGACAAGTGCCGCGTCTCTCGAGAAGATCGATAGATGTCGCGCATGATGTGAGGCAAAACGTTACTTCATTTATGCTGCCCCATGTGGCCACCGTTTATGCTTCTCTCTGTGTTTGTTGTTTTTTTATTCCTCTCATTCGCTTATCAGCAGATCCCCCCCGAATGCACTTGCGCATCGCCCTGGGGGGATGCGAATGCTGCTCACGTTTGCCCGGGAGGATTCCTGCCGTGCACGAAACCGGAGAGCTGCGGCTTTCACCGGGCTGAATTCTGCCACGAACTGCGGGTTTTGTGTCTTCCGCGCGTGTTGCCCAGGAGCCCTTCGTGGCCACGGTGGAGTTGATACTCCCCGGAGGCACGGGAATGCTGGCCTGTGGCATGGTCTTAGGAAAGCGCTCGGTGGAAGCATGGGAAACGAGAGTTTCAGGTTAGACTTTGTGGCAACTTGGCCGGTATTGAGTCCCCGTGGTATGTCCCTTGGATGGGTCTCTGATTGACGCTCCGGAGCCGATGGCAGCGTGATTGAACGATAGAATGGCCATAAAGCGTTTGTTTGACAACGATGTTGAAGCTAATGTTCTTTACTGTTGATGGCATCGACGCATTCTCCATCATGCAGGGCTCCATCATCATCGGTGACACCAAAAATTTAATACTGAAAATGTCTGAGTTTAAAAATATTGCACAATAACAGGAACTAATAGACCAACAGCAGCTTTTTAAAAATGTTTTCCAAAGATCTATGATTGTTTGTTTCTTTGGTTTGTTTAAGTTGTCTTTAAATCAAGAAAAAATTCAATCTTTTTATGATATGTTTTTGATGCTGTTTAATGCGTAAATACGCATGAAAAAAATTGGTTTTAAAAGTGCTGTATAATACACACATCAACAACTTTTTCCTTAAATAATTCTCATTAATTTAAATTGGAGGGATATTAACTGCTTTCATATTTGAAGAAGATATTTTTAGTATTTTTGTTAGGTTTAGTATGTTTTGTACCATTATTAAAAAATCAAGAAACATGTTTTGTTAAATTGCATCTTACTTCATTATATTATATTTCGTATAGCTATCGGAAATATTAAGTAAAAGGACATACGCTATCATATGCCTTGATCCTTCATCCTACAAAGTGTACTGCATCGATCGCTTCTACGAAAGCGCCGCATATTCTGGCCAGGACATCAGCGAAATCAGCGCTCCATCAGCCCTTGCGGTAAATCACATAACCATCCACCCAGGCTCACGATCAGACGGCATAATTTTATGCACTTATTTTCATTCCCGATGTGTGAGAAAACTGTTCCTCTTTGCCATTTTTCCTCCATCTCCACGCGGCTGTTGTCATGTGCGTGCTGAAAAGTCCGGTACGCGAAAAAGTTCTTGCGGTTGGAACGTGTTTCGATTTTTTTTCTCTCTGCCCTTTTACTCGCCACACCAACGGCGGTATTGTCCCGAGACATGTCGATCGATGTGATGCAATGCAACTAACGCAGGATGGCACATCCCTCCAACCGCTGGCTCCACCCAAACACCCGTTGAATCGCGATCAACCTCGTTTTCCTCCCGTTTACATCGTGCCAGAGTGAAGGTACGGCATTCCCGTAACGGTTCCGTGGTAGGTTTGATTTTCTGCGCTTTTTTCCATTTCTCCAAGGCTTTTCCCCGTCCACGTATTGTGTTTTTCTTCTGTCGAAGGAGATTCTCTCCCACTTCGTTCCTGTTCTCACCCTCGATTGTGGCACCGTGCGGTGTCATTTTCCATGCGACTTCGCTCATTATCACGCACGGTATCGATGCCGCCGCGTTCGCCTTTGAGGTTGTGGTTTCAGGCTGGTGTTGCTCCTCTTTTTCGCCACGAGCAGGCTTTCTATTCCGTGCGGTTCGCGGCGCAAACAACAAAAAACCAGCTCCGGCAGAACTGAAACCCATGTCACTAGGCTGCATCTATTGAATCGTTGATCGTTCGTCGCGATCTCGTTTACCGGGGCGCGTTTGCGGTAAAAATCTTTCACAGACATGCGGGAAGCACCGTGGGAAACTGTATTCCTTAAAGAGCACACGTGTGCGTTGGAAAGGTGGGTGAAACTAAGTCTGGAAGAGCAGGGCGTTAAGTGAGGGGTTGGGATTGAAAACCCTTCGAAGGTGTTCCAGGAATAGATCTGTAAGAAAGCAGAAGGCATAAGGACTTGAAAACAATGTCTTTTTAAAATGAATATTAACAGTGTTAACACTGTTTACATACAACACACAGTTGGTTAGGGTTTTCTGAAAAAAAAAGATTGTAAAGCACAGCTTCTTGAACTTTGTTTCATTTACGTCTAATTATACGAAATGTAACTAAATAAAAATATAGCATTTTATATCCAAAGAAACAAAAACGGAAAGCGTGAAAAAGCACCACATGGTTTGCATGGTACAGTATAAAACGATTCATAGGTTTTAAGTAATGTATACGCATACAGTAAAAAATGGCACTATCGCGTATCCATTTTCTTCTTTTCTTATGAAAATAGACATTTTCCAAGGAAATCGAAGAAAAACTAAAAAGATAAGCTTTCTTTGTATAGAAGAAAATAGATTGCATGCAAGACTGAAAAACGCTTCGAATTTGAAGACATTTAAACAATTTTGTAAAATGTGAAGAAGCTTTTAATTATTATACTTTTACTACCTTCTGAACTAAAGGCCCATCCCTTTCAATGATTTTTACATAATATTATCATTATTCTAGCAACTCCTGATTGAATAAAAGTAAGCAATCAAACGAAACGTTTCAATTCACAAGGTAACCAGTAAACGCCTATAGATATGCAATTGTTGCACAAGGGTGTGTAGTATCTTAAGCCTATCCTAGTAGAAATTTAAATTATATTATTATGAGCCTTTTCGCAATATAGTTTAGTAGAATTATACTGTCATTTAAACAGTTACAAATTATTATAATACCTACCAAAATGCTTAAGAATCCACACAATAGAATTAAATGGACATCCTTTTCCAGCTAGTGCAGTTTCTCTGGATTGTTATCTCAATAAAGCGAAGAAAAAATACACCACCATTTCAGAACATCTATATGATTTAAATAATGAGGATATATTTTGCTTGACGGTCACCGTTCAACGATATGCCGGTATGGTTACAACTGCCGCACCTCTTTACAATCTCGCCTTCGAGGTCTTCATCCGATGCCATTTTGGCTGGCAAATAAACCCAACCGCCAAGGCAACCGCTCTGTGTCTGCACGCGACGGATTGTCTACGGATAAGTCAAGAGGTCTAGTCTTCTAATAACTTCTAATCAAATGTAAGATCAGCGTTTCATTAATTCGTACGTCATGTCCGG